>NC_138768.1:842609671-843187171 GCF_965119305.1 Pelophylax lessonae | reverse complement strand
GTTTCTGTATGGCTTAAGATCAACCTATTATGGGATTTATATGTGTATGTGGATTCAAACGAAAATCTACTGGCCAGGTTTACAGCTGTTCCTATGATGAGGCAAGGTTATGCTGAGGTGGTGGTACCCTATACCCTATAGGAGTAGCAGTAGAGATCCCTTCTTGCCCCCAGACTCCTCAGCTGACTCCAAATAGACAGAGCCTGTCTGTTCCAAGAAACAGTAGAGGCAAGGCCACTGTCATTGCATGATGTAAATACTATACTGGTATAGATCATGGCCTTCCATGAGTCATGCAATGGATAGCGCCATGTTTCTCTCTGCTTCTGTAGCACTACCCCCCAGGAACCTTTGTAAATCCAACAAGTTATTTTCCAGCACAGTGGAGAGGCAACCAGGCAGACAGCAACCAGTCTATTCACTCTGGCTCATTGAACAGTCTAGAGAAGGGTTTCTCAACCAGTGTTGCATGGAACCCTAGGGTTCCTCCAGAGGTTACTTGGGGCTTCCTTGAGAAATGAGCAATTTCTGCCTCTCAGATAAGTTCCCACTGACACCATTTCATTTTTTTCAGCTACCTGAAAGATTGTAATTCTCCCCAATGACCACAAGTGGAAGGGACATTCTTTCTACTGACCATCACATTAATGTATCATGAGTTGTAGATATAATAATTTTTAGCAGGGGTTACCTTAGACTGGAAATGTTTTTCAGGGGTTCCTATGTGTTGAAAAGGTTGAGATAGGCTGGCCTAGAGAATGTCTTTTTGAAGTTTATTTGTTTGTAGAACTGGTAACAGGAGGGAGTTTGGACTGATGTGGGATACTCCAAAACTGGAGATATTGCTAACAGAGGACACTTTTAAGGCCTCTTTCACACGGAGCGGACCGTATTGTGATCCTCTCCGGCACTTTTTTTTTTTTTTACGGACACGGATGACACTTGTGTCATCTGGTTCGTATGTCCGCATATCATCCCATCCATTTGCGGATGATATACGGACATAATGTATGTCTATGGGATCGCGGATGTCAGCAGGTGAAACCGCTGACATCCGATTTTGCGTCCTTTCCATTTTTTAAACAGAAGAAAAATAGGGTTCTGTTCTTTTCCAAAAAACGGAACAGAACTGAAAGGACGCAAACATCCGCAATCCCATTGACATGCATTATGTCCGTATATCACCCGCAAACGGATGGGGTGATATACGGACATGCGGAACGCCCGTGTGAAAGAGGCCTTACTCAGTAACTGTAGCACAAGTGTAGGCAGATTGGAACAAGCCACAGGTTCACAGCGGGGACTATGAAGTAGCTTCAGCACAGGTAAAGGCAGACTGGAACAGTCTACAGGTTCACAGCTGGGGACCATAAAGTAGCTTTAGATGAGGTAAAGGCAGACTGCAACAGGCTACTGGTTTATGGCTTGCAATCATGAAGTAGCTTTAGCACAAGAAAAGAGACTCTATTCACAGGATTATGTAATAAATCAGTCTATAGGTGCAGCCTCTTGTAGAGTAGTCCAGCATCCAGTGCAAAGGGCTTCAGGGGCTAGCAACCCCTCTATTTATAGCTCACCAATCCATTACCTCAGGAGGGAAAAAGACATTCTCATCAGGGCTCGAGACTATTTGACAACACCCCAGGCACAGGCACCTTCTGGGTACATCTCCCCAGGGATTGGCTAGGTCTTGCACAATATTCAGGCTGGCCATTTGAATTTTCCCTCTTTAAGCTCCAGAAACTTTTTTCTGGGTCAGGAGGAAACAATCAAACTCCCAGCCTGTAGAGCCGAGAACAGACCAGACCAAACAACCATGGCTCTTCTGATTACAGATGAAGTCAAAAACGAAATTTTCTTGCAGCCCAACTAGGAGGGTACTACACTTCTAACAATGAGAGCCTCAGGTGACACACACCAACCTGGCACACGTAGGAGATAAAACTATTCCTAGCTGTGTCCCTGGTTGCCTCAACAATCTGTGCTAACCATCACAGCACCTCATCAACAACTAACAATCTGAGGCTAAGCTACCCACCACTCCTTACCCCTAATGTCACCATCCTTGGTAAAAGTAGATGGAGTGCATCAGAACAAAGCATGAGCTTTATTTTAATAGTGTGGGGAAGTATTGACCCCCTTTTAGGTTTTTATAGTGTGTCGCCACTGGGGAGATTCTACTTCTTTATTTGTCTCAGTGACCACGGTCACCAAGACTGAAAGTAAAGGGAAATCCACAATTTAGTTGTTACTAGACCAAGAAGTGAGGGAAAATCCTCCAATTGGGACACCTATAACAACCCTCTAAACAGGGAACTCAATTTAATTTAAAGAGTTTTTTTACTCTCTTTCTGTTGAATCTTCAGAGCAAGTATAAAGCCTGGTACACACGATGAGATTATCGGTCAAATGATCCTCCGTTTTTTTGTTTTTGCATGCTAGTCTCCATATTGAAAATAATAAAGCTACTAAAGCTATGACAGAATAAAAATATTGAGGTGATGTAATGTATTTGTATTGTATTTTTGGAAAAAAAACTGTACAGATTAAATGAAAATCATCCAATCTGGTATTGTATGAGAAAAATGTTCATGCTTGTGCCATTGAATAATTTTGCACGAGCTGTTCTGATTGGCAATCAAAAGCTGTGTACTAACAATCATGTTATCGTACAATCGCTTCATAGTTACATAGTAGGTGAGGTTGAATAAAGACAATAGTCCATCCAGTTCAACCTGTGTAGGTGTGTGGCTGTAATCATCTCACATACCCCTGAATGTCCTGATCCTTGAGATGTGCGTCTAAGAGTCTTTTGAAAGCCACCATACATCCCGCAGAAACCACCTCTTGTGGTAGAGAATTCCACAATCTTGTAGTCCTAACCGTAAAGAACCCCCCACGTTGCCTGAGGTTAAAACGCTTCTCCTCTAATCGCAATGTATGCTCTCTTGTCCTCATGCAATCCCTTTGACTGAACAGCTCTTTTTCTAAGCTGAGATCCCCATTTAGATATTTATAAATTGCTATCATGTCCCCCCTTATGCGTCTCTTCTCCAGGGAGAATAAATCGAGCGATTGCAGACGCTCTTCATAGTTAAGGTCCTCCAATCCCCTAATCAGTTTAGTTGCCCTTCTCTGGATTCTCTCCAGCTCCAACACATCCCTCCTGAGGACTGGCGACCAGAACTGGACAGAATACTCCAGATGCGGTCGGACCAGAGTTTTATAAAGTGGAAGGATTATAGTCTTATCTCTGGAATACATCCCTTTCTTTATGCATGCTAATATTCTGCTGGCTTTGGCAGCTGCCGCTTGACATTGCATGCTGTTGTCTAATCTATCATCAACCAAGACTCCCAGATCCTTCTCCATTTTTGATACCCCCAAGGGTTCCCCTCCTAACGTGTATTGTGTTTTTATGTTTTTAGTCCCCAAGTGCAAAACCTTACACTTCTCCATGTTAAACCTCATTTGCCATGTCGTTGCCCACTCTGTTATTTTGTCCAGGTCATTCTGTAGGATATCTGCTTCATGCTGTGCAGTTATTGCCCTGGCCAATTTTGTGTCATCTGCAAAAACTGATATTGAACTACTGATCCCGTCCTCAATGTTGTTTATGAATAAATTGAACAAGGTTGGTCCCAGGACAGAGCCCTGGGGGGACCCCGCTTACCACCTCAGACCAGTCTGAGTAAGCGCTGTTTACTACCACCCTTTGGACACGCCCTCTTAGCCAGTTCCGTATCCAAGAGCAAACCCTGCTGTCGATACCAGCAGCCTTATTTTATAAATTAAGCGCTTGTGGGGAACTGTATCAAACGCTTTAGCGAAATCCAGGTACACCACATCCACTGGTCTGCCCCTATCTAGCTCACAGCTCACCTCCTCGTAGAATGTTAAGAGATTGGTTTGACAAGAACGCCCATTTGTAAACCCATGCTGATTACTGCTGATGATGTTGTTGTCTTTAGCAAACTCTACGATATAGTCCCTTATCATCCCCTCCAGAAGTTTACATACTATTGACGTCAGGCTGACCGGCCTATAATTTCCCGGGACATACCTCTGCCCTTTTTTAAATATTGGAATCACATTAGCTTTCCTCCAATCCCCTGATACATCTCCTGTCCTAATACTGTCAGCAAAGATCAGGAACAGTGGTCTAGATATAACCTTACTGAGTTCCTTGAGTACTCTCGGATGTACGCCATCCGAGCCTGGTGATTTGTTTGTGTTAAGTTTATCCAGCCTTGCCCTGATTTCACCCTCTGTTAGCCATAGTGGCAAGTCCTGTGTATTACTACTAACCATACAGTCATGGTCAGTGTACCCCTCCTTTTCCTGTGTAAAGACTGACAAGAAAAAAGCGTTCAGCACGGTTGCTTTTTCAGTGTCCTCTGTAACCATCCTCCCATCATCGTTAATTATGTGTGCAATATGCTCTGCCCTAGTTTTTTTGCTGTTGATATATTTAAAGAATTTCTTTGTTTTTTTTTACTATCCTCCGCTATTTGTCTCTCAAAGTTTATTTTAGCCATCTTGATTTCGTGTTTACTTTTCTTATTTGCCTCCTTGCATTGCTCGAAAGCCGATACTGTGCCCTCTGATTTATATTTCTTGAAGGCCAATTTTTTTCCCCTAATAAGTTTTTTAATGCTACAGTTTAGCCAGCCAGGTTTGGCTTTGTCTCTTCTAAATGTATTTCCCATAGGAATGCACTGCAAGATGCATTTGCCTAATATGTTCCTAAAGCATTCCCATTTTTCCTCTGTGGTCAGTGATCCCAGGGCTTGGTCCCAGTTTACCCTTTCCATCAGTGAGTACAATTTTGGAAAGTTTGCCCTTCTGTAGTTTAAGGTTCTTATGTTCCCCACTTGCCGTGTTATATTGTTATTTACACTAAATGTGATCATCCTGTGATTGCTAGAGCCCAGGTAGTCCTGGACCCCTACCTCCGAGATTAGGTCTGGGTCATTAGTGATCAATAGATCCAGGACTGCGTTTTCTCTAGTAGGAGAATCCACCAACTGTGACAAGTAGTTGTCCTGTAAGGTTTCCGTGAATAGACGGGCCTTCTGTGAGTGTGTAGTCCCCTCTTCCCAGTCAATGTCGGGATAATTGAAGTCCCCCAATATAATGACTGATCCCAGTTTTGCCACTTTACCCAGTAGTGCTAAAAATTCCAGCTCTACCTCCTCCTTCAAAAGCTGTATTTTTCGTATGATTTTTTGATTGTATGTACGGGCCTTAGGAGAATTTGCCCCAGGCAACAAAACATAACCTGATAGGTGTTTTAATCCTTCTCTACTCTACCCAAAACTTAAAAAAAAGAAGCATTTTCGCTTTGCAAGCAATTTAAAGGCTAAGTCCACCTTTAAAAAATAAATAATATAATAATAAAAACATTTTCAAAAGTGTCACAGGAGGAAAGGGGGCAGTTTGAGGGTGATGGGGGGCATTTGCATCATGGTATATGCTACACACTAAATACAGATAGTGCACCCCTTAAAGGCCGCAAGTAACTAGGATCCCCCACCCTACACAGCCAGGCACAATTTCCACAGTCACTCCAGTGTCAGAGAACAGTCCGTGACTTTCATTTTTTGGATTTATTGACTGTTTTACCTTGGATAGGGATGGGAGTTTATGGGATGCCCACTTGACTTCAGACAAACTTTAGGGACAACACTTCCTATATACAGTCCTATATACAGTCTCTATATACAGCTCCTTTTCCTTCTCCAGCACACTCTTGCTTGCAAAACTCAGCGACGTCACACTGTAGTAGTTTTGTAGCAAAGACCCATTACTGGCAGGGACTTGCAGCCTCTATACTTGAAGAGCAGATGGGGTGACACAGCTCACACTTTCCCAGCACTTCCTCTCTGTGGTCACTAATCCCAGCACCACCTCTTCAGGCCCTGCCAACCCGCCTGGCTGTAGCTGCCCCTTTCACTAGTCCTCCAGGCTAACTTCTCCCACAGTCCTCCTGACTGACACTCTGTCCACAGTCCTCCAGACTGACACTCACCAGTCCACTGGGCTGATTCTAAGGTGATCTCCCACACTTGCTGACCTGCTCCCACTGTCCTCTTTCCGTGCTCCCGTGTCTCCAAGAGGGGTTTCCTCTGTGTGTTGTGGGGGATCCTTCCAGCACTCGAGCCCCAGACCTGAGGTCCCCCCCACCACCCAAACTAGAGGGCACCCTGCGAGGGCCTCTGACAGTCTCCCCATCTCCATCTTCCACCCGACTGCCTCTGCTGGCATGATTCATGCCTATTTATGAAGAAGCCTGCCCCCTGCCAGCCCATTTTCTGGGCATTGGCTGGGGCTCTCATAAATATTCCAAACAGCCCCGCCTAGTCTCCACTCACTACATCCAGAACCTTCTCCAAGGTTCAAGAAAACAGTGGGAGGCACCAGAAGAGCTGTCTGAATGAGTCATCCAGCCTCCCTGAGTCACCAAACCCTGACCCAGATTTACACCCATGGCTGGCTCTCAGCCAAGCCAATTTACCTACTCTTAACAACTACACACTCATTACCTCTAGCACACACTAGGGTGCTACACAGATATAACATGGTAACAAAAGATGTAGTTAGCCTTCAGATTAGGTTTGCACAGGTGAGACTTGTCATGTGTTTTGACGGTTTAAAATGGCATGCCAAGTTGGACCCCTGTTTGTGCTTATGGAACGGTTCAAACTGGTGCGACTCCAACTTGCACCTATTTGAAAAGGGTTCCTGCACTATTTTTGGCGATATCATGCGTGATTTGCATAGATATCTGTGCATGAAGTTGCACAGATGTTGGCAAGCCACACATAAAATTGCACTGACTGGCGGCTTTGAAATCGTGCTGATGTAGAGAGATTTTAAGGCTGCATTCAGTGTGAACAAGGTGTGAAAGTGTAAGTTTACCTTTTCACAAAAAATGAAAAGGTGAACAGGCTGCCATGTATATTAAAAAAGAATAGCGCGCAAATGCAAAAGAAATTACTACCAAATCTGAAGAGAGTCCATAAATAAAAATGGGGGTTTGGTCCCACCATATGGCCATATCGTGCTCAAGCCCACTACTGCGTCAAAGTACCCCATTATCAGTGGGTCCTACACTATCCATGAAAAAGAGATGAATCCAGCCCTTCTAACCCTTGGAGATAACACTCCTTGCTGGGGAAGATGTGCAAATGCACTACAGGGGGCTCCTCCTATATCCACTTGATGGTGGACACTGATTGAGTACAGGTGTGTGTGGGAGGTGGGGAGGGCTGCTCAACCTCGATAGTCTGGTCAGACCGAATACATAATAAACAGGCAAAAAATTTGGGGGAGCATACCCATGTATTTCCAAAGCTGCTGCAGCTATGAACCAAAAGACATGTATATTAAAAAAGAATAGCGCGCAAATGCAAAAGAAATTACTACCAAATCTGAAGAGAGTCCATAAATAAAAATGGGGGTTTGGTCCCACCATATGGCCATATCGTGCTCAAGCCCACTACTGCGTCAAAGTACCCCATTATCAGTGGGTCCTACACTATCCATGAAAAAGAGATGAATCCAGCCCTTCTAACCCTTGGAGATAACACTCCTTGCTGGGAAGGATGTGCAAATGCACTACAGGGGGCTCCTCCTATATCCACTTGATGGTGGACACTGATTGAGTACAGGTGTGTGTGGGGGGTGGGGAGGGCTGCTCAACCTCGATAGTCTGGTCAGACCGAATACATAATAAACAGGCAAAAAATTTGGGGGAGCATACCCATGTATTTCCAAAGCTGCTGCAGCTATGAACCAAAAGACATGTATATTAAAAAAGAATAGCGCGCAAATGCAAAAGAAATTACTACCAAATCTGAAGAGAGTCCATAAATAAAAATGGGGGTTTGGTCCCACCATATGGCCATATCGTGCTCAAGCCCACTACTGCGTCAAAGTACCCCATTATCAGTGGGTCCTACACTATCCATGAAAAAGAGATGAATCCAGCCCTTCTAACCCTTGGAGATAACACTCCTTGCTGGGGAAGATGTGAAATTTTTTAGCAGTTTGTTACCATGGCTCTAACAAGGCCGTCCTGGCCTCTGCTAGCCCCGTTAGTAGGCCATTGTGTAATGTTCACAATAAAGGAAAATACCCCGCCATGCTGTAAATTTAGCTCTTACTAATAAATCTGTTTATTGCTTCAAGAAAGCCTTGACTGACATAAGCGCCAGCCATCTCTAGGAATAAAGCGTCTTCTTAGCACCAAATGGCGCACAGGAGGTGGCTCCGTACCTTGTATGTTATCTCAGGCCAAACTGCAAAGCTGTGGTGGGAAGATCAGTCAAGAAATAGCTCGGTTACCATGGAGACCGCAGAGAAGGCAAGGGAGCCAGAAGGTACAGAGGTGGAATACATCGGTCTCAATATGGTACTGATAAACATTCATGTGACAGGCATTATATTTACTTAACTGTACAAAATATTCCAGTATGACACAAGGATGAGCCCCGCAGAACAGCCAGTGCAAACATTTCCAAAAATCTCTGAGGTGCCCCTTAAAGACACATTCTGCTGTCTCTCCCTCTGCAGGGACGTGACTGTTTGCAGAGGACAAATGTGTGCAAATAAAGAGCTAAAATAGATCTAAAGCCTAAACATTTTTTTCTTAGATTTGATTGCATGCAGGAGGGAAATGTTTCATGCCCCGTCACTTGTTTTAGCTGTCCATTCTGAGCAGTGGTGTAGCTAGGGTTGCCACCTTTTCTTCAAGCCAAACCCGAACACTTTAGCCACGCACAGCAAAATTTTATTTTTAAAAGAGAATGTTGTGGACTCTGATGTAAAGGGAAACTCTGATGTAAGGGGGTTTCTCCTCATTAAACCTCCCACTTCCATCAGAGTTCCCAGAACCCCCCCTTAATTCGGGCTCCCAAAGCCCCCTTTACATCAGAGTCCACAAGGCACCCCTTACATCTGAGTCCCCCTTACATTAGTGTACTCACTCTCTTGGAGGCAGGAGAGAGAAGGAAGGGCGGAGACTTCAGTCACAGACATTGGATGGTGAGCTCACTCACCCGAGGATGGAGGCTCAGGCATCAACACCTTTCATCCACAATGTATTTGCTGGTTGCTAAGCTTCAAACTTCAGCCCACACATTCCTTTTTCTGAGGCACAGAAGGCCGGGGATTGGAGTGTGGGTGGACAGACAGAGGGGTAGGGGCAGGAGGAGGAGGAGCAAATAAATCCCTCTCTTCTCTCCGGCCCATGTATGAGGGCGGGGCCCATATGCACACCAATGAACTCAGTGGTTGATGATCCCCTGATGACGTCAGGTCGTACTGACGAAACGTACGTCGGGAAGGGAAACGTGAGACCGTAGCCACTTCCGGGTTAGAGGAGCGCTGTACGATCGGCAGTGCTCTCAACCCCGCTGTATACTTTGATGAGAAAGGCGATTCTTTTATGGAGATTCTAGTAAGTGCATTTCCTTTTAAATAAAGCTACATGTTTTGATTTACTGCACCATGAGAGTCTCTTTTCATTCCACCCATGTTTGCCACCTGATCCGAGATATGCTCTAAAGGCTTATCACTGGAACCTATTGTGTGACAGAGGAGCTGAGGATCGTGCATTGAGTTGGAGAAAATGTCTATGTGACCCCCTATAATCAAGGGGTCATATATTTCCGGTAAGGAGTACCTTACTAGATCACTGGGTGAAGTGTGGAGGTGAAGGCTTAATCTGCACTAACTATCAAGTCTCTGCTACATTGTGTGACACCAATGATATGTGGACTGGTTGATGCTGCATATGGACTGTTTGCACTTTATAATGTTGGGCACAGATTGATTGATGTTTTGAATTTTGATTGGTACTAATTATGAATTGTTGATCTAATATCTGCACAGGCACTTTATATTTATGTTTGAGCGCGACACTTTCCTTCTTTAAACAATCAGTGGTTGTTTGACTTGGTTACTTGGGGACACATTCCATTCTGAATATTGTGCCTGGGTTTCAGGTGGTCTGAAACTGGGATACACGATTCAAAACCCACACTGTCCGGGTGAATCCCAGATGGGTAAGAACCCTAGGCGTAGTGTGGGTTGTCAGCGCCCGGGGCAAGGCAAGTAATTTGTGCCCCCTAACCCGTGGACTTTTAGCCCTCCCTGATGATTCCTCCACTTTGTTCACACCCCCAGATTCCTCCACTCTGATTACACCCCCAGATCCCCCCATCCCTCCACTACGAACAATCCCCTCAAACCCCCCCCTCTCTACTCTGATTACACCTCTATATCCCCCCACTCTTATCACACCTCCAGATCCCCCCCATCCCTCCAGTCTGATCACACCTGCAGATCCCCCCCATCCCTCCAGTCTGATCACACCTCCAGATTTCCCCCCCCCCCATCCCTCCACTCTGATACCTCCACTCTGATCACACCTCCAGATCCCCCATATCCCTCCACTCTAATCACACCTCCAGATCACCCCATCCCTCCACTCTGATCATACCTCCAGATTCCCCCATCCCTCCACTTTGATAACACCTCCAGATCCCCCATATCCCTCCACTCTGATCACACCTCCAGATCCCCCATATCCCTCCACTCTAATCACACCTCCAGATTCCCCCATCCCTCCACTCTGATCACACCTCCAGATCCCCTCATCATTCGACTCTAATCACACCTCCAGATCCCCCCATCCCTCCACTATGATCACACCTCCAGATCCCCCCACATCCCTCCACTGTGGTCACACCTCCAGATCCCCCAACCCTCCACTCTGATCACACCTCCAGAGGGTAAAAAAGGGGGAGGGGTATGTCTGTATACCAAGAACAATGTGCAAGTAGATTTGAGGGACGATATTACGAATGGAGCTAAGGAGGAGGTAGAATCCCTACGAGTAGAACTTCAAAGGGAAGGCACTATTGGGAAGGTTATATTGGGTGTATTCTATAGGCCCCCAAACCAGAGGGAGGAGGGGGAGGCGGACCTCCTATCACAGCTTGGAATGGCAGCAAGGATGGGAAGTGTCATTATAATGGAGGATTTTAATTGTCCAGATATAGACTGGGCAGAAGGAACCACGTATTTGTCTAAGGCTCGCCAGTTTCTAAATGTATTGCAGGACAATTTCATGGGTCAGATGGAACACACTGACAAGAAACAATGCGTTATTAGACCTACTTAGTAACAATACAGACCTGATCACGGATGCAGAAATACGGGGCAACTATGACCACAAGTCAATTTGTTTCAGTATAAATCAAATAAAGTTCAAAAGAGCCAACTTTCCTAAACTACGCTCCTTGCTAGACAATATAAAATGGGATAGAACCCTGGGGCTCTATCACTCCCAGGGTCAGCATGTCTTTAAAAGTTGGGTTCAGTTGGCAAGAAGGGTCCCAATATCTTATCACGTCTAAGAACCTCCCAATATTTCTTCACTATCCTCTCTAATTGTCTACATTTGCCTTTATAATCAAAAATCAGCTTGCCAGATGATCACCAGATCATCAATGAACCTCTTATAGCATATAAGTTCCTTAGGGCGGTTCTTAATAACCTCTACATACTCCCAATGAGCCATGAAGAGGTTCGCCACAATGGGGGAAAATCTTGCTCCCATGGCTACGCCCCTTACCTATAAATTATACTCATTGATATACCAAAAATAATTATGTTTAAGACAGAACTTAAGACATTTAAGAATATACCCCTTGTGATCCTCTTCTAAATCTGAGCCTCGTAATGCCCATCTTACTGACTCCAAGGCTCTCCTATGTCCAATAATCATATACAGGGTTCCTACATCGGCCGTAGCCAAAATGCAGCCATCAGTCTGATCTAATTTTTCAAAACATTGAATAATATGTTTCGTATCTTTCAGATACTCCTCTGTTTGGGTTACCAGGGGCAGAAAAAAAAGTAATCTATATATTGGCCCATCCCCGAGCACAAAGAATCTATCCCCTTGATGATAGGTCTACCAGGGGGTCTTACCAAATCTTTGTGAATCTTTGGGAGGAAATATAATAGGTGTACAGGCTATAGGATTCAAATATTGTGCTTCTTTTTTGATAATACAGTAAACCCCCCTCCATTGCGGGGGTTACGTTCCGGACCCAGCCGCGAAAAGTGAAATTCCGCGAAATAGAAAAACCCTATTAAAATGCATTGTAGGCATGTTTATTTTACTGTCACTGTACGTGTAGAAGCATTTTAAGGTCTTTAAACACACTTTTAAAACAATAGAAACTCATTTAAACACATAAAAGATACTGAGAGACATAGCAAGAGCTATGGAAAACACAAAAATATTTCATTTTTAATGATTTATATAGTAAAATAACATTACAAAAAAAAACGCGAATTACCGGGACCGCAAAAACTGAACCGCGATGTAGCGGGGGATTACTGTATATCCTTTTAAATTCCTTCCTTCACTATTTGTTCTAACTTCCTTTTATATTCATTAAAGGGAATTGGAATGTATCTAAAGATAGGTTTCTATATCATCCAACTGTCTTCCCATCTCTTCACGATAATAAGTGGTACTCATCATGACTACCAGCCCTCCCTCCTTATCGGCAGAACAGATTACTAACTCTCTCTTTTTTTTGCAAACTAGTTATCCCATTCCTTATCCACTGGGGACGGGGTACTCTTTTAACTTTCAAATTCTTTAGGTCTTCCACCACCATGTTTCTAAATACCTCTATAAATTTATTATCTTCATTTGGAGGGTTGAAAACTGATTTATTTCTTAAGTTGGAATGATGGCCCACCTCCACTTGAGGGGGTCTATCATCCAGTTTAAATATGTCGAGAGTGAAGATCGGCTGGCATGTTTACATATTTATCAAACTTATTCAAATTTTTAGTAGGTGCAAACTTAAGCCCCTTATCTAGGACTTTCATCTCATTATTATCTAATGTTACTCCACTAATATTAAAAATCCCAGTTCCTTCTGGTACTTTTTTTTTTTTTTTGGGCCCTTCTCCCCACTCTCCTCCCTCTCTTTCTCTTCTTTTTCCCCCAAACGGACTTCCAGTGGATCCCTGTTGATTCCAAGGGATACCAGGGTTCCCTAAAAAAACATCAGGGGGGTATGTGTCCTAGGAGCTTTGAATAGGTGTAAATCTATTCTCTATGGGGATATTATAACCCATCCTCCCCTGATTGGGAGGGAGTGGGGGGACCTTGCATAGATGGATATCTTCCTTCTATATTTGGATCTTCGTACCAGCTTTGACCTGAATGCCCAACTACCCTGTGCACCATCAAAGGGAGGGGGACCCTGGGATTGTCCCCAGTAACCTCTACCCCTTCCTCTTTGTGGCCCTCCTCTTCCTGGCCTTTTCACTCTCCAATTACTAGCACATTGTGCTTTTTTCTGGCGCAGCATTGTTTGATATTCATGTATGTTGATGTGGAGTGAAATACACATTTAGTGTTAGCAGACAAATTTCTATGCACTTTATTAGCTTTTTGGATATTTATTCTGTTTACACTTTGATAAGATTGCGCTGATTGCATTCTTGATTTAGAAGATGGAGAGGTAAGGCGGTGAAGTCTTAATCTCCACCTCGTCTGAAAAGTTTTTCCAGCTTCCATGGGATCCCACATGTATTATGCATACATACTTCCATTGGTCCAAGCTGGATCAGTGTAAATAATTGCCATACCTATACTTCAACTTTAAGGGTTTCAGTGCCAACCATTCATACTTCTAAGTATCAGGATTTACAGTGTCATAAAAAAGTATTCATACCCCTTGAAATTTTCCACATTTTGGGGTGCATGTGTGAAGCAGACCCAAATGGCTGCTCTGTAGATCCGCTCCGCACACCTCGGGCGCATTAATGGGCCTTGTGACGTGAGTCACTTTGGTTGGGGAGCTTGTGGAACCCAGATTGCTTTAGGGAGGTTGGGAGACTCCTTGTCCAGCTTCCCCAGCCCCTCTTATGTATAAGTCACCCTGTGTCTATTAGGGGCACAGGATGACCAAGAATCCCAGTCGGGTTTGCCCTAATCAGACTCGCTGTACAACCACACCAGACTAAGCATTTGGTGTTACCCCAGTTATCCTGACTTTTATATGTGTGGTTTGTGTTGAAAGAGTGAGGGGCTCTTTCACTTGGGACAATAATATTTCTGGACAATATCCCTCAGAAAATATATAAAGATAAACGGTTTGACTTAACAGATTGCTAAAATATTGCAGGAGTGTCTCATAGACCCTTGCTAGTGGGGTTGGGTTTGTATTGTTAAGTACCTGCAACCCATTGTTCTTCTATTGTTTTCTGTCTGCCTTAAGATAAACTTATTATGGGATGTATATGTGTATGTGGATTGGCTGCTAAGGGGGAGGGGTTATCCCAGAGTGTATATCTCTTTGTGCATGTGTTTGAATAAACAGTTTGATTCTGGTTGACTCCAAAATTTGTACTGTCGAGTTCTTGGGGTACAGCTAGATTCACGGATCTCGTGTTCCAGAGCTTAGGAAGCAGCTTCTTGCAGTCGGGGGGGGGGCCTCTTGCTCACCACTAGCGGTGAATTCCCCTTCACATAGGCACCAGAGGAAACCGATCCCCTGCTGACATCGGGGGTACCATGAATATGCCAGAGAAAGGCAAGTCTAAGGTTGTGCAGAACCCAAAACCGCAACGGCGCCAGCAGTGGCGGCCTGTGTATAGGAGGCACAGGGGCGCCCCCCCCCAAAAAAAAGATTAAAAAAAAGAAAAAAAAAGATTTTAAATTTTTTTTTTCATTTTTAGCCCACTAGGGGCGCCAGACTTAGTGGTGGCTATGGGGGGGAGGTGGGGTTTTCCACCCCACCTGCAGCGGGCAGAGGTGCCAATTGGCAGCCTTCTGGGGGTCACCGGGGCGTAGAGCAATGCGCCCCACACACCCCACTTTTGTGATGTTCTGGCTGTGATTGGTCCAGACTCCAGCCTGGACCAATCATCATTCAGAACATCCTGACCCTTGCTGATGTAGTTGGGGGTGGTGCCGGTGCATGCGTTAGTCACTCACCGTCACCGCCCGATCTCCTTCCCGCCGGACCGGTGTGGTTTGCCTGCCCGCCGCCGTCAGGCTGGCAGCCGGGCTGATGGCTGCTCACTGCGGCCGGCCCCGCAGGCAGCCATCCAGTAGCTCAGGAGGGGTGGACCAGAGCAGTGACTGACTGTGACTCACTAGGGGGTGGAGCTGCTTGTTGGGACGGGAAGAAGCGGTGGGCTGCTCCAGGGCTCCAGCCTCCAGGTAAGTGCACTGCTCTCAGTTGGGGCACGTACGCTGAACTCTGCATTGATGGGGGAATGTGTACGCTGTTCATTGCATTGAAGGGGGCACGCACGCTGAACTCTGCATTGGGGGCATGTGTACGCTGTTCATTGCATTGAAGGGGGCACGCACGCTGAACTCTGCATTGGGGGCATGTATGCTGGTCACTACATTGGGGGCATGTATGCTGGTCACTACATTGGGGGCATGTATGCTGGTCCCTACATTGGGTGCACGCACGCTGAACTCTGCATTGGGGGCATGTATGCTGGTCACTACATTGGGGGCATGTATGCTGGTCACTACATTGGGGGCACGCACCCTGATCTCTGTATTGGGGGCATGTATGCTGGTCACTACATTGGGGGCACGCATGCTGATCTCTGTATTGGGGGCATGCACTCTGATCTCTGCATTGGGGGCATGTATGCTGGTCACTGCATTGGGGGCACGCACGCTGATCTCTGCATTGGGGGCATGTATGCTGGTCACTAGTGATGTCGCGAACATAAAATTTAATGTTCGCGAACGGCGAACGCGAACATCGGCAAATGTTCACGAACCGGCGAACATTGCGAACCGCCATAGACTTGAATAGGCAGGCGAATTTTAAAACCCACAGGGACTCTTTCCTGGACTGTGGCATGCCGGAGGGGGATCCATGGCAAAACTCCCATGGAAAATTACGTAGTTGACGCAGAGTCGGGTTTTAATCCATAAAGAGTATAAATCACCTAACATTCCTAAATTGTTTGGAATAACATGCTTTAAAACATCCAGTGTGTGTATACGATCAGGTATGATGTTGTATCGATCAGGTAGTGTAAGGGTTATGCCCGCTTCACAGTGACAGACCAAACTCCCTGTTTAACGCACCGCAAACATCCGCAAACAGACCACAACCGACCAAAATGGGACAGGAACTGGGCTTTAAGGGTTAGGGTTAGGGTTAGGTTTAGTGTTAGGGGATAGGGTTAGGGTTATGGTGAGATACTTAGGGTTAGAGTTAGTAACCCTACCCCTATGCCTCTAACCCTAACCCTCTAACCCTAAGCACTAAAAATAACCCTAACCCTAGCCCTAACCCTAGCCCTAATTCTAATTTTTTTTCTGGTTCTGGACATGCTACAGAGCTGAAGCTTCAGAGGTACACTTTTTAGACCCCCCAGACACCAAATCACACAAAAAAAAGTTCTTAAAAATTGTCATTTTTGATAGAGAGACAATTATTGGAAAAATTAAAAAAAAAATAAAAAAAAAAAAAAAAATTCTTTAGATTTAGTGTCTGGGGGGTCTAAAAAGTGTACCTGTGAAGTTTCAGCTCTGTAGCATGCCCAGAACCAGAAAAAAAATTATGAATTAGGGTTAGGGCTAGGGTTAGGGTTAGGGCTAGGGTTAGGTTTAGGGTTAGGGTTATTTTTATGGCTAGGCTTAGAGGGTTAGGGTTAAGGTTAGAGGGTTAGGGTTATGGTTAGAGGGTTAGGGTTAGGTTTAATGTTAGGGGATAGGGTTAGGGTTACGGTGAGATACTTAGGGTTAGAGTTAGTAACCCTACCCCTCTAACCCTAACCCTCTAACCCTAAGCACTAAAAATAACTCTAACTTTAGCCCTGACCCTAACCCTAGCCCTAACCCTAACCCTAGCCCTAACCCTAATTCTAATTTTTTTTCTGGTTCTGGACATGCTACAGAGCTGAAACTTCACAGGTACACTTTTTAGACCCCCAGACAATAAATCTAAAGAATTTATTTTTTTTATTTTTTTTTTTATATTTTTCCAATAATTGGCTCTCTATCAAAAATGACAATTTTTAAGAACTTTTTTTGTGTGATTTAGTGTCTGGGGGGGGGTCTAAAAAGTGTACCTGTGAAGTTTCAGCTCTGTAGCATGTCCAGAACCAGAAAAAAAGATAATTTTTCAGTACAGCAGGGATGGTGGGAACCCTCCTTTTACACCTATATGATCTTTTTTTTCTGGTTCTGGGCATGCTACAGAGCTGAAACTTCACAGGTACACTTTTTAGACCCCCCCCCCCCCCCCCCGACACTAATCCCAAAAAAGCCTGATAAATATATAGAAAAAAAATACTCAAATACCATCCCTAAAAAGGGCTTTTGGGGACAATAGATATATATATATATATATATATATATATGTATATATATATCAAAAAAAAAAAACTCAAATACCAGCCCTTTTTGGGGTGCTGTCCTTACAGCAGGAGTGTACCAAGAACACTGACTAACAAGACCGGGAACACTGACTAACTGTCCCTAGCTATTAACAGCAGCAGCAGCAGCAGCAGCACTTTCCCTGCTGTCAGTAACACACTGCTTCAGAAATGATCTAAGATGGATGCTGCCCTTGCTTATTTATAGGAGGTGGGAGGGTGTGGGAGGGAGGTATGCTGATTGGCCTGGAATGTGTCTGCTGACTGTGAGGTTCAGGGTCAAAGTTTGCCTCAATGATGATGTATAGGAGGCGGACCGGACATCGCATATGTTCGCCCACGGAGGCGAACGCGAACATGCGAAGTTCGCCGGGAACTGTTCGCCGGTGAACAGTTTGGGACATCTCTACTGGTCACCTCATTGGGGGCATGTATGCTGGTCACTGCATTGGGGGCATGTACGCTGGTCACTGCATTGGGGGAATGGTATGCTGGTCACTGCATTGGGGGCATGTACGCTGGTCACTGCATTGGGGGCATGTATTCTGGTCACTGCATTGGGGGCATGTACACTGATCTCTGCATTGGGGGAATGGTATGCTGGTCACTGCATTGAAGGGGGCATGTATGCTGGTCTCTGCATTGGGGGCATGTACGCTGATCTCTGCATTGAAGGGGGCATGTACACTGGTCACTGCTGGTCACTGTGCATTGAGAGGGGGCACGCTGGTTACTGTGCATTGAAATGGGGCACGCTGGTCACTGTGCATTGAAAGGGGGCACGCTGGTCTGTCTGCATTGAAAGGGGGCACGCTGGTCACTTTGCATTGAAATGGGGCACGCTGGTCACTCTGCATTGGAAGGGGGCACGCTGGTCTCTCTGCATTGAAAGGGGGCACACTGTACCTTAATTACTGAAGGCCCCTTTCACACTTTTGCAACCTCAAAGTCACGCAATTTTTTACAGCGTTTTTTGCTGCAAAGCAATGCCTAT
The DNA here is from genome assembly GCF_965119305.1 of Pelophylax lessonae. Lineage (NCBI taxonomy): Eukaryota > Metazoa > Chordata > Amphibia > Anura > Ranidae > Pelophylax > Pelophylax lessonae. The sequence goes on along the minus strand of NC_138768.1, from coordinate 843,168,717 downwards.
TAAATTTTTCTGTTTGCGCCCCCCCCCCCAAAAAATTTTGAGCACCACTGGGTGCCAGCCACCCAAGATGGCACTGAGCTTGCCAAAGGAGAACACAGCACGCCGCTTTCCTGCCATTCCCAGATAGCTTCTGTCTAATCCGCACTGCCTTTCAGTCCCAAGAGGAGGACAGTGAGGTATCCTGGATGGATAAAATAAGGGAGATAGTGAGGGAAGAGCTCACCACAGTCTCTAAAAGGCTCACTTCAGACATTAAGAAGGAGCTAAAGGAACTAGGACAGTGCTCATCCCTCTCTGAAGCCAGGCTCGATGCAAAGAGATAGAAAAGAGAAAAGAGATAGCACCGCTAGTCAAAGTCCACGATTTAAGGTGGGTGCTGAACCTCGGCTCCCCACCAGGAGAAGCATAAAAGAAGAAAATGGTTGCACGCCACCACGGAATCCAATGAAGAAAAGTTCCTTTATTCGCATAAGTGGTACAAGTTTCAGCAGGGTAGAACAGTAGACATGTTTCACGCGTGGTAGTGAACAAGCACGTAGCAGTCGTGTGAAACGCGTCTACTGTCCTAACCTGCTGCACCTTGTAACACTTATATGAATAAAGGAACTTTTCTTCATTGGATTCCGTGGTGGTGTGCGAAAATTTTCTTCTTTTATGCTTCTCCTGGTGGGGAGCCGAGGTTCAGCACCCACCTTAAATCGTGGACTTTGACTAGCGGTGCTATCTCTTTTCTCTTTTCTATCTCTTTGCATCGAGCCTGGCTTCAGAGAGGGATGAGCACTGTCCAGCGCGCCGCGACCTAGGAGCGGCCGCCACGGACTTCATAACATTGAAGTCTATGGCGGTCGCCTCCTGGTCGCCCCAAAGAAGCTCCGGACCCTTTTTCTAAGTCGGAGCGACTTGTGTCGCTCCGATTAGAACGGGTCCGCAGCTTCCCTATGGGAGGCGACCTACGGCGACCTGTGAGGCCTCACAGGTCGCCTCAGTGTGAACCGGGACTTAGTCTTTCACATAAAATCCCAATAAAATATATTTTGTTGTAACTAACATGACAAAATTTGGAAAATGTCAAGGGGTGTGAATACTTTTTCAAGGCACTGTACATACAGTAACTGAGGCATTGTATTCCTTGGCCAGCATCTCAGTCCATGAAGAAGATGATCACCTTGGATGATGCTTGAACTAAGATGATGTGGTGTCTAAAAGAGAAAGGAAGAGTATAGTTATTTCTGAGAGGTAGTGAACAGCTGTTACACATAAACATTTCTTAGCAGTCATGCATTTAACGAGAAAATGATTTTATCCTAAGACCACTTTAAACTGTCTCCTTTTGTTGCAGACACTTAGGAAAATGGTGGGGTGTTCTTTATATATTTATAGCAGCCCTGAACTGAGATTGCCTTCTAAGGAAGCAAAGTGTTGGAACAGAGTGTGGGAGCTAATCGGGAATTGTATGCTATTCCATGTTTAGTACTATATATGATAAATAGGCCTGTTAGTACATATTTCTATCAAAATAAGTAAACAGATATGAATAGTTCAAATGTTAATGTGGAAAGTCTACAGGTCACCCAAATAAGTAACACATTTCATATGTTGTGTGCACCCAGGTCCACAGATGTCCACTTTACTCCCAGTTATAAACATGGACGATGAAGAGTCTGGAAATTCCTGGACCTTTCATCTAACAGATACAAAACCACAAGATCAATACTATAAATACTTATATTGGATACGTGACAAGGAGCAAGCCTGAGCCTGGAGTCAACTCCTTATGCAAACATGTGGCTCTAATGATTAAGAATGTGGAACCTACCCAACACACAGAGCTCAGAGCCACATCCACTCAGCTGATCGGTACACAATAACACAACACATTAGAACTCTATCTGGAGAATTGTTATGTTCATATCAGCAAACGGCCATTCTTTGGGGCAGGGTAATTCAGTGTGAGTAATCTTGCTACATCAGCACCAGCTCAACGCACTGGAGGATTATTACAAAGATTACAAAGTGAGAAGTTGTGATAGCTCAGCAGTTGTATCCTATTGCAGGATAATTATGTACATGGACCACAATGGACAGTGGTATCGGGACCCCTCATATCAGTGATCTGTGGAGAGGTAACTCCTTACATTGGTGGTCACTGATTAAATGGCACCCTTACAATTGTGTCCAGTGGAGAAGAATACCCTTACACTAGTGGTCAGTGGAGAAGAGACCCTTTACATTGATGGTCATTGTAGTGCCCCTTAAATTGGTAGTCAGTGATAAAGAGCCCTGCTCCCTGGGAGGTCATTGGAGAAATGTCCTCTTACATTCTGGCCAGTGTAGGGCTCAACTTACAATACTAACAGTGGTGAAGAGCCCTCTAACATTGGTTATCAGTAAAGTGCCCCCTTACAATGGTGGTCAGTACAAAACAGCCCCCTAGTATGGATGAACAATAAAGAAGTGTAATTGGAAAAGGGGTTCCAATACATTGGTTTTCAGTATAGTTCCCCTCTACATTGTTGGTCAGTGAAGTTACAATGGCGGTTAGTACAGGAGAGCCCCCTATTATTGGTGAAAAAGAAGGTTCATGAAAAAGTTCCCCCTCACAAAAGTGGTCAGTGGAGGAGTGCCACCTTACATGGTTGATCAGTGGCAAAGAAATCTATTATATTGGTCTTTAATGTAGAAATGATGAAACTTGTACTGCCCCCTTCATTGATGGTAAGTGGAAAGGGGCCCCTTACACCACTGGTCAGTACAGTTCCCCCTTACATTTTTGGTCAGTGGGAACGGGCCTCCTTACACTTTTTGCCAGCGGGTAAGGGCCACCTTACATTGATGGTTAGTTTAATGTCCCCCTCCATTGTTGGTCAGCAATCTAGAGGCCTCCTACATTTGTGATTACCAGGAACCAAGTTAAGCAAATCACTGGTGCCCATGTCTGCTTATCTAAGAAAGGATTGGTTTCACTGCTCTAGGGCCCCTTCTTGTCCTGTCAGTAATGTTGGTCAAAGAAAATTGTGTGCCGCTAGCCCAGGCCCGGGCATTCAGCAGGAGATACAGGGCATGTGGCTCCAATACAATGGTCAAGTGGTTCCTGTGGAGCTGATGTCAACAAAGTCCTAGTTCACTTTTCCTGAAGAATTTGGACATGTGACCTTGAACTGGACAAACTGCAATAGCTGATGTCTCCATAGACAGCTCAGTTTTTACACAATTGGGAACCCCAAACTGCCTACCAATGGATCGGTATTTTTTTATAAGTGCATCTGTAGCGGAGAAGTAGTTTAATCCACAGGGTCTCCGCTGATAGACAGGAAAACAGGTAATAATCCAAATAGGCAGGTACAGCATGCAACAATCCAGGTAGCGTTATACCATCCTTCCCTCCAAAGAACTAGACAACACATAGGCTGGGAGTCAACAACAACTTTATTCACAGGCTTCTAGTATTTATGGGATTCCCCATGCAAGGGGTTTCCCTGCAGACATTCCCGGGGTTGTACAGCAGCGGACTACATGGGGGACTGAGTAACCTGGGCATTTCTCCCATCAGGCACCGCTGCACGAGAGGGATACTCCCACTAGAATATACAGTTAAGTGGATCATCCCCTCGTGCAGCAAAACCGACAATTTACATTAAAAATCATAACTCTTCCCTTATTCGGTACATTTAAACGAGTGGACGATCGGAAGATAGTTGGGGGCTGAGCACACCTTTCGTGATAGTATCGCTCAGATCCCAGCTGAAATAGCCGAACGCCGTACCAAATACATTTTACACTTGAGTTCACTTCAAACTACCGATTCAACCTAGGGAACCACATTACCGAAAGACCGGGCTCCTGAACGGTATGGAAGTCCAGCGGCATTCGTGCCGTCCAGTAGCCAATTTTAGTTCCAGGCGCTCGACGACCAAATACCGCTGGCCGAACAAAGGATCCAAAATGGCCGACCGCCGCGTGGTCGGTAGTCGAACGATGGCCACCCTGAACCCTCTTAAAATTGCAACATTGTTTGAACCACATTACAAACACTTGGTTCTTAAAGGTATACACATGCAATAAACATAATGCATACACGAAGGACAATGTACAGTGGCTGTGTTTGCCACAGCATCTAAATAGACCAGTGTTGAGACCTTCTCACCAGCACGAAGTGGGTCATAAAGGCAAAAAATACCCCAGCTATCAAGCAGTTAAATAGAATTCAGAAAACTGCATCATCGGAGGAGGCAATTCCAAGTTTCCTCCAATCTCATAAATCTCAGTTAGAAACAGCTTTAAATCTTTTTGCAGTTCGCTCCTAAACACATTAGCCAAATATTGACATTCCAGCTAAACTGTGACTAATGCGTCAGAAGTGCTGAATAGTGGATAAACAGAAATGTCTGATACCCACAGAAGACTGCATGGATGGGGCGAGCAAAAAAAAATCTGAAGAGGTGAAAGCCAAAATGATGTCAGATACATACATTTTTTCACCGCTATAATAGAACGTTATTGGAGTCGGAGCCCAAATACCAAACTGATTTTTGTCTGCCAACCTTGGAATAGAACAGTTAATTTATTTAATTGGTATTTTTATAGCGCTTTTCTCTCAAAGCAACTAGAAGGTGAGGCAGCCAACTTAGGCACACTCAGATGAGCCAATTAACCTACCCATATGTTTTTGAAGAGTGGGAGGAGACCCTTTCAAGCAAAGAGAGAACATACAGACAAGGAAAGGATTTGAATCAAGGACCCCAATGATGCAAGGCAGAAGTGCTATGCAGGCCGCACTGTATATTTTACAAAAAATCGCTGGCTGAAAAAATCCCCAAAAGGTTCCCCCTTACATCTGGGTCCTTATCAGAGTACCCCCTTACATCTGGGTCCTTATCAGAGTACCCCCTTACATCTGAGTCCTTATCAGAGTACCCCCTTACATCAGGGTCCCCATTAATGTCCCCCCTTACATTTGGGTCTTCATCACAGTCCCCCTTACATCAAAGTCTGCCCAAAGAATCCTCCTTACATCAGGGTCCCCATCAGAGTTCACCCTTATGCCACGGTCCCCCTTAGCATCCCCCCTTATATCAGGGTCCCTATCAGAATCCCCTTTACATCAGGGTCCCCATCAGAGTTCACCCTTACATCAGGGTCCCCCTTAGAGTCCCTAGTTACATGAGAGTCTTTCTCACATGAGGGTCCCCATTAGAGTCTCCCCTTATATTTTGGGTCCCCAACAGAGCCCCCTTTTCATCAAAGTCTACATTAGGAGTCCCCCTTTACATCAGGATCCCTATCAGAGTCTCCTCTTATATCAGGATCCCTATCAGAGTTCTCCCTCAAATCAGAGGTGAAGCCCATAGGCAGCCATCTTCTGACTCATTTCTCATTCAGTGCATATGCCACTGAGGATATGCCACTGACCTTAGCTACGGGCTGGATTAAATCTCATAGTGGGCCAAACGAGGCATGCAGGCTGTAGGCTCTGGTCTAGAAAAATGAAACATCATCCACTGGTTCTAGAGGACAGGACTAAGCCCAAGCGCTTCGCAGCAGCCAATAAAATGCTTAGATTTTTTAAGCTTTCTCAAATAAATACATAGTTACATAGTAGTTGAGGTTGAATAAAGACAATAGTCCATCCAGTTCAACCTGTGTAGGTGTGTGTGGTCGTAATCATCTCACATACCCCTGAATGTTCTGATCCTTGAGATGTATGAACCAAGAGTCTTTTAAAAGTAGCCATACTTCCCGCAGTTACTACCATTTGTGGTAGAGAATTCCACAGTCTTGTAGCCCTACTGTAAAGAACCCCCTGCGTAGCCAGAGGCTAGATCACTTCTCCTCTAATCGCATTGTATGGCCCCTTGTCCTCATGCCCTTGCGACTGAATAGTTTTTTTTCTATGTTGAGATCACCGTTGAGGTATTTGTAAATTGCTATCGCGTCCCCTCTCCAGGGAGAATAAATCAAGCGCTTGTAAGTGCTCTTCATAATTAAGGTCCTCCAATCCCCTAATTAGTTTAGTTGCCCTTCTCTGGACTCTCTCCAGCTCCAACACATCCCTTCTGAGGACTGGCGGCCAGAACTGGACAGAATACTCCAGATGCGGTCGGGCCAGTGTTTTATAAAGTGGTAGGATTATAGTCTTATCTCTGGAATACATCCCCTCCCTTATGCATGCTAATATTCTGCTGGCTTTGGCAGTTGCAGCTTGACATTGCATGCTATTGCTTAGTCTATCCTCTACCAAGACTCCCAGATCTTTCTCCATTTTTGATTCCCCCAAGGGTTCCCCTCCTAATGTGTATTGTGCTTTTATGTTTTTAGTCCCCAAGTGCAAAACCTTACACTTCTCCACATTAAACCTCATTTGCCATGTAGTTGCCCACTCTGTTATTTTGTTCAGGTCATTCTGTAAGATTTCTGCCTCATGATGTGAAGTTATTGTCCTGCTTAATTTTGTGTCATCTGCAAAAACTGAGATTGAGCTAATGATCCCGTCCTCAATGATATTTATGAATAAATTGAACAAAATTGGTCCCAGGACTGAGCCTTGGGGGACCCCATTTACCACCCCAGACCAGTCTGAGTATGCGTTATTTATTACCACCCTTTGGACACGCCCCTTTAACCAGTTCCGTATCCAAGAGCAAACATTGTTGTCGATGTCTGCAGACCTTATTTTATAATTTAAGCGTTTATGGGGAACTGTATCAAACGCCTTAGCAAAAATCCAGGTACACCACAACCACTGGTCTCCCCCTATCCAGCTCACAGCTCACCTCCTCGTAGAATGTTAACAGATTGGTTTGACAAGAACGCTCTTGTGTAAACCCATGCTGATTATTGCTGATGATGTTGTTTTCTTTAGCAAACTCTTGGATATAGTCCCTTATCATCCCTTCCAGAAGTTTACATACTATTGACGTCCGGCTGACCGGCCTATAGTTTCCTGGGATATGCCTCTGTCCTTTTTTGAATATCGGTATCAGGTTAGCTTTCCTCCAGTCACCTGGTACAGTTCCTGTCAAAATACTACCAGCAAAGATCAGGAACAGTGGTCTAGATATAACCTTACTGAGTTCTTTGAGTACTCTCGGATGTACGCCATCCGGGCCTGGTGATTTACTTGTGTTAATTGTATCCAGCCTTTTACTGATTTCACTCTCTTTTAGCCATAGCGGCAAGTCCAGTGAAGTACTGCTAACCATACAGTCATGGTCAGTGTACCCCTCCTCTTCTCATGTAAAGACTGAGGAGAAGAAAGCATGGCCTTCTCAGTGTTCTCTGTAACCATCCTTCCATCATCGTTAATTATGTGTGCAACATGCTCTGCCCTAGTTTTTTTGCTGTTGATATATTTAAAAAATGTCTTAGAGTTCTTTTTACTATCCTCCGCTATTTGTTTCTCAAAGTGGATTTTAGCCATTTAGATTTCGTATTTACATTTCTTATTTGATTCCTTGTATTGCTGGAAAGCCGATAATGTGCCCTCCGATTTATATTTTTTTGAAGGCCATTTTTTTCCCCTAAAAAGTTTAGTTACATTACGGTTCTTATGTTCCCCTCTTGCCTAGCTACTGTGGCAGCTGGAATCTAACTGGCTCATGGGGAATCTCAGATTGGAATCTTACTGGCTGCTGAAGATGTACAGACCTTTTCCTTCTCCCAAATCTCATCCAATCTTACAATTAGTGCAGGTGCACTGTTTGTACAAAATTTAAGGAATGTACTGTATATTGGTCAGGGGCAGATCCAGGGTCTAGTCTCAGGAGGGGCACTGCCTGAAAATAGGGTGTTGCTTACAGAGCTGTTTTTAATGTATTATACAGTCCTAACCTTGTTTAAAACAGTGACACGATTAAAATGATGCCACTATTTCTCAGCGCGGAGGAGGTAGAGAAGAATAGTGAGACCTGCCAACCATAGTAATGAAAGTGTTAAGGCCAGTCGCGACAGTGGCGGCGGTCTTAACACTTTTATCAACTTCACAGGAGATCTTTATGATTTCCCCGCGGGTCTCCTGATGCGCTACAGTACAGCACACCTCTCCATCCAGGACTCCTTCCCTCCTCCACACACCGCGGCAAAACTAAATGGGAAGGCTGCTACAACGCACCTCTCCATCCAGGACTCATGCCCCTACAGCAGGAGTGCCCAACCTTTTGAGGAGCCACTTTAGCACCTTGGTAACCGGTCGCGGGACACAATGAGCAGAGCGGGCAGATGACATTTGCGTGTCCACTCAGCATATGCAGAGCAGACACAGCCAGCTCTACTCTATGGGCCTCTGATCTGATCCGCCCAGGCAGAAGGGGATGGATCTCCTTCTGTTTTTTTTAAGTGGATCAGATTGAACATAAACGGGTGCAAACGGACACATGTCCGTTTACATGTGCCGCTCTATAGAGGTGAATAGAGGGTGCAATTAAGTCCAAACGAAAAACAGACAGGTGGACCCGATTAAACTGATTGTGTGAAAGTGGCCTAAGGCTGATTTCACACGGATGCACTGCATTTTACCTGCACCTCAACTGACCTCAATCTTCACTTCTTCCTCAGGAATCCTGCAGTTATCGCTGACTGCAGCTGTCCCCCAGACTGGTATGGCTGGTGGCTGCTGCTGGCCGTCCTTCATGGCTGGTACTGCTGGTGGGTGCTGCCGGTGGATACTGTTGGCGGTTACTGCTGGTGGGTTCTGCTGGCTGGTGCTGGTGGGTACTGCTGGCTGGTACTGCTGGTAGGTACTGCTGGCTGGTACTGCTGGCTGGTACTGCTGGTGGGTACTACTGGCTGGTACTGCTGGTGGGTACTGCTGGCCGGTACTGCTGGCTGGTACTGCTAGCGGGTACTGCTGGCTGGTACTGCTGGTGGGTACTGCTGGCTGGTACTGCTGGTGGGTACTACTGGCTGGTACTGCTGGCTGGTACTGCTGGTGGGTACTGCTGGCTGGTACTGCTGGCTAGTACTGCTAGTGGGTTCTGTTGGCTGGTACTGCTGGCGGGTACTGTTGGTGGGTACTGCTGGCTGATTCCCGACCCACCATTCCTTCCTTCGATAACAGATCCCCTCAGATACAGTAGACACCACCGCAACAAAATACCCATCAGCGAAAATAGATCCTCCAGTAGCCTGCATCAATAGACCCTCCAGCACTCAATGTCATTACATACATTTAGTGCTGGAGATGCCAGAGCTGCATTTCCCCACATTCCTGCTGAAAAGAAGCCCTGTCTGTCACAGTGATGTAGGGGCTGGTGGATTAAACTGCCCCATGCAGAGCTGTGTCTCCCTACACTGTGTGCATCAATAGAAACATACAGCCCCCCAGCCTAGGATGTCACGGCACTACCCTGCTCCTCCCTCCTCCTACTGGAGAGTATGCTGTCCACTGTTAACTCTAAAATAGGTCCCCTGCAGCAAGCAAGCGTATACCCCCTCTGCAACAAAAGATCCCCTAGCAACAACAGATCCTTCTCCGCAATAGTTTGTCTCTTGAAACAACAGACCCCCCAGAAACAATAGATGCCTTCCTTCAACAACAGAACCCCCAGCACCAATAGATCCCTTCCTTCAACAACAGATCCCCCCAGCTACAATAGACACCCTTGCAACAAAATACCCACCAGCGACAATAGATCCCCCTGTAGCATGCATCAATAGACCCTCCAGCACTCCATGTCATTACATACATTTAGTGCTGGAGGTTCCGGAACTGTGTCCCCCCACGTTCCTACTGAAAAAAGCCAAGAAATATAGGGGTTGGGGGATTAAACTGAGGAATGCAGAGCTGGGCTCCCTACACTGTGTGCATCAATAGAAACATACAGCCCCATAGCCTAGGATGGCAAAGCACTACTCTGCTCCTCCATCCTTAGCACAGACTGGAGACTGCACTGTCCACTATTAAAGTAGGATTAAACTTCCATCTATAAGTTTTCCCTTTAAGTAAGCTTATAATAAGGCTTACCTATAGTTAGTGCAAATATCTCCTAAACTTGCACCCGTTTAGGAGATATTTACTGAGCTAGCAGCCAGCTACGTCACTGGTGCATGCTCTCTGAAGGAACGTCCGCCTCCTGCCATTTCTTCAGAGCAGTGTGACATCACTGGCGGCTCCTGTGCACATGCAAGGGAGTGACGTCATCGCCGCCAGTCACAGAGCCGGAGCCGCTAACCCGGTAGGAAGACCAGGTATAGATGGCTGTTGCCTCCCGCGATGGCATTGCATCGTTTTCAGGTACGTTTAATATAATGTGCTAGTATGCAATGCATACTAGCACATTATGCCTTTGCCTCACAGGCAAGTAAAAAAAAATAGAAATGCAACGGTTTACAACTGCTTTAACCCTTTCCTGTGAAGACCAGAAAGTCGGGGAAGCAGCATTGAGAGAGCAGGAGCCAGCAGCATTGGAAATCATAAACTGCAAGTGCTGGGGTAAGAATCCTATCCAAACAGTTTACTGGGGGAGTTTTTTTTTTTTTCTGTGCCTGATATGTACAGCTAAAAAAAAACGCTGAGCCTTTAAAATGACTTTAAAAGCTCTGTCCTCTCTGGTGGTATCCAGGTTTGCATGTAGTTTGCTCTGCTTCTGTCTTCACGTCTTCTTTAATCAGTGTTACCGTTGTCTCACTCTCTTCTCCCATCCCTTCCATTATATAACATTACATCCTGCATTCCGGAGAGGATTCTTCAGTAACCGTTTCTAAGTACCATCTGTACACAGATGACACTCTGTTATATATTTCTGTATCCTCTCTGATAAATACCACTACAGAACAGACTGTCTTCTCTCTCTTCCTTTTAAAACTGAAAGTAGAACTATAGGCGACATTTTTTTCATTTTGGATAGAATAAAGGAGGGTTATAACCCCTGTCAGATTTTTTTATTTTTTGGCATCCCTGTCCCATTGCGGAGATTTCCCTTCACTTCCTGTCCCATAGCCAAATGGGAAGTAAGAGGAAATCTCTGCAAATTAACCACTTAAGCCCCGGAGGATTTGGCTGCTCAAAGACCAGGCCCTATTTTGCGATTCGGCACTGCGTGACTGTAACGGGCAATTGCGAAGTCATGCAACACTGTACCAAAATGAATTTGACGTCCTTTTTTTCCCACAAACAGCTCTTTCTTTTGGTGGTATTTGATCACCTGTGCGATTTTTACTTTTTGCGCTATAAACAAAAGAAGAGCGACAATTTTGAAAAAAATAATATTTTTTTACATTTTTACATGAAATTCTCAAAGAAAAAAAATGTAAAAATCAAAATTTTTTAACATTTTAGGCCAATTTGTTTTCTGCTACATATTTTTGGTAAAAAAAATCACAATAAGAGTATTTTGATTGGTTTGCACAAAAGTTATTGCGTTTACAAACTACAGGAAAGATTTATGTCATTTTAATTGTTTTTTTAATTAACTAGTAATGGCGGCGATCTGCGATTTTTTTTTGCAGGACTGCAACATTGCGGTGGACAGATCAGACCCTTGACTGACATTTTTTACACTTTTGGGGGAACCAGTGACATTACTACAGTAATCAGTGCTATAAATATGCACTGTTACTGTAAAAATGACACTGGCCGGGAAGGGGTTAACTTTATTGGTGATCAAGGGGTTAAGTGTGTCCCTAGGGGAATGATTCTAACTGTGGGGGGGGCGTGGCTTATTAGATCATCACAGAGACATACGATCCTACATAGCAGGATCGCATAGCCTCTGTGATGATCTAAGCGAGAATGATGTAAACACAGCCGTCTGTCTTTCTCCCTCTCCTGAGGGAGATCGCGAGTGGCCGGCAGACATCAGAGCCGCCGGTCACACGCGCGGGGTAAGCAGGGAACGAGCGGGGGGTGGGAGCGCGCTGGTGGCGGCACGCTTGCCCCCTACAGGCTCGTGGGCGAGCGACGTACCCATACATCACTTTGCCTGTAGGGGGTTAACTGCCGCAGTATATAGTCATGCAGTGGTCGGCAAGTGGTTAAAGGAATTCTTTGAGGACCTCCCAGGTCACCAGAACTAGGGTCCCCATTGGACAATTTCCCCCTCTATTACCTTTCTGGGGAAAACCCAAAATTCGGGGTCCCCTTTTACTTTAACTTTTAATGATAATGATAAACAGGACAAATAAAGAGGGTGACTCTCCTTAATGGGGACACAGACAGCGATAAAAATTGATAGGGACTCTAATCCTTCTAAACTCTATCCAAAATGTAAAAAATTCAAATCAATACATCATTAACCACTTCTGGACCGGAAGATTTTCCCCCTTACTGACCAGGCCATTTTTTGCGATTCGGCACTGCGTTACTTTAACAGACAATTGCGGGGTCGTGGGACGCTGTACTTTAAAAAAAAAATGGTTTCCCTTTTTTCTCACAAATAGAGCTTTCTTTTGGTGGTATTTGATCACCTGTGCGATTTTTATTTTTTGTGCTATAAACAAAAAAATCTGGACTTGGTTTGTAAGCGACCTAGATTTGCAACCGTTTCCTGCCTAGGGCAGTGGTTCTCAACCTCAGTCCCTCAGCCAGTCTAGCTCCAGCCCATTGTTGCCTTTTCCTTTCAGCCCACTAACAGCTAGCCAGTTCATCAGACATGTTGGCATCCTCTTGGCTACTCTATACCTCAACCCTAACCAGTTTTCCGGGCACTCCTTTCCAAGTCGGAGCAGCCTCGGCCGCCTCCCGGCACGAGGTGCTGGGTCATGTCATCAGAAGATTAGGCAGATGGAAATCCGACTGCTTTGCCTGGTACATTCCGAAACCCCAGGTTGAGATGTGGCAAGCCTTCACCAAGCTTGCCCAATAAATGTCATGTATACCAATAAAACAGCTTTCCCTATCTTGGTATTTTTGCCCCCTTTTTGGTGTACCGACCAGCTGACCAGGGCACACCTCAGGTCTATGTTATGTTGTGAGTCTTGTGGAGTCTTTATGTGGTTTTACGTCTATCTCAGTTGGAGGGCTCCGACTATAAATTAGAAGGCCAGTATAGTGGCCTGAATTTTTGGAAGGAGACCGAAGGAGGGGGGGTATTTAAGCAGCCCACTCACCTGTGTTCCTTCTCGGTTCCAGTGCACAATACCCTCCCTCTCATCCCCTTTACAGGGCACTTCCTTCACATCCCTCTTCTACAATCAACCATTACTTATCTTGTATATGTCCCTTTTTTGGTGTACCAACCAGCTGACCAGGGCACACCTCAGGTCTATGTTATGTTGTAAATCTTGGGGTGTCTTTATGTGGTTTTGTGTCTATCTCGGTTGGAGGGCTCCGACTATATATATATATATATATATATGCCCCTAATGCATCCCTTGCATTAAGGTAAAAAATAGGGCATCAGTTTTGACCCCTCACCCCCCCCCCCTTTTATTCTCCTAATCCCTCATTTAATCCAGCACTGTGCACGTCTGCAGCTCTTCTCTACCCTCACTTTCTGATCTCACTGGCTTTGTTGGGGCACCAAGAGTCATTAGCTTCCACTGCATCCCATTAAAGCCAGTAACGAGAGCGGAAGGAAGAGGGCCCGCTGTCTGTGTTAATGGATGCAGCAGCAGGGCTCGGGTGCAAGCACACACGAGTGCCCCCATGGGAAGCTGCTTCCTATGGGGGCTCTAGACAGAGAGGAGGAGCCAGGAGCGTCAGCGGGAGACCTGAGAAGAGGAGGCTAGGGGTCACTCTGTGCAATTCCATCTGGGTCTGGTATAGATTTTCGGGCACCCCATGCCATTTTAAAATGGGGGGGGGTTCATGATTTTTTGTTGCCGGCAAAGGTTTTTTTTTTACATTCAGCTGTCAGTGGGGAACCCCACTAACAAATGACGAGTCATCTGTTGGTAAGGTCGCGGCGGCCAGCTTCCTGGCCCGCTCCTTAACAACCAGCTAAAGTTAAAGATGCAGGCAGCCGCTGGCTCCAAAAATTTGCATCTGAACCACATCTAAAATTGCAGCTGAACCGCTACTCAGGAAACTTGCAGTGAAAATGGAGAGGAAATTCGCACCGGACATGTGTGAACCTAGCCTTATAAAGAATGTACAGACTTTTCAAAAACATTTTTATATATGTGTCAAATAGACCAGCTTAATGTAAATGCTGTTATTAGTATATGTCAATATGGATTTATTTATAAGAGATTCATCAAAAAATTTAAATTTTATAATAATTTGAACTTCTGACATCATACTACATGCACCTGGGTATTTCATGCCCACATTCACCCTATCACTCAGGACAATTTTACTTTATGTTCCTAGTTCTACTAATACCAGTGGCATCCCCCACATTTCTAGTTGCATCGTCCAACTTCCTAGTGGCATCCTTCACCTTCTTAGTGGCATCCTCCACCTTCCCAGATTCCCTCCTTACATCAGAGTCTGCTTTGTCCCCCCTTACATCAGAGCCCAGAGAAATCCCCTTTATATAAGGGTTCCCAGAGTCCCTCCTTGCATCTAAGTCGAAGAAATTAGCCGTGAAGGCTGGCCCAAGCCCCAAAAAGTATACATAAATCTAAAATAGAGAAAGTGTGGGTTTTAAGGGCCAATGGGGAGAAGGAAAACCAAGAATCGATAACTTAAAAATTGAACATTTTATTATATTCACCATATAAAAATATACAGTGTGTACTTGGGGGACCACCGTAGAGACAGGGAATCCCCCATATATTCACCAAAACATTAAAAACAACAGCACAGAAATATATCCCTGGTAGGGGAACAATACATGCTTCAAGCTGATGTTGGCGCAAGAAGTCTTTGTTAATATTCGGTTTGAGGGTCCCAATAAGCCAATGCCTTTCGCATTGGGCTTCGTTAGGGCCAAAGAGACCGAGCAATACCGATATTTCTTGCTGTGTGTAGGAGTATTAGTAGTAGGCAGGATATACAAATCCCTATGATGGTAGGTATTTTATGACAACGGATGGTGATGTAGACCAGTCTGCGTATTATTTCTTCAACTGGTATAGAGCCCCCGTATTGCAGCAGCAATCCTTTGAGTGTGAGCCTCTGTGGAGGTTTTCCCTCTTAGTGGCTTTACAAGCCAGAGAAGCACTGTACTGTGGCTCTTTAATTTATTGTCAAAGGTATAATTCTCCAACCCATACTTGGGGTCCACTTTATTGGAGGAGACTTTTCAAGGACGAACCACACAGTGCAGGAGTATACTACAGTATAGTCCAAGAGAGGGTATGGAGACAGGATATTTGGTGGTTCCTATTGTATACCGTTCACAGCCATGATATGATATTCATGACTTTCGGCGTAAACCTTCCGGGGTAGTAGCTCTCCAGGCAGGATACACAGAGAGCTACTGCCCCGGAAGGTTTACTCCGAAAGTGTTTTATCAGTGTTCTCACTCCCCCTTACATCAATGTCCACCCTTACGTCAGTCTCCCCACTTCCCCGCTATATCAATGTCCCCCAATTTATTTAATGTCCCCCTACTCCCCCTACATCAGTGCCCCCCCCCAACTCATTGTCCCCACTCCCCTTTACTACAGTAATCTCCCATATGTCAGTGCCCCCCCCTTATGTCAGTGTCCTCACGCTCCCCTTATATCGGTGTTCTACCTTATCTTAATGTCCCCACTCCCCCCTACATCAGTGTCCTAAGTCCCCTTCGGAGTCTCAGTCCCATTCTCAGCAGGGGGAAGCGTGGAGGTGAAGCACTAGGAGGAGCAGCAGATCTAAGGAAGAAGTTCCATATACTATATGATCCCAATTTTACTTATATTTACGTTCTCCAGTTCCAGAACACAAAGAGAAGATGTATAAGCTCCCTTCTTATAATTCCAGCACTGATGGGGACCTGCTGGACCTGTTAGGTAATTAATAGTAAAATTAGCCACATGAATGCCCATTAGAGGGTGCTAAAAATACAGCTGAACAAGGCGATTTGACCCCCCCAGTAAACCTGATCTATACCATAGATGTTACAAATAGGGATGCACCAATACTGTTACCAATATCGATATGGAGTATTTTCACGAGTACTCGTACTCGTGAAAATGCTCCGATACTGGATAATTTGTGGTGCGAATCGCAGGCAGTTTCCTGCACTGCTCCTGTATGAACCCAGGCGGAAATCACTATGACAAGCCTGGGTTCACACAGGATTGGTGGGGGTACCAACAATGGGGCATAATCCCTCCCCTAATACCAAATGTGATGATGTTTACTCCCGCTGATGGCAGGAAAGTTTTCACTCTTACTGGCCACAGTCCGGCCCCCCTGAAGACTGAAGGGCAATAAACTGACCCTTTGTTTAGAAAGGTTGGGGACCCCTGAACTAGACCTACATTTAATGGTTGGAACAAGGGTGGGCTAATAGTCAATTGGTACATACAGCCAGATTGTGCTAACAACAGGAAGGGCTTAACGGGGTATGGTTAAATAAAACCTCTCTGGGTCAAGAGTGCATAATGCACAGAGTGAAGGGGGTCAGGATTGGGTAGCACACAGGGTCCAGGAGTCAGGAGGAAATAATGCACAAAGTGCAGAGGTCAGGAGTAACCAATGCACAGAATAATGAAGTCAAAAGTAGGTAAGCACATAGTGCCTCCTAAGCAAAATGTTGCCAGGCAGATTGTATCGCAGCCCATAAGCCAGGAATGCCATTGGAGAACTGGGGATGAATCCAGGGACAACCATATAAAATCAGGGACATTCCTCAGAAACCGGGGACATCTGGTCACCCTATTCTATATAGGCAGCATGGCTGTCCAGAGGGATCAGAAAATCCTCCTTTGTCCTTCTCTGTGATTCTGGGAAAAACTCCAGACGGAAGAGTCTGCACATCCAGAACAATAGAGCGTTCATCTTCCTAATCTCCAAGTCACTGCCAAAACTTCATAAAAGGTAAACACCACTTGCAGGACATTTGTGAAAGCAACTAAGGGGAAAAAATGCTGGAGCACAAATATTGCTGCAAAATGTCAAAATATTAATGTTTTCTTCAGTTGCAGCATAGTTCTCCGCTGACATCTTCCTACGCTCTGCAGATAAATCACAATGTGCGTTACACACGTGAGTCTCACAGGTTGAGCACTAAGACAATATGGTGACATTTCCCTCTCAGCCCATCTGCCTACATTAAGTCCATGAATTATTCAAGGATTTCTGCTTAGCTTTGGTAGACGTGGATTTGGAATCTTGCCTCTCGGATGGAGATAACCCGAAAAGCGTTCCTGTTCTCTGAAACTCAAGCCTAGATTACGGCAAACTCAAGATGGATCTCTTTTACGTCTTAAATGGCATTTAGCTTGGTAAAATCCCATGTATCATTATCATCCAAACTATAGAGATTTTTTTCTGTCTTCAATTTGAACACCTCCCTTGTGAGGGAATATATGTAGACAGTCATAGAAACAATATATACTGTACATATGCTACATTGGATATTGTTTAGGTGAATGGCTACATACACTTTGCCTTCAGAACTGCCTTCATTCTTCATGGCATAGATTCAACAATGTGTTAGAAACATTCCTCAGAGATTTTGGTCCATATTGCCATGATAGCATCATGCAGTTGCTGCAGATTTGTTGGCTGCACATTCATGATGCAAATCTCCCGTTCTACTACATCCACTACACTACATCCCAAAGGTACTCTATTGGATTGAGATCTGGTGACTGTGGAGGACAGTGACCTCATTGTCATGTTGAAGAAACCAGTGGTGAGATGATTTGAGCTTTGTGACATGGTGCATTATCCTGCAGGAAGGAGCCATCAGAAGATGGGTACACTGCAGTCAAAAAGGGATGGGACATGGTCGGCAACAATACTCAGGTTGGCCGTGGAATTTAACAACTTGCCGACCAGTCACGTTGACTGTACTGCGGCAAAGTGGCTCGTTCCCGTCCAGCGACGTAGACCTACGTCGCTGGACTCCTCCCCTTGTGGGCGGCGCGCCGCCGGAGGCTCGCTCCCGCTGTATCCAGTCACAGCGGGAGTCGGGCCAGGGGACGAGCAGCGGTGATCACCGCCGCTCTTCCCCGATCGTCGGGGAATCGAGTCTGGAGATCCGCCCGCTTGTGTAAACAAAGCGGGCGGATCTCCTAAGTGACAGACAGGGTCAGATTGCAGGGTTCAGCATAGCTGAACATGCGATCTGTCCCTGTGTCACTCAGTCACCTCCCCCCACACACGTTAGTAAGCACCAGGCATACATTAACCCCTCCCTCTCCAATAAAATTAGCCCCTTCCCTGCCAGTGTCATTTTTACAGTAACAGTGCATATGTATAGCACTGATTACTGTAGTAATGTCACTGGTACCCCCAAAAGTGTCAAAAATGTCAGTCAAGGGTCCGATCTGTCCGCCGCAATGTCGCAGTACCGCAAAAAAATCGCAGATCGCCGCCATTACTCGTTAAAAAAAAACACCAAAAATGACAGAAATCTTTCCCTTAGTTAGTAAACGCAATAACATTTGCGCAAACCAATCAAAATACGCTTATTGTGATTTTTTTTTACCAAACATAGGTAGCAGAAAACAAATTGGCCAGAAATTTAAAAAAATTTAGATTTTTACATTTTTTTGGGGGGGAATTTCATATAAAAAAATGTGAAAAATATTGTTATTTTTTCAAAATTTATGCTCTTTTTTTTGTTTATAGCGCAAAAAGTAAAAATCGCACAGGTGATCAAATACCACCAAAAGAAAGCTCTGTTTGTGGGAAAAAAAGGACGTAAATTTCGTTTAGGTGCGGCATCGCACGACCGTGCAATTGTCAGTTAAAGTCGCACAGTGCCGAATCGCAAAAAGTGGCCTGGACGTAAGACAGCAAAATCCTCCGGTGGTAAAGTGGTTAAACTATGCTCAATTGGTACTAAGGGGACCAAAGTGTGCCAAGAAAATATCCCCCCCACCATTACACCACCAGCCTGAATCGTTGATACAAGGCAGGATGGATCCATGCTTTCTTGTTGTTTTCGCCAAATGCTGACCCAACCATCTGAATGTAACAGCTGAAATCGAGACTCATCAGACCAGGCAACGCTTTTCCAATCTTCTGTTGTCCAATTTAGGTGAGCCTGTGTGAATTGTAGCCTCAGTTTCCTGTTCTTAGCTGACAGGAGTTGCACCCGGTGTGGGCTTCTGCTGCTGTAGCCCATCTGCTTAAAGATTCGATGTGTTGTGCTTTCAGAGATGGTATTCTGCATACCTTGGTTGTAACGGATGGTTACTGTTGCCTTTCTATCCTCTCGAACCAGTCTGCCCATTCTCCTCTGACACCAACAAGGCATTTTCCTCCACACAACTGCCGCTCACTTGATATTTTCTCTTTTTCATACCAAAGAGATATTTGTGTGTGAAAATCCCAGTAGATCAGTTTCAGTTTTTGAAATACATGCCTGGCACCAACAACTATGCCACGTTCAAAGTTAATTAAATCCCCTTTCTTCCCCATTCTGATGCTCAGTTTGAACACCAGCAAGTAGTCTTCACCACGTCTAAATGCCTAAATGCATTGAGTTGCTGCCAAGCAATTGGCTGTTTAGCAATTTGTGTTACCAAGCAATTGAACAGGTATAAGTAATAAAGTGGCCAGTGAGTGTATATTCTCTTAGGAGGGTGGTGTCCAAATTGGGTGCCAGAAAAAATTTTTATATGTACATGATACACACAACATGATAGATACACAGGGATATTTGTGGTACTTGAGCCAACAAAGGTCTCCATCCAAGGTGGAATTTATCATATTTACTTACCTTTCCACTTGCTGAATGATGTACTTATTAAAGTATCCTGTCAGCAAGTTCATGGCTGCAGCTACAGGCATGATCCTGGTCATTTTTTTATTGGCTTTACAGCTGCCTGATCACTTTTTCGGTGCGACAAAGGCCCCCTTCCCGCCATCACCCACAGTGGTTCCCACACTCTCCCATTCCTCCAGGGAGCCTAGGACTGTGGTAAGCAGTTGGGGCGGCTCCCCACAGTGGAGATGTGATGAATGATCCCGGAAGCTGTGATGATGTAGTCACTTCCAGATTCAGAACAAATTTTTTGATCTGAGCTTGGTTAGTTTCTTTGAAAGGCAGGGGACACAGGGGCTATAATAGACAAAAAGAGGTTAAATTAGACAAATTGGAGAGCGCAAAATCTGCTGCAGCTGTACATAGTAACTAGTGATGAGCTTCGTGTTCGACTCGAACACTGCCTGTTCGCCCGTTCGCCTCGAATCCCTGCATCCATAATTAATTTAATAGGTTTTATTTAATATTCATAATTAATATTAATCATCCGCTGGACAGGGAATCCAACCCACAGCATCTCATTTGCAAGCCCATTATTCTAGCACCTACGCCACTGAGCCAGCTGTTTAACCTATGACTCTCTCTGCCTAACTAACTTCTATCTGAGTTTGACAGCTCTTTTATAGGGCTCTGACGTCACCAGCGCCCCATAATCCACTACTCAGGTGCAGTGAATAAATTACTGATGTCACGTCAGAAGGGGCGGGGACAATTAATAGGTTTTAATTAAAATCCATAATTAACATTGATCACCTGCTGGCCAGGTTATTCAAACCCCCAGTCTCTCATTTGCTAGCCCGTTACTAAATAAATGACTGACATTAGTCATTTATTCACTGTACCTGAGCAGTGGATTATGGGTCGCTGGTGACGTCAGAGCCCTATAAAAGAGCTGTCAAACTCAGATAGAAGTTATATAGGCAGAGAGAGTCTTGGGGTAATCAGCTGGCTTGATGGTGTAGCTGGTAGAATGATGGGCGTGTATGTGAGGGGCTGTGGGTTTGATTCTGGCCAGCGGGTGATTAATATTAATTATGGATTTGAATTAAAACCTATTAATTAAATTGATGTAATTTTTTCACACAACTAAAGCTTTCTTTTGGTGGTATTTGATCACCACTGGGTTTTTTATTTATTTTTTTATTATATACAGTAATTGAAAAAAGACTGAATATTTGGGAAAAAAAAACACTATTTTTTACTTTCTGCCATAAAACATATCCAGTAAAAAAAAAATAAAGAAAATCTAATTTCTTCATAAATGCAGGCAAAAATGTATTCTGCTACATGTCTTTGGTAAAAAAAATCCTAATAAGTGTATATTGATTGGTTTCCGTGAAAGTTATAGCGTCTACAAATGATAGTATATATACTGGATTATTTTTTTTTCATATACTAGTAATGACGGTGATCAGCTACTTATAGTGGGACTGTGATTGTGCAGCAGGCAATCTTACACTAACTGACACTGGGTGGCAACTGACTTACTGACACTGACATCATCAGTGACACTAATACAGTGATCAGTGCTAATACCAGGACTTTTTTTCTGCGGGAACGTGGGGGAACACAGTTCTGTCACCAACAGCACCTAATGTATGTAATGGCAAGGGTTGCTGTGGTATGTTGGAGTGTCTATTGAAGCTGTGAGCAGAATAGGGATCTATTTTCACTGGGGGAACTATTGTTGCTGGGGGTCAATTGTTGCTGTGATGGATCTACTATTGAGGGAGGGGTCTATTGTTGCTGACTGCTGGAGGGTCTATTGATGCTGACTGCTGGGATATTTATTGTTGCTGGTAGGGGGTCCATTGTTGCTGGGGGGGGGGTCTATTGTTCATGGGAGATGGGAGGATCTATTGTTCCTATCTGCAGGGGATCTATATTGCTGCTTTTCTTGTTATCATTAACAAATTCCCTACAAATTACCTAGCATCACAAAATTATATTTGGTTCTTTATTCTCTGAAAGTGGCAGTACTGTGAGGTGGGTAGGGAGGTGGAACCAAGGGACGGTGCTCAAAGGTGGGTAGGGGGCAGAGACAAGTGGTGACTTGGAGGGGGTGAGTACCTGCACCTATTCTCTGAGGAAAAAAAATCCCTGTGCCTGAAATGTGTTTTGTGTGCTGATTTTACTAAGCGACGGGACTGTTTACCCCCCGGATATATCAAGACAATATTTTCACTAAAAATACACTAAAATAATCATTAGCGGACACAAACATACAGAGAACCTGTGGGAACTGTCCCTTTTGAATTGTTTTTTACAAATTTTCTGTTTAAAATTTTAAAAATGTTTACAATTTTTTTTTTTTTTACAAGACAGGGAAGCCTGCACAGTGCTGTGGGGGGGGGGGTGGCACAGTGAAAGGAGGGCACACGTGGGGGGGATGGCACAGTGAAAGGGGGGCACACAGGGAGGGGGGGATCAGAAGCAGGCAGAAAAGGGAGGGGGATCAGTGTCTGAGAAGTAATTACAGGAACAGGACCCTGTGTCTGTGTCTCTCCCTGCAGCAGCTAAAAGCTGTCAGGAGGGGGAGAAACTGGCTTTCAGCTGCTGCAGAGAGCCGCACAGGGCTTCCTTTTGTAATTTCCCCTCCGCCCAATCACACTGATTGCCCATGCTGTTGGGGCCCTCCTGTGTGCCCGGGCCCCCTACAGGAGGACTGGTGGTCCCCCCCTATCAGCAGCCCTGCTGTACAGAATGACAGCACAACCTGGGGTGGCGAGGCCACCCTGCTGCAGTATAAGTGCAGTGGGTGGTTTGAAAGTGGTTAAGCTTTGACAAAAAACCTGGAACCTTCTTTGTAGAGCTGTACCAGATTTTTCACTCTCCAGTATTAGCAAATCAACCCCAAAGAGTACCTGTCACTTGTTTGTTCACCCTTTTGTAATAGCAATAACGTTTAATAAAAAGTAAAAAAAAAAAAAAAATAAATAAATATGAAAAAATAAAAAAGTAAAATAAAAAAAATAAAAAGATTTAAAAAATTAAAAGCATCCCACCCCCTTTATGCAATCACACAAATGAACATTTAGGTCTAGCACACATAGGCAAACAATGATTGCACTGAACATGTGAGGTATCGCTACGAATTATAGAGTGAAAGCAATAACTCTAGGGCCATAATTTAAAATGAACTCTAAACTGATAACCTGCAAAGAATCACCTATGGAAATTGTAGGTACCGTAGTGTGTCACCATTTAAAGATTTAAAGCAGAGTTCCACCCAAAAGGAGAAACTCTGCTTGTTTGCTTCCTCATCCCCATCTTCCGCTGCCACATTTGGCACCTTTCTGGGAGGAGAGGATACCTGTCAAAACCAGGTACCCGCTCCGACTTTCAGATAAGATCACCACACAACAATTGTGGCCATCTACGAAATTTCCAGCCCCTCCAGTCATCCAAGCTGGGATTGGGTCTAGAATCAGGTAGTCATCCAAGCCTTGGGGCAAGTCCAGAGGCGGGTCGTCTGCCGATGCCGGGTCATCTGCCGATGCTGGGTCATCTGCCGATGTGGAATCAAGAGTCAGGAAAGCCGTTAGCCAAGCCAGGTCATGTATGGAGGAACACAGAGAACAGAAATCTGCTAGCAGTGATTCACCTTGGAGCACAAACACAAGGGCAAAGGACTGCAAGCCAACAGGTGATATATATAGTTAGGTGTGCAACATCATCACTGAGCACGCCCAGGCAGCAGGCAAGTGATGATGCAAACAGTGTTTATAAAAGACAGCAGTCTGCACATGTCCAAGATGGCTGCCAACAGGAGGGCAAGGTAAGACCTTGACACAGGGCAGGTCTGATGCAGACTGTGGGGGGGTTAAGTGTGTCCTAAGACCAGGACTAGGACCCAAATGTTGGTAAGTATATGAATGGGTTGGGATCGCCTTGAAAAGCTCCCAGTAGCCAAAACCACAGTTTGATAAAAGAACATGACATTGAAGTGGTCCTCTATTCAAGAATGCATTTCAGAGAGGAAACAAGTTTGGTTCACTGCACAGCCCTGTGTAAGCCAGTTGGATTGGGGGTGGTGTGGGGATTTTCCCATCATACACAAAATATGGGGCCTCAACAAAAATTAAAACCTGCTACACGTTTCCCAAAACTGGGGGAAAAAACAAGTTTAAATTACAAAATAAAAAAAGGGGGGCACCCAAAACTGGAACTTTACTGTTTGGTAGATGCTGGAACGTAAAACCATTCAATACATTTCTGATGTAGCCATTAGCAGGGAAATGTCACTATCCTTGCTGTATTTTATCACTATTTTAAATTATGGAGAATGTAAAAGGAGGAACTGGAATCCAAAATGGTGTGAGAACACCCAAAACTTTGAGGTGAAAAGGAACCAGGTCCGAAATTATGGTAGATTTACCTGTTAAAAGTATCCAAAACCTCCCCACTTTCCCCTCTGGATCTCCTCCTGGGTCTCTCAATTCCAGCATGGGCCTCTCCCATCAGAGTCCTGGCTACCCATGTCCTCATAGCAGCTCGCCTAGCATTGGCGAAAGCCTGGAAATCACCAAAACCCTTCACACTAGCGGACACCATTCTATTGCTAAACAATCATCTCCGAATGGAATTTGCCTTCGCTAAAGCCAACATGACCACCACCTCCTTCTACGAACACTGGGCACCCTGGCTATCTGATCATAGGAGTGCTAACATATGAACTTCCACCGGTCTCAATGTAACTGTCTCCTGTAATATGCCCCCCAGATAACCTACATCACCCCAAATTTATTCTGCTTGGGGAATTCAATGCACCCCCACGGACTGGGGACACTCCCACACTTTTTTTGCATCAGAGGTCCACCTACTTATCAGAACATCTTCCTCTTTTCCTCTTGTTTTTTTCCCTTTGTGGAACCTTGCCGGTACATGTTTCCTTCTCTCGTAGCTCCCCCGCGTATTGACCTACCACTAGTTAATCATTGATGACCCCAACCTATAATACTCCCCATGTTGTACCCGGTCCTGACTACAGTTGGTTCCCATGTGGGGTAGTCAGAGCCCGGTGTACCTTAATGTTTGGCCCTCATAGGGTGGAAGCTCAACACACTCATATGTCACCGGCAAGGTTCACCTGAATTGCCTTGAATCGACCTGTTGTTATGTTCATGTTTCCTGTTTTAAAGCTGTGACCAATGTGATAATTGTTCTATTCTTTATTATGCTAATACAACGTTTGTATCTAACCTTCTTGCAAAAATTCAATACAAATTTGGTTATAAAAAAAAAGTATCCAAAACCTAGGTGAGGGTCCATCTCTTCAAATATCAAGAACCCAATAAATAGAAAAAGAGGAGGGGTATTTGTGTTATGCAAACACTCACATCTAATACATTTTCAAAGCATTTCAATGATTTATCTTTTCATGTAAAAAAAAGCTCTTTGACATTCACATTTTTTTCTATTACAACCATACAAAAGAGCCCATTGCAGCACTAAAGTTATACAGTGTATATCACGATGAGTAATCTTGAATTTCATCCAACACGTTTCTTAGAATAAAGTCCAACTATGCAAGTTCAAATAATATGAGGTCTGTATATGACATTTCGTAAACTGATGATGACGTAATATATGTAGCTTAAATGCTGAACATTTATTTTTCTATAAGATTATTCGTACTATCTGAACTGTATCTCCATCCTTGAAAAAGTGGTCTTTGTTCCAAGAAATGCATTGGATAGAATTCAGCATTTTTTATGATGTATACTGTATAACAATGGTGCTGCCATCAGCTTTTTTTTTTTAAGTTATTTATTTAGGAGTTTTCAGAACATCACTATAAACAGAATGCAGATATGCAATCAAAAAGCTATACACATATACATGCGTTATATAGAATGCTTTAAGTCAAGAGGAGAAAAACAGAAGAAAAAAAAAGGACTACCAGGAAGAAATAAGCAAAAGATGGAATAGAAGTCATGATCTTCAATAATAATGTATCACATGTAAATGTCTGGGCTAGATATTGTTGTTATGGAGGATATAGGAGTTGCGTATACCCCTTATGGGATGTATTCACAACTCCTATATCCTGTATTATTGCATTTCTTTATCCTCATTTAATTAGTATAGAAAGAGAGGAGAGATATTTGTGAGCAGACATCTAACACTTATGTAAAAGTATTTACATGTGATACAGTAATATCGAAAATTGAGTATTCAAAGTGATTTATCTGTATATATTGTTTACTCGATATTCAATATTCATGTATCACATGTAAATGTCTGAGCTAGATATTGTAGTTATACAGGATATGGGAGTTCCTATCCTATTTGGAAGTTAAATGATTTTAAAAAAATCTTTAATATATGCCTTTATACATTTTGTATATTGTTTTATGATATACTCGAGTACTTTTTTCCTTTACATTGGGATTATGAGTGGCATCCTTCAAAGTCCTGTCTTTCTCTATATCTGTAGAGGTTTTGTACATTTTTGCTATTGGATGTGATGCCAGGTTAACAGATTGTACTTCGTTCTTCATTTTGTTATTTCTTATGGAGCAGCACAAAGCGAGGAATAGCATCTAAGAGTTTCCGGTACTCCGGGAAGTTTTGGGACCAATAACTTCGGGAAGTTGTTTGTTTGAAAATGGATTTCTTGTACAAATGCTACATGAGTCCTACAAATCAGGGGCTGGATGCTCTATGCTCCCTGCACCTTGCTGCACTCCCTCCAGATGTTTTATTAAATTACAGCAAATGATTGTAAGTATAACTAGGCCTACAAATATAAAACATTTTACAGATTGCCTATTATATAAACTATGTATGTGTACTGATTATATGTTACCTTTTCTTATGTAGAACTCTCATGTTTTATGTCAAGAAGCTCCTGAAGAAGCACGGTCAGCACGAAACATGTAGAGACTAATTGTTTTCCTACCATTGGACTTACTGCCTCACTGTTAGTTACCCATGTACAGTACATGTACACAGAGGATTCTTCCAGCACATGTCTTATTGTTTGGGGAGAATATGAGCCTTTAAAATTAAAAATGTCTGGACAAAGGTACAATTATATTACCAGATATCATAACACATTTATTTACATAATCAGCCAATAACTAATGTCACCTCCACCCATTTGATAGACTCAAATTTCCAGAGTGCTGCCATCTTTTTTCTTTCTAATGGATTTCTGCCCATGTTCTGCCTTTTATCCACATACTGTATGTAACGACACCCCGGGTATGAAAGGGGTTACAGTCGTTTAGGACATTTCATTCCAGAACACAAAGGCAGCTACCGGACACTCCACTTAGCCGAACAAGAAACCCATATGAATAATCCCCCCCCCCCAGTACGAGGCAAGGCTCTGTATTGAGGGTCAAGCAGGAATCCGACTCTTTATTGAAAAGGAATACATGCTTTATATACACGTTAGAAGTAATGCAGTCACTACATGAACAATGACCCAAATCCAGGCCCCAAAATCAAACAAAGGTTACATAACGAGCCCCCAATACGCATTACTCTGAGTGTCAATACATCTCTTAGCAGACAACAGGTGAGTTCATTAGCACACTTAACAATAGGTGAATGGAAAGCCACCACAGACAAAAGCAACATTGTTAGACAGTCGGTCTCCACATTTAACTTCCTGGAATGTCCATATTAGGAGTTGTACTTCCTGGTCAGAGACCTTACAATGTACAGGGAATAAAATCTTCATATTTCAAGAGAGACATCATTCCTGAATGTCATTGTCCTATTTGGAGCGATTCAAACCATATCCCCAGTGCCCCCCAGTTTCCTGGTCAGCCCGCGCCCAAAGTGACTCCCGTCACACTGTACATAACATTATCCACAGAGCACCATTATCATTTCCATACCCACATATCACGGTCATGACTTCCTCGCTGTCCGCACTTTGATCTCCAGCAAACATAAAGACATGACAAGTTATTCTTAGTCCTTCTGTTTATAGATTGTACTACACGGAAGAGTAGCTGTGAAGTCACAATTATAGGGTGTAAAGGTACTGCATATTTACATCAATCCTGACAAAATAAAATGAGTGGCTTTACACATACACTGTAGATAAACTGTGTATGTATATATATATATATATATATATATATATATATATATATATATATTGTGACAGGAAGTCAGGTAAATCTGTGGATGTAGTCACAGACAGGAGATACATTTCCACCTGGTTTAGAAATGTCACCAATTACTATAGGGTGTCGGCTGCAGAGGTAGCCAGAACTGTCTAAGGACGTTGAATAGACTTCAGCTGTTCAGAATGAGGAAATTAAGGCCGCTATAATTTGTCCAGAGGAAGTCTATGGATTGCTGCCTCCTGACGCTGTGTGAGCTGGGGAGAGGAGGACAGTCAGATGTGTGCCTTCCGACGCTGTGTGAGCATGGGAGAAGGATTGCCCCCTGAAGCTGTGTGAGCATGGGGAGACCTCTTGGAGCGATGTGCGCTGAGGAGGGTAAAAAGTGTGAAGACTTCTCAAGGTGAGAAAATTAACTATTTCTATGTGAAGAGTGTGTAGAGAAAAAACCAATGGATGTTTTCTATGTGAAAGGAAAGTCCAATGAACATGTGCTGTGTGAAGAGAAAAGGGACATTCTCTATGTGAAGAGATAATAAATGGACTATTGATAGTCTGCTGTATGATCAGCCAAGTCTGCCCAACAGTAGGTTGGGGACAGACTTCCTTAGATAGGTTCCTGTGTGTGAGAAGGTAGCCGCCCACAGTGGCAAGGATTTATTTTGTGTTTTATTTTATTTTGGATGTTTTTTGACGCTTGCAGTCTGGTGAAGAAAATTGCATGAATAAACCAAACTGTTGTTTGCAACCACTTCTCGGCTATCTCCCTGTGTAACTAACCCCCCCAAGGGGTCATCCACACCCGCCACCGAGCTAATCAATCTCACATATGGTGGAGGTATGCATTGGGCAGAAGAAGAGATCCCTTCAAAGAAATGCATATGTTCTATGAACTTTGTCTGGTGCATGAGATTGCACAATCTATGTGTGCAGGAGAGAAGATCCTGAAAGAGAGGAAAAACTACTTGTTTTAAAGAGACAGTGGTCTCAAAATTTTTTGATGGACTTTGTTGTGTCTGGTGCATGAGACTGCACAAACTGTGTCTGCAGGAAAGGAGATCCTGCAAGAGAGAGAAAAGCTACTGGCTTTAAAGAGACAGTGGTCTCAAAATTTTTTGCTGGACTGTGAAAAATTGATTGTGGAGTAATTGAAGATGGGGCGATCAAAACGCCTGAAAGATGCAAAGATAGCTGAAATGAGAGACCGGATTCTATGGATGGAGGGGATGCTACCGTCTGAACAAGCCCCATCCATGCCGGAACAGAGTCTGCTAAAGAGAAAGGTTGTTGTCCCTAGCAACACTGAGGCAAATGCGGATTTTCAGCGGAGCTTTGCATCTCAACAAAAGGCTCACCAAGAGAGCATGCCAGGCTGGAAACAGAGACGCTAGCAGCAAATGGAGGTCATCGGTTTGGAGGAAACCGAGTATGTGTGCAGGGCTGAGCTGGATGCCTTGCAACGGAAAATGGAAGAAAAGGAACAAGCCCTGGAGTTGCTTAGGATGGAGCATAGAAACTTTCAGGCTCAGGTGTTGCAGTGGGAAGAATCCACTGCTCTTCTTTTTTCCGAGTTACAAAAACGTAGAGAGACTATAATGGAGAAAGATACCATCCTCATGGAAAAGGAAATTGAAATTCAGACTTCGCAGAAGCAAAGTATGGGTGATATGTTGGAGTTGTGTAATCAGCTGAAAAAAAGTCTTCAGTCTTTGGAAGCTACAAAAATAGACCTGCAGGATGTGCAGGAACAGAATGTCGCTCTGAAAACGACATTGTCTCTCAGCGACAAGGAGAAAAATGAGAGAGAGGCTAAATTACTGAGTACTGTGTGTGAGCTCACCACTTTGAGCAATGTGGTAGATGAATTGCGTACGGACTGTGAAAGTTGGAAAGATGAAGCCCAACGTGTCCAGCAGCAGTTAAAGGAGAAAGAAGCCTGTGTGGCAGAATTACATTCTCATTCCCAGAAACTAGCCAATGAGGTGAAGGCTCTTATGCAGGGAAAAGGAGATTCGGAACACAAGAGGAAAAAAGTAGAGCCACGGCTGCAGGAATCGCAAGTCAAGGTGTCAGAAGGTGACCGATTGTGTGCTTAAGCCGTCAGAGAAGGCAAACCGACTGCAGGTTGAGTTGGACAATGTCACTAATCAGCTTTCTCAAGCAGACAGCAAATCTAGAGAAATTTCCAAAGATTTTTCTATCTTGGAATCGCAGCTGCAAGACACACAGGAACTCTTACAGGAAGAGAGGTGTCAAAGGCTGAGTTTTAGCACAAAACTCAAACAAATGGAAGATGAGAAAAAGGGCTTCCTGGAACAATTAAAAGAGAAGGAGGAAGCAAAGAAAAACCTATCAGAGCAAGTCGCAACACTGCAAGCTCAGATAGCGGATATGAAAAAACGCATGTAAGAAAGTGTTGGTTCATTAGAGAGTGTTGAAGATGTGAAAAAGAAGTTTGATCAGATGCTTGGTGAGGAGAAGACCGTGTCTGCAAAATATGCAGAAGAACGCGACCGTGCAGAAGCGGAGGTGCGTGATAAAGAGAGCAAAGCCCTGTTCTTGGCTCGCTCCTTGGAGGAAGCTCTAGAGTGTAAGGTTGAACTAGAAAGAGTTAACAAACAGATGTGTACAGAAATGGAAGATTTGGTCAGCTCCAAGGATGATGTTGGGAAAAGCGTTCAGGAGCTAGAAAAGTCTAAGCGAGCCTTAGAACAGCAAGTAGAAGAGATGAAGATTCCGTTGCAGGAACTTGAAGAGGAATTACAGGCAACAGAGGATCTGTCCCAAAGAGGGGATAGTGTGCCTGATGCAGTTTATAAAAGGATCAGTGTTTTGGGGTCTGTCCTGAGTGAGAATCAGAAATTTGATGACATGTTGTTTGAATCACCCCTCTGGATTAAACAGTTCCTTCAAAAACTTCAAGCACTGGACAATGTATCATTAGAACTTCAGCAAACAAAGGAGCTGTGTAAGAAATGTGAGGATTTCTCAGTTCAGGCTGAAAACCTAGTGGAGAAAACTAAGGCAAGTGATATAAAGCTTGGAGAAAAAAGCAAACACCACCTAGTGGAGAAAACTAAGGCTGTTGGTGAAAACGTGAAGCAAATGAATAAGTGCCTTTCAGGGAATATTTCCAAAATGGAACTGGTGAAAGACAGGTGGCAGAAGTTTGATCGTGATCTTGAGATACATTCCATGTGGAGTTCAGATAAAGAAAAGGAGCTACAAGGGAAAAGTAGGGCAATAGCAGAAAGTGCATTGAAGAAACCTGTAATAGACTGTGTTGCAGTTCCATGCTTCTTCACTGATGCAGAGAGGAGGTCTGTAATGGATACCACCCAGATCGCTGGGTTCAACTGTTTACAGCTAATTAATGAAGCTACTGCCTTTGACCCATATGATAGTGGAAGGAAAGTTGATAAAGTACAGACATTTCTTGGAACAAAGCCAAGAGAAGCAGAGGTTCTCAAAGTTTTGTGGAAATCATTTATTGATTGCAGAGAGAGGCGGCTCAAGAATGTTGAAGACATTAAGACTAGCACAATTGAGTTGCTTATGGATCACGGTCCTCTTTGGTGGATAGGACAGACGGTTATGCAGGACAAACTTGAGAAGGAGCGAAATTATGCCAAAAATGCAGTTGAAGAATGTGTATATGAGATGAGGGACAAGTTGTCTGACATTTATGAGAAATCTGTCAATGAAGATGACAGAAACAGTTTCATCCTGAAGCTTGAAGATACTAGGAGGCTTATCAGTGAGAGTCAAGTGCAGTGCCTGACACATGCGTGTCTGGAAATCTGTGTCCCAACGCTAAGGTTGAAACAAGAGGGGGGGTATGTGACAGGAAGTCAGGTAAATCTGTGGATGTAGTCACAGACAGGAGATACATTTCCACCTGGTTTAGAAAATTCACCAATTACTATAGGGTGTCAGCTGCAGAGGTAGCCAGAACTGTCTAAGGATGTTGAACAGACTTCAGCTGTTCAGAATGAGGAAATTAAGGCCTCTATAATTTGTCCAGAGGAAGTCTATGGATTGCTGCCTCCTGACGCTGTGTGAGCTGGGGAGAGGAGGACAGTCAGATGTGTGCCTCCCTACGCTGTGTGAGCATGGGAGAAGGATTGCTGCCTCCTGACACTGTGTAAGCTGGGGAGAGGAGGACAGTCAGATGTGTGCCTCCTGACGCTGTGTGGGCATGGGAGAAGGAATGCCCCCTGAAGCTGTGTGAGCATGGGGAAGACCTCCTGGAGCGATGTGCGCTGAGGAGGGTAAAAAGTGTGAAGACTTCTCAAGGTGAGAAAATAAACTATTTCTATGTGAAGAGTGTGAAGAGAAAAAACCAATGGATGTTTTCTATGTGAAAGGAAAGTCCAATGAACATGTGCTGTGTGAAGAGAAAAGGGACATTCTCTATGTGAAGAGATAATAAATGGACTATTGATAGTCTGCTGTATGATCAGCCAAGTCTGCCCAACAGTAGGTTGGGGACAGACTTCCTTAGATAGGTTCCTGTGTGTGAGAAGGTAGACGCCCACAGTGGCAAGGATTTATTTATGTGTTTTATTTTATTTTGGATGTTTTTTGACGCTTGCAGTCTGGTGAAGAAAATTGCATGAATAAACCAAACTGTTGTTTGCAACCACTTCTCGGCTATCTCCCTGTGTAACTAACCCCCCCAAGGGGTCATCCACACCCGCCACCGAGCTAATCCCCTCACACAATATATATATATATATACATATATATATATATATATACAGTGCCTTGAAAAAGTATTCATACCCCTTAAAAATGTACCACATTTTGTCATGTGACAACCAAAAGCGTAAATGTATTTTATTGGGATTTTATGTGATAGACCGACACAAAGTGGCACATAATTGTGAAGTGGAAGGAAAATTATAAATGGTTTTCAAAATATTTACAAATAAATATGTGAAAAGTGTGGCGTGCATTTGTATTCAGTCCCCTTTATTATACCCCTAACTAAAATCTAGCGGAACCAATTGCCTTCAGAAGTCACCTAATTAATAAATAGAGTCCACCTGTGTGTATTTTAATCTCAGTATAAATACAGCTGTTCTGTGAAGCTCTCAGAGGTTTGTTAGAGAACCTTAGTGAACAAACAGCATTGTCAAGGCCAAGGAACACGCCAGGCAGGTCAGGGATAAAGCTGTGGAGAAGTTTAAAGCAGGGTTAGGGTATAAAAAAAAAATATCCTAAGCTTTGAACATCTCACGGAGTACTGTTCAATCCATTATCCGAAAATGGAAAGAGTATGGCATAACTGTAAACCTACCAAGACATGGTCATCCAACTAAACTGACAAGTAGAGCGCTAATCAGAGAAGCAGCCAAGAGGCACATGGTAACTCTGGAGGAGGTGCAGACCTCATAATGTGAACATTTGAAGATCTTTGATGACCCAATAATGTGAACACATGAAGTTCCTTAATGACCCCCTAATATGAACATTGGAAAAACCTTGTTGACCACAAAATGTAAATACGTAAGATGTACAATGACCTTCTAATGCAAACACATGAAGGTGCTTGATGAGTGCTTAATGTGAACCCATGAAGATCCTTGATGACCTCAAAATGTGAACACATGGTCTTCACCTGTTAACATGAGATCAGTAACAATCCTCTTCAGACAGATGGGTTCAGTGGATAGAGTTTTTGTTTCTCTTTTCTCTGTGGTTAATATTCCTCGTTCGTGTGATGAATGCACAGCCACAGGCAAGCCTATCCACTTGCATCTCCATCTCATACACATTCACATTAAGAACTTTATAATGAAGATGTTTTTTCCCAGGATCTCCGCAGTGCATTAATGTCCTCAAACTGTTTATCTAATTCTGGAAGAATACCATGCTGAATAACAATGCGGGGTATATAAACAAAACCTAACGGGGAAAATATTAAAATGCCACAGTTAACCACAGCTTGCCTGTAATGTAGACCTTATAATAGGCTCCACTCAGTAACTAGTGTACCATTTGTCACCTGATGTTTATGTCTTAGGTCTCCAGCTAAATTTGATATTTTAGCTGTAAGAGGGCACCAGAAGTGTGAATTACTGATCAACATCTCTAAGAGGCCAGTGCCAAGATGTCCAAATAGTCGTTTTTATTTTTCATTTATCACACAAGGCCTTTAGCTGAATTTGCTATTATCGCAAGGATTGTGTATGCATATGTTCAGTGCTGGGTTGCAGGGAAGCATAAGAGGCTGCTGCCTTGAGTGCTCCAGCATTAGGGGGTGCTAAAAGTGCAGGACCTGCAAACTATGCAGCCAAAGTAGTTCAAAGTTCATGTAGGGGAGCACTATGACCTTTTCGCCTTGGGCGCTAAAGAACCTTGTCCTGGCACTGCATATATTTACACATATACACAACTAACGGTACATTTATAAAATATTACAAAGTTACATAGTTAGTCATGTTGAAAAAAGACAAAAGTCAATCTGGCTCAACCAATTAAAAAAAAAAAACACAACTATACAATCCCATAAACACTATACCCACAGGCGAAAAATCCCCAATAAAGCACAATTCAATTTGCTCCAACATGGGGAAAAAATGTCTTCCTGATCCCCCGAGAGGCAATCGGATATTCCCTGGATCAACTTTACGTATAAATATTAGTACCCACTTATATTATGTACACCCGGAAAATAATTCAGGACTTTTTTAAAGCAACCTAGTGAGCTGGCCAGAACCACCTCTGGAGGGAGTCTATTCCACATTGTCACAGCTCTTACTGTGAAGAAATCTTTCCGTGTTTGGAGACAAATTCTCTTTTCTTCCAGATGTAAAGAGTGTCCCCTTGTCCTCTGTGATGACCTTAAAGTGAATAACTCAACACCAATTCCACTATATGGACCCCTTATGTATTTTTACA
The DNA here is from genome assembly GCF_965119305.1 of Pelophylax lessonae. NCBI lineage: Eukaryota > Metazoa > Chordata > Amphibia > Anura > Ranidae > Pelophylax > Pelophylax lessonae. The sequence continues at coordinate 843,133,976 of NC_138768.1, read as the reverse complement.
TGGTGATCATATCTGCCCTTAGGCTTGATTCACACTAATGCGTTTTTTCATGCTTTTTTTAGAAATGCATTTCATTTTTTTAACGTGGGTTCCTATGGAACACGTTCACATCAATGCATTTTTGTGCCTGTGTTTTTTAAAAGGGTCGGGACTTTTTTTTCTGCAAAATGCAGCATTTTGCATCTAATAGACTTCAATGGACCTGCATCCAAAACGCAAGTATTGCGTTTTTACCGTGATTTTGCCACAGTTAAATTGCAGTTAAAAAGCAGTGGAAAGCACAGCAAAAAGCACTACATAAATGATCAAAAGCAACATGCATGGGTTTGAATGGAGCCTTAATCTTCTCAAGAGAGAATAAATTCAGTTCCTCTAATCTTTTCTCAAAGCTGAGCTCCTCCATGCCTCTTATCAGTTTGGTTGCCCTTCTCTGCACTTTCTCCAGATCCCCGATATCCTTTTTGAGAACTGGAGCCCAAAACTGAACTGCATATTCCAGATGAGTTCAGGGTACAGGGGCAAAATGATATCTCGCTCTCTGGAGTCCATATCTCTTCTAATACAAGAAAGGACTTTGCTTGCTTTGGAAACCGCACCTTGGTATTGCATGCTATTATTAAGCTTATGATCTACCAGAACACCCAGATCCTTCTCCGCTATGGATTCCCCCAGTTCTACTCCGCCTAGTATGTATAATGCATGCATATTCTTAGCCCCCAAGTGCATAACTTTACATTTATCAACATTAAACCTCATTTGCCACATACTCACCCAATGAAGATCAGCTTGTAAGTTGGAGACATCCTATAAGGAAGTTATTCCACTGCAAAGCTTGGTGTCATCTGCAAAGACTGAAATGGTACTTTTAATCCCAGACCCTATATCATTTATAAAGATATTAAAAAGTAAGGGTCCCAACACTGAACCTTGGGGTACACCACTGATAACCATTTAGAGGAGGAATTATTAACCACTACTCTCTGAATTCTATCTTTTAGCCAATTTTCTATCCATTTACATACTGATCTTTCCAAGCCTGTAGACTTTACCTTACACAATAGCCGTGTGTGGGGAACTGTGTCAAACGCTTTTGCAAAATCCAAGTATACTACATCCACAGCCACCCCTCTGTCCAACATTCACAGATCTATTCATCCTGTGAAATGGGCAAATACTGTATATTTGTTTTGTTCACATGGAGGGGAAAACAAATGTTATTAGGCTATTCCTCCCCAGTTGGAATGCTCTTTCTAGAGTGATTTAGGAAAATACTGCATTATGGTCACTAGATGGAGCGAACGATCGTTAGTAAATAAGTATTTACTTCCTAGGATCATTTGCTCCATCTAAAGGCAATAATGCATTATTTTCCTGGTTTACTCTATTCTGTGTGAAAGAAAAACATTTAGCCTGGAGAGAAAAACAGCATAACTAGTTGTTGCCCCATTCACGTGCAGCTTCTAGGGACAAATAGATCTGTGAGTTTTTTTTTTTTTTATAAATACACCCTTTGGAGTCCATGTGTGAACATAGATCACAGTAGAACAGAGCCCGCTGGTTGCCCCAACATCGCCCATCCTTCCTGGGATAGCATGCGGTGACGTCAGCACGTTGCGACGTGCTGACGTTACCGCATACTATCCCGTATAGACGGGCGATGTTGAGGCGGCCGGCCGGCTCTGTTCTTCTGAGATCTACTTTCCACTATCTGATGTTTTTATGGTGTTTTATCATCTGATGTGTATTGTTGTCTCTTCCATGTGGCGCAACATCTGTAGCCAGTGGAGATGAATGTAGGGTTCGATATCGGCTGGGATTACAATTACACCTCCCAATCTAGAGGCCCTGTTGGGGATACACTAAAGGCGCTGATGATCTTTATGGTCACGTCTTTTTGGTAAGGAGCCATATAATTCTTGATGACGGAATCACAAGTGGTGGTGTTGGTTGTTTTCAATGAAGAATCGCATGATTGCATAATTTATTCACCATTTTTATGCACAATATTATGGACTCTTATTATGGACTTTATTTATGAATAATACATATAGAAATGGTTATTTAATTACCTATGTTTATTTAACAGTTTTCGATATTTTTCTCACACTGTTTAGCACAACCTTTTTGATATTTGATTTTTATTGTGTTTGTCTTGCACTTTTGGTTGCAGCTTTATGATACCATATGGTTTCACTTTTTCACACTTATATATATCTTTTGTAAGCGCAAATTTTTTCTTTTTTGGATGTGTAAACATATTCTGGTCGTCAGTCTATTGAGAAGATCTAATCCTAATCCCTAAATTCTTATATAAACTTTAAATGCATTTTCAAAGGTTGTTTCCAATGTTTCTAATTCTGCAGCTTTCATTCTCGTGATCCTGCCATAAGGACCTTGTTCAGGCATTACCTAATATGGGGTGACAATGGTCTTCTAATTGTTTTTTTGTGTTGTCCCCCTGCCAAATCCGCCCTCGATAGAGACTACAAATGGCCATACAAGCATGATTTACTGTTGTCATGTCCAGAGCAATGATGTGGGGGAGTTTAGAAGCATTCAGATCCAAAGGAAGATATAAAAAGTGGAAAACAGTATTTGGTTTTAAAAAAAAAATGGCAGTTATCTATGATACACAGTGGAAATTTTCCAAATATATCATCTAGTTATGGTTTAGAGTTTAGGATTTTGTTGCTGACTGTTGGGAACCAAGGGCCACATGGCAAGAGCCACAGGTTGCGCACCAGGGGTCTCGGAGGTTCTGAATTTCCCAAAAATTACCTCTAAGAAAAAAATAATCCTGCATGTTGGTGAACTATAAACTGACAGTGATCCTCCAAGGCTCCCAACAAGCTGTAATGGGGTTGTGCTGTATAGAGAAAAGCAAAAACAAGGGCACCTCTAAGAGTATTGGTTTGATCAGTGCAATGTGAGACACCAAATGGTGTAGGCTTACCAGGATTATCGGCCAGGAAAATGCCATACAGTACACCACAGCAAGCAGGCTTGTAATGACCGCAGTTTGGTTGGAAGTTTACCCAAGTTGATGGATATAAATGTGAAAGACAAGCACGGGTTTTTTTGTAAGCACAACAGCCTGTTTGGTATTCATCAATAATTAATACCAAGGAAAGGCTCGCCCCGTATATTCAAATCCTGGACACGTTTCAGAGTGGATGCCCACTCATTCTCCAGGAGGCTCCTAAAGGGGGAGTGGATCTCCATTTCAAACTGAGTTCAGGTTTTTCATAAATACAGAATCCAATTAGAACATTTGTGGATCTTGATTTGGATATTGATTTCTAGTTCTTATGAGCATTGAGCAACCAGCCATATGGGCTTTTAACACAAAGTTCTACTTATACCGTGAAGTACATACATATATTTTTGACATCCGGGAACAGGGGAGCTTAACATAGGAGGTCAAATTCAACAGGTCAAGACTCGGCAGTCCTACACCTTAAGGCAAGTGGATGTTTTTTTGAGCATTTTGGGCTGACCATCTTCAACAGAGAGGACAACTGGTTTGCAAGAGTTGTGAAAGAGGCCATCTACATAAAACTAGAGCCATCATCATTGAACAAGGGTGGGGGCCTTCAACACCATCTGTCTTCCACCTCTAGGCACGTGCCTACTTTGATGTTATCTGTTGTTAAAGTTATGCTTGTGTGTTCTGTAACTTTCATTGCTGATTGGCCCTGTAAAGGGTTAAGGTTTTGATATGCTTGTTCACTCCTTTTCCCTGTGTCTATGTCACTTCCCTTTGGAGGGCATAAATAGAAAGGAAGAATGGCCCCATGGTCACTGTCTCAACAAGGGAATGGAAGTGAAGTGAAGTATTCTGTCTGCATTGCACCCTTCGGCGGGGCGGATCTCGGGTTCCAGATACATGGATTGATGTTTAGGATGGACTTTACATTACCAAGTTATGGGGAGCACCATGAGAGGGGGCAGAGAACAGATAGTAACAGCACAGCCAATTGTTCTATATAGTGGAGAAGGATCAATGTTATCTTAAACTGTTATGCCGCTACGGTGAATTTGTCTTAACACAGTGACATTTTTTTTCAGTAAATTACGTTTTGTGGGAAGAAGAGTTGCCTGGTCTGAATTACTGTAAAGGGAACCAAGTGTATGTCTAAAATGGGTTATTCATGGTGCACTCAGAGGGGTGCAAGCCATGTTTAACTCTCCAGGTTAAGAAGAAGAGTCATGCAGTGGCAAGTGTAACCAAGTTAACCCGTGAGGTTATGTATTTACAAATAAACATTCTAGTGAACCTGAAGAGCCGGTTCACACTGAGGCAACACGACTCCTTACTACTTCGGGGGCGACTTGTGCATTACCATGCACCACGACTTCGGAGCGACTTGCAGGGACTTCACATAATGGAAGTCTATGCAAGTCGCTCCGAGGTCGCCCCGAAGTAGTACAGGACCCTTTTTCTAAGTCGGAGCGACTTGTGTCGCTCCTATTAGAACGGGTCCTGTAGCGGTCGAGGGAGCCCGACTTGTCAGGCTGACAAGTCGCCTGACAAGTCGCGCTAGTGTGAACCGGCTCTTACTGTTGGGGAGCAAAGGTATTGGCCAGCTGACAGTGGAAGTGGTGATGGTGGAAGGCGATGCCGGCCCTGGTAGGGAACCAGGGCTGGCCCAAGACATTGTGCTGCCTGGTTCCAAGAATGCCACCCCCCCCAAAAAAAACGCCCACCAAAAGGGCCCCCCCATCCATTATTTTATATAAATATAAAATTTAGAAAATATTATTATATATACTGTTACTTTCTTCCATAACTCACCAGCGGACCGATCCACCAAACACCCACTGTCTGTCCTCAGTCCTCCTGTCACTTCTGTGTCCGCCGCGGCCACCGCCCTTGAAGATCCAGCCTGCCGTGCGTGAGATGGAGTGCGCTGATGTCTGACATCATTGCGCACACCATGAACACGTGAGGGACAATCCCCGGAGGAGACGCTCCGCCTCCTCATACTCATCAGCAGGACTGCTGTTAGAAATCGCGGTGCCCCGTACAGACTACCTGGCAGGGCCCCCCCAAAGAAAATATTAAAGATATATTTAGCTAAAATGACAACAAAATCACTATTAGCAGACACAAATATAACATAACTCGCATAATTCCTGCTAAACCTAAAAAAAAACTATGTTAAATAAAAAAGAAGATGAGATGAGAAAAATATACAGGCTGGGCAGTTGGAGCTCAGTGATCAGAGAGACAGAGAGAGAGAGAAACAAAGTTACAATTTACAAATAAACTCCTGAGCAGAAATAAGTGCTGGGAGGGAGGGGGCCCACACAAGGGAGGGGGATTAATGAAGGACAACTGTCTCTTTTTCAACAGATAAAAGCTGATAGCAGGGACAGATCAGATTCAGGTGCTGGAGTAAGATTTCTGTATTTGTTGTCCATCACTAGTCCCCCGCTCTGTGTGGGCCCCCCTGTGTGCTCGGGCCCCTACAAGAGGGCTGGTGGCCCCCCCCCTATCAGCGGCCCTGCTCATCAGTGTGCACTACAGGGGGCAGTATGAGATGGGGAAATGCTGCCCGTAACACGCTGCAAACTGACACACAAAACTGCTGGAAATAAAATCTTGGGAGTCAGTTTTCTGCCCCTCTCCAAGTGCTGCCTAGTTCCAATGGACCCAGCGGGACCCATGGTAGGGCCGGCCCTGTAGAGAACAAGTGTTCTTCATATTCCCCACTTAGTGCAAAAAGAAAAGGCTCGACTAGTGTGATAACATTACACACTAAGACCTTTATTTAAAATAAACTGCAATCCACTCACATGATATACAATAAAGCACGCTTTACATATAAGCATAAATGAGCGAATGATCTGATCCCCCGAGCTCTCACTAACCCCACGCTGTCTCCAGATCTGGTGGAGATTAGCACCATTAATATAAAGATTTCGATATGAATTTTTTTCTCCTTTTACATGTACCCTTAGTCTGAGGAAATGTGATGTGAAACTTATGATTTATAATTGGAGAACTTGTGGGGGGAAGTTCCTGGAAATGGGTCTTTGGGCGTTGTTTTTTATGGGTAAATCAAACCACAGGAAAAAACATCCTCTGATGACAACTTTTTGAGACGTTTATATGCTTTCGGTAACCGTATTACTTTTTTGATTGGTCGTACATGACAAACTGTATCTCAATCTGTATACTTAAAGTGTTACTAAACCCAGGACTCTGCAGTCACTATATCTGATCTCCCACAGTACACAGAACATGGAAATGACATTATTTTAGTAAATATAAACTGCTAAATACCTAAATAGCAGTATATAGCAGACTTGTGACTTCTATCAGTGTCTGGTTAAAGCTTGTAGGAAGACTTTTCATTCTTTCTGAGGCTGTAGGACCCCTGACCCTCTTTCTGAACTGTGCTGATTGGCCCTGTGCTGATCACATGCACCCTCCTAAGAAAAAGGAAAACTCTCTAGCAACATACACCAAACTGAGCATGTGCAGAGTGCCCCAAAGGCTCTGTACTATCAGTAGATGGATCGGGGACAGTAGAAGAAGGGGCAGGGCCGGATTAAGAGCATCATGGGCTTGGTGCTGAGGATTTTGAAGGGCCTTAAGGGCCGTGCCTTGGCATGCACCCAGAGGAGGAAGGGTGCAGCCATGCATGCCTAATTCAACATGGGATGCTGTCTCTGAAGCCCATAAACACATCCATGCATCGGCAACTGTCCCTCCTTGTCCGGCCTTCGTGCTGTGTGGGGAGGTTCTGAGGTAGCTGCCTGGGGAAGCGAGCATAGAAGCCAGACTTCTGTGTTTACAAGTGACAGAAGAGCGGTAACAGTGAATATGGCCAACCCGGGGCCTATATAAAGGTAGGGGCCTGGAGCTGCAGCTCCAATAGCCCCTACGTTAATCTGGCCCTGAGAAGGGGAGAATCAGAGAAGACGGGATCAAACAGCCTTTTTACACAATGCAGAGGATTAACCCCCTTAGGCGCCATACTGAATATAACAAGCATGCTTTTTTGCATATACAGACTGATTTTACTGTTGCAGGTTTAGTAACACTTTAAGCTGTGTACACACTACAAGAAAACTGGAAGAAAAATTCTGTACGAGAAACGATTGATCGGTTTTTGTATAGTGTGTACACAACTTTCGGCATCCGATAAAATGCCCCTTTCACACATACGGATCATTCATTTCATCAGTTCAGTCACGTCAAAATGGATGAAGTATTCATCAGTTTTTCATCCATTTTTCATCGGTTTTTTTTACATCCACTCCCAATGCAAAAATGGAGGAAAAACTGGCCGTTTGTCAGTTTACATCCGTTTTTCGTCCGATCCGGTTTTTTTTATTAGAAGAAAAATAGAGCTTTGATCAATTTAAAAAAGTGATGATGACGGATACGGATTTAAACTGATGTAAAGGGATAATCATCCATTTCCATCCGTTTTTCCTTAGAGATGCATTGATGTCCGTTGTTCATCTGTCAACAGATGGATGAAAAATGGACAAACGGACATCATGTGTGAAAGGGGCCTTAGACTTTTGAAATTAAAATATCCGAAGGGACAAACTCCAAAAATGTTCCGCACGTGAACAGAACTAACGATTTTTGTTATGTACTGTGTACGTACAAGAGAAATCAGATACTAAAGGTTGCACATGATCAGAAACAATAAACAACAGTAATCTACGCTACAGCGTTTCTACGTCAAGCAAAAAAAAAAAGTTTTTGTTGTTTGAGAATTTTTTTACCATCCTCAGGTTCAACTTGCTGTGAAAAATCTAGGAAAAGCGGACCGTCCTTCACTTGATTTTCTTATAGAGTGTACCCAGCTTTAATCTTCACACCAAAATAAACACAATGGCTTACTCATTATTAGAGATGGCCTTGCGGTTCGCGACAAATTTTGCTTGTTCGCTACCCGCCAAATTTGCCGGCCATTTCACATTCTGCTTTTTGCCAGCGTAGGGAGAGGTCTGCTGTGTTCATAAGGGAGAGATTGCCAGACACAAATAGCTCTGTGAAGATCCACAAAAGTCCTTTTCAGGGCTGGTATTTCGGTATAGGTCTATTAGTATCTTTTCAGGTTAGGGGCAGGTATCCAGTCGGTGCTTTAGGGGCAGTTAGAGATCGGCAGCAGTCACACAAATTGCTCTGTTAATGTCCACAAAAGTCCTTTTCAGGGCTGGTATTTCGGTATAGGTCCAGTCTCTTTTCAGGTTAGGGGCAGGTATCCAGTCTGTGCTTTAGGGGCAGTTAGAGAGATCGGCTGCAGTCACACAAATCGCTCTGTTAATGTCCACAAAAGTCATTTAAAGGGCTGCAATTTTTGGTATAGGTCCAGTCTCTTTTCTGGATAGGGGCAGGTATCCAGTCTGTGCTTTAGGGGCAGTTAGAGATCGGCAGCAGTCACACAAATCGCTCTGTTAATGTCCACAAAAGTCATTTAAAGGGCTGCAAATTTTTTGGTATTGCTGTGCAGTGCACTAAAAAGGGGGGTGGGAGGGGGGTAATCCATAGTATAATATACTTTGTAGAAAGCATATTATAGTGGATTAGTAGTAATATTGTGCACTGTGCAGCATTGTGACACTTGTGGTGACTGAGCATTGCTGCAGCAATACTACAAACAGTGCCAAACTCCCTGGCCAATTTTTTGAACAACTGGTGTGATAGACCAGTGGCCCCCCAATACCACATATTGAAGTGGGGTGTTATCTGAGTACACTTTTACAAGTTTACTTGTGTCCTGCAACAATATTGCCTCTTTTGCTGAGTTAAGACTGATACACACAGTGCCAAACTCACTGGCCAATTTTTTGAACAACTGGTGTGATAAACCAGTGCCCCCCCAATACCACATATTGAAGTTGGGTGTTATTTAACAGTATACTTTTCTAAGAGTGTATTTTAGTCCTGCAAAAATTTGGCCTCTCTTGCTGTGTTAACTGTGCTACACACAGTGACAACAGTTACTGGCCAATTATTTGTAGAACTGGTGTAATAAACCTGGGGCCCCCCAATACCACAGATTGAAGCGGGGTGTTATCTGAGTATACTTTTACAAGTGTATTTGTGTCCTGCAACAATATTGCCTCTTTTGCTGAGTTAAGTCTGATACACACACAGTGCCAAACTCCCTGGCCAATTTTTTGAACAACTGGTGTGATAAACCAGTGGCCCTCCAATACCACATATTGAAGTGGGGTGTTATCTGAGTATACTTTTACAAGTGTATTTGTGTCCTGCAACAATATTGCCTCTTTTGCTGAGTTAAGTCTGGTACACACAGTGTCAAACTCACTGGCCAATTTTTTGAACAACTGGTGTGATAGACCAGTGGCCCCCCAATATCACATATTGAAGTGGGGTGTTATTTAACAGTAAACTTTTCTAAGAGTGTATTTTAGTCCTGCAAAAATGTGGCCTCTCTTGCTGTGTTGACTGTGCTACACACAGTGACAACAGTTACTGGCCAATTATGTGTAGAACTGGTGTGATAAACCTGTGGCCCCCCAATACCACAGATTGAAGCGGGATGTTATCTACCTTTTTCCAGATATACTGCGATTCTCTAAAGACTTTTGTCACAGGGTAATTAAAAACATGACAGGCAGAGGAAGAGGCAGACATGTACGCAGGGGTGGTAGGAGTAGGGCAGGAGCAGTAGACAGGAGCCAAACTGTGAAGTTTCAAAAGCCGCATGCAATTACGTCAAAGGACGCACCAGACTTGGTTGAGTGGCTCACTCAGCCTTCCTCTTCTGCACCCTCCTCATCCTCTCTATCTGCACCCTCTTCACTCTCTGCTGTGTGCACCCCCAAAGACACCACCACATACCCTCCGCTCGAGCCTTTTTTCTGAAGCGTGCATTGCATTGTGTCATTGATCAAGCCGTCGAGGAGCAGGAGCAGGAAGATGAGGAAGTCGCAATGTTGGATGAATTCCCAGTGGGTGCTACTCCATCTGAGACAAATCAACAGCAGGAGTCTGAAGAGGAGTCAGAGGAGGATGGTGCTGGGGGGGATGAGGTGGAGCAAGAAGAGCATGCTAAACCTTTCGGGGATCCCTGGTGTTATCCGTGGGTGGGGGGAGGAGAACGAGGACGACATTATCCTGGATGATGAGCTGGAAGCAGGCCACTACACCGCTCCCTGTTTAGTGTGAATGGGGGCCTTCATGCTCCAGGGTTTTAAGGGGGACCCTGTATAGAACGCATAAAGGCCAAGGAGCAGTACTGGGTGCCAATGTACTTAGACCCCCGTTACAAACACAAAATGGTGGAAATGTTACCACAATCACAGAGGGCGGTCAGAATGCAGGGCTTCCAGTCCTTGCTGCGTGAAATGCTGCATTCTGCTTTTCCGTGCGCTGGCAGAGGAATTTCCAGTCACAGAGAGACATTTGCAGGTAGTAATTCAACAGCGCCTGCAAGAAGAGGGCGATTTGAAGATGTCTTGGTCACTTCAGATATGAGATCCTTCTTTCAGCCGAACCATCGACAGCTGTACTCCGGATCCAGCATCAGGGAACGCCTAGACCGACAGGTGTCCGACTACATTGGGTTAACGGCCAATGTGGACGCTCTGAGGAGTGATGAACCCCTGGACTACTGGGTGGGGAGGCTTGACCTCTGGCCAGAGCTTACACAATTTGCAACGGAAATGTTGGCTTGCCCCCCGTCCAGTGTCCTGTCTGAAAGGACGTTCAGCACAGAAGGGGGGATCGTGACCGATAAGCGCACTCGACTAGCTCATGACAGTGTAGTCTACCTCACATTTATAAAAATCAATGAGGCATGGATCTCTGAGGAATTCAACACATGTGACCAGTAGACCATGTTTCATTGAATTTCCTCATGCCAGGCCACAAATATCGCCAGACCGCCATCCACCCACAGCAATTCCTGGTCATTGGCTCTGCTACATACAATGGCATAAAAGGCATTTCATGTCCATTGAATGGCAAATTTTTGGGGCCTTTCAGGGCCCACAATTATTTTTTCTGTGAATGCCTAATGTACCTCCAGCCACCAAATACTACGTTCTTACCTGTCAGGTAAACCCATGTGAGCTAATTTTTGCAGCCTATACAGGCCGACACTTACTTCTGTATCCTGTGTAAATGCCTAATGTACCTCTGGCCATCAAATACTACGTTATTTGCTGTCAGTTAAATCCATGTGAGCTAATTTTTGCAGCCTATACAGGCCGACACTTACTTCTGTATCCTGTGTGAATGCCTAATGTACCTCTAGCCATCCAATACTACGTTCTTAGCTGTCATGTAAACCCATGTGGGCTAATTTTTGGGGCCTATACAGGCCGACACTTACTTCTGTATCCTGTGAATGCCTAATGTACCTCTAGCCATCAAATACACTACGTTCTTTGCTGTCAGTTAAACCCATTTGGGCTAATTTTCGGGGCCTATACAGGCCGACACTTACTTCTGTATACTGTGAATGCCTAATGTACCTTCAGCCACAGAATACTACATTCTTAGCTGTCAGGTAAACCCATGTGGGCTAATTTTTGGGGCCAATACTGGCCGACACTTACTTCTGTATCCTGTGAATGCCTAATGTACCTTCAGCCACAGAATACTACGTTCTTAGCTGTCAGGTAAATGCATGTGGGCTAATTTTTGGGGCCTGGAATGGCCGACACTTACTTCTTTATCCTGTGAATGCCTAATTTTTCAGACTGGAATTAAAAATCAATGGGTCTGTAAAGGTTCCACCAAATTGTGGAATGGATGCGGACCCATTTTACAGATGTGTGAATGGACCCTATATGTATTAGCCAATGTATTTACCGGCTGCTGTCAGTTCTGGCTGATTTATGAAAAAAAAAATATATATTTTTTGCTGAAAAAAAAAAATAAAAAATTAGGGCAACTTTTCCAATTGTAATACTTCTGTTATGACATTGTCCATGTACTGGGACTATTTGTGCACAGCTACTACGTCTTTTGTGGCTGCAAATATGACCTAAAGGATTTTAAAGTTCGCCTCCCATTAAAGTTAATGGGGCCCGCCGCGAACTCGCGGTTTGCGGACTTTTGAGAAAATTTGCGGCTGACGTTTGCGAACCGCCCCGGCCGATGTTCGTCCATCTCTATTCTTAAGGTCCTTGGAATGTCTTGTGGAACATAGAGACAGTAGTCTCCTTGTTCTCCTAGTTATTCTAGAGCAGGATTTCTAAACCGGGGTTCTATGGAACCCTGGTGTTCCCCCAGAGGTTGCTAGGGATTTCTTGAGCAATGAGCAATTTCTGCCTTTCACATAAGTTCCCACTGGCATCATTGAAATCTATCTGTAAGGAGCATTCTTCCCACTGACCATCACACTAATGTATCCTGAGTTGTAGATATAGTCATTTTTAGCAGGGGTTCCCTGAGACTGGAAAGTTATTTCAAGGGTTCCTCTGTTTTCTGAAAGGCTGGTTTAGAGGATGGTTTAGCTGATAAAGTGTTCCTAGACAACAGGAATTAATGTCTCTTGTAATTAATGATGTGCTGCTTGTGGAAATTCTTAAGTTAATAAAACAATATGTAAAATATTTATGTTTGGGAGATCCTACATGGTAAATGTTCAGGATTGGTACATATAGGCCTCCAAACTTGGTCAAGAAATAAGGTTCTTGGTACACTTATTTTTTCAGAGGATCTCCATATGCGGTATCTCTCTACATTCTGATCTTTATTTTTGAATCTGCAATTCTTCTCTTCTAAAAAATTTTTTGGAGCACCCTCCTAGGTAGGTGCTATGCAAAAGCATCTATTGCTCCTTCTTATCAGGGGAGCCTGATCTTTTTGGTTGCCTGCTACATGTCTCCAGGTGTGATTCACTGGGCCTGAGGGAGTGTCCCCACTGCATCCGATGAGGGAGCTTGTTGGACATTTGAGGAAACCCAGCCAGTGACACATTCGCTTTTATGGGAGTTCCAGTGGGAGTGCATTCTTGCAATGCATCCTGGGATTGCTCATAAAAGCTGAGGGGACATGTGACAGGGCATCTTTGGCAGGAAGCAGAGTCCCAGGAGGAGGTGGACGGCTGTCTCTCCTCCTGCTGTGTGAGAGGAAGGTGGTCTTAGGCAGTCGGCCTAGTGAACCAGGTGGGAAGCTGAGCTGCAGAGGATCCAGTGAAGCAGGCAGTGGAGCCGCTGGCAGAGTCTCTCGGGAAAAACAGTGTCCGTGAGTACCAGGAGATTTGCCTAAGGGTCTGCCCAGGAAGGGGACCACTCCAATGAAGTTAGGGGATCAGGGAGTCCGCTCACACAGAGAGAGTTACAGTAAAGGGGGTGCCATGTAGAACACTGAAGAATAGGAACAAAGGGGGTCCCTAGTATTGCCCTGAAGAGCGATTCACAAAGAAATACAGTTCATTTAGTTCTTCTGCACTGCAAGTGACAAAGTGAAGCAGCGGCCATGCTGCACTCAGCTATTTCCAGACGTCCCAGAAATTGTTCATAGTTATTCAAGTTGGAGTATCCCACTCATCCCTTCTCCTATCCAAGTTCTCAATAAAATACAAAAAAAACAAATCCCCTAGACCAGGGGTTGAGAAACTTTTTGGCTGAGAGAGCACCAGATGAACACCAGACATTTTCAAATGTAATTCCGTGAGAGCCATACACTATATTTTAGGGGTCGGGAACCTTTTTTTAATATTCATATTCATGGGCTGCAGCTATACAGTGAGTAGATGGAGCCGTGTAAAAGTGCCTGGAGTCTGGTCAGGAAGAGAGCAGAGCAGGCAGGTATGCAATGAGGCCAGAGTGGTGAAGTGCCTGCAGGCCTGCGAGTGATGGAGGTGAGTATAGGCCCTGAGAAAATGGCGGCCAGCCGCTGAAGGCCTCAGAAGTGGATGTGAGCGGCAGCTCCCGCGGGTCCCCGGGTGTCAGAGGGGAAGGAGATCGTGTCTGTCGGGGCACAGGGAGCGGATGGCAGGTCTCCTTACCGGGCAGTGATTGCCAAGGCCCTCAGATGCACAGCACATGAGCCGGCGGCGGTACCGCGCGTAGGCCGCGGGGTCCGTAGAGTGGCAATCCGGTCACCCAGAGACGAACTGAGGGTAGCAGTGGGTAGCTCACAAAGTGTAACGTTGATGGGTGCAGAAATCTCCTTGGCACCAGGCACAGCTACGCGGATGGCACTGGATTGAGTGGTAGACGCGGCGGAGCTCTGGGACTACATGTCCAGCGTGGCTCACCTCCGGACACGCCCCCCTTTATTAAAGATTTGTCTGCGAGCCAGATGCAGCCATCAAAAGAGCCACGTCTGGTTTGCAAGCCATAGGTTCCCTACCCCTGCCCTGGACTGTTTCTTGACTGAGCCAAGCACTTTAAAATTGCTAAACTGTGGTGTTGTTGCTATGGGTAACCCAGGGGAATCCGTAATCAGCAGCTCCCAAGGGAGTAGTGCTACACTTTATACACCTTTCAGGGTAAGCAGAGGTTGGTGCTTATCGCCAATATAGGCCATCCAATTTTTACGCTCTCATTCATGCATAACAACCTGTGAGAGAGATGTCATCTACGGTACGCAGCCCCTCCATTCTGTTTACTTTGTGACACATGGGTGAACTCGTGAGTGAGTGAGTGAGAGGAACATACAGTATATATAATGTATATCCTTACCAGTCAGCCTTTGAAGTGCTTTCATAGATAAAAGAGGCTCTATAGCTGCAGGGAAGAGGACCCTCTCCACTCCGTCCGGTAGATGATGGTTACAGATATAGAAACCGGACTCGTCATCCAAGAGGCGCTCACTGCAGATCTCGCTGAAGAATCAATGAAGGAATAACAACTACACAGAGAGGATGAAAGTGTAACACTTATCTATAACACTCATCTATGTTAATGGGAGCCTCGTAATTGAAAATCTCATAAGGGGCATATTTTATAAATAGTCCAACATTGATCTGTTTTCCAATCATTCATGGCTTTTTCAGTGTCTTAACGCATTTATTAAAAAGGAAGGAAACTCAAAACCTAACTAAGCTTACATCCACTCCTCCATTCTAGGACTATTCTATCTACCCATAAAAGGAAAGATGCTTATACTTACAGTTGTGGTCAAAAATATTGGCACCCCTGCATTTCTATCAGATAATCAGAGTTGTATAAAGTACTCGAAACCCATACTTGAGTAAAAGTACAAGTGCTCGATCAAAAAGGGACTTGAGTAGAAGTACTAAAGTATTCAATATTTTTTGTACTTAAGTATTGCAAGTAGTTTTTTTTTTAATTTTGCTACTCAAGTACTGAAAGTAAAAGTACCAGTAGTTTTGAAAAAAAAAATGCTACTCAAGTACTGAAAGTAAAAGTACAAGTACTGTGTTATGTAGTTATTAAAGAAAGAAGTCAAAAATTTGAACATCATATTGTTTTTTATTATTTCAAATGCAGCTTTTATTTATACATACAGTAGCATTTATTTTCGTATGCGCTGATAATACACATGTTTTGAGCTTCATGAAACCTGCCATCTACTGTTCTGGCAGTGGTAATTTTTATAATTGTAACGAGTAACTATGCAGCACAAAAAAAAATATCGGAGTAGAAGTATTGAAATCATTGAAAAAATGTAGTGAAGTAAAAGTGGAAGTAGGAGAAAAAAATTCTACTCTAGGAAAGTACAGATACCGCCTTTCCGTACTTAAGTACAGTAGTGAAGTAGTTCTACTTAGTTACTATACATCTCTGCAGATAATGCACCACTGCGCCCAGACAATTGTTGCATATACAAATGTTAAGGCATTCGCATGTTTATTTTTTTTTGTTTGTGTTGGTATAGCTGGATACACACTATACAACTTTCTTTAGATTTTTTTCCTTAGATTTACCAAAACCATATAATATGAGGTCACTTTCAATTTGTATGCAATCAGGCAGGCCCTTGCACTACATAGTTGAAGGTAAATCTAAAGGAAATCTAACAACAAAAGTTGGATAGTGTGTATCCAGCTTAAGACACAAAAAAGTGGAGAAACAAAAAGCCAAATCTGACACAATGAACACAAAACTCCAAAAATGGATGGGAAAAAATTTTTGGCACCTTCTAAAAATTGTAAGAAATAATTGCATTCCGAGCTTGTGATGCTCCTGTAATTTGTAATTAAAATCACTCGTATCAAGTAACCAGTGCTAACAATATACAAATCACACCGGTAATCAGGTAAATTAGTGAAAAAAAGCCTATATACGGCGTCAGGTCGCCGGGCACCCCCGTGATCGCTTCCCGTGAAGAGAGAACAGTGGTCTGCTGTTGTAAACACAACAGACCGTTGTTCTCTCAGCTATCAATACAGAGCCCCATGTGTTCCTCCTATATAGGATCACAGGTCTCTGTGTTGATTTCACAAGCCCATCCCCCTCACAGTTAGAAAAAAACCCCTAGGCATAGATGTAACCCTTTGATCACCCCTGGGTTAACCCCTTCCTTGCCAGTGTCATTAGTACAGTAACAGTGCACATTTTTAGCCCTGTAGTAATGTCACTGGTCCCCCCCCCCCCCCCCCCAAAGTGTCAAAAATGTTAGTTAGGTGTCCGATCTGTCCGCCGCAATGTCGCAGATCGCCACCATTACTAGGAAAAAATAAATAAATAAATAAAAATTACATAAATCTTTCCCCTAGTTTATAGATGCGATAATTTTTGCGCAAGCCAATCAAAGTACACTTATTGGGATTTTTTTTTACCAAAAATATGTAGCAGAAAACAAATTGGCCTAAAATGATGAAAAAATATGATTCTTAATTTTTTTTTTATTGGGAATGTCATATAGCAAAAAGTGAAAAATATTGTTTCTTTTTCAGAATTGTCGCTCTTTTTTTGTTTATAGCGCAAAAAATAAAAATCGCACAGATGATCAAATACACCAAGCTAAAGCTCTATTTTTGGGGAAAAAAAGGGACATCAATTTTATTTGGGTACAGCGTTGCACGACCGCGCAATTGTCCGTTAAAATAATGCAGTGCCGAATCGCAAAAAATGGCCGGACCACCCGCCGCCTTTTTACTGCGGCAGGGTGGCACGGACAGGCAAAGCGACGTAGGTCTACGTCACTCTCCTGAAGGCCGCTAGTGCCCCTGATCGTCAGCGGGGAAGCCGATGCGGGTGTCAAGCGGCTACGATTGCCGCCTGACACCGGCGATCTCCCCCCGCTGAGAGAGAAGGATGGTCAGCTGTTGTAAACACAGCCGACCGTTCTTCTCTCTGGGATGATCACAGAGCGCCTGTGACCCTTCTATATAGGATCACATGTCTCTGTGATCATTTCACAATTCCAACCCCCCATACAGTAAGAATCACTCCCCTAGGCTCACATTTAACCCCTTGATCAACAATACTGTTAACCCCTTCCCTGCCAGTGTCATTATTACAGTAACAATGCATATTTTTAGCACTGATTACTGTAGTAATGTCACTGGTACCCCCAGAAGTGTCAAAAATGTCAGTTAGGGGTCCGATCTGTCCGCCGCAAAAAATTGCAGATCGCCGCCATTACTAGTAAAAAAAAAAAAACAATAAAAATGACAGAAATCTTTCCCTTAGTTAGTAGACGCAATAACTTTTGTGCAAACCAATCAAAATACGCTTATTGCGATTTTTTTTTTTTTACCAAAAATATATATTTTTTTTTTCGGAATGTTTTATATATCAGAATGTGAAAAATATTGTTTTTTTTTTCAAAATTGTTGCTCTTTTTTTCAAAAATTTAAAATCGCACAGGTGATACCACCAAAAGAAAGCTCTATTTGTGGGGAAAAAAGGACATCAATTTAATTTGGGTACAGCGTCGCACGACCGCGCAATTGTCTGTTAAATTAACACAGTGCCGAATCGCAAAATATGGCCTGGTCAGGAAGGGGTAAAATCTTCTGGTCTTAAAGTGGATGAAAAATACGTTCATTGAGAATTTTTTTGTCGAAGACATGAAGCTATTACATTTTGGCCTAAATATATGACAAAAAATTGAATATATTGGATATTTTTTAACAGTCAAGGTAGAAAATGTAATTTTTTCGCAAAATTATCGCTCTTTTTTTATTAATATTGCAAAAAATAAAAAGCACGGAGGTGATCAAATACCACCAAAAGAAATCTCTGTTTGTGGGAAAAAGGACGTTAAATTTTGTTTAGGTACAGCATTGCATGACCGCGCGATTGTCAGTTAAAGTCACGCAGTGCCAAGTTGAAAAAAGTGACCTGGTCATTGAGCAGCCAGATCTTCCGGGGCTAAAGTGGTTAAAGGGGAAAATCTTCTGGTCCAGAAGTGGTTAAATGAGTATATTCACTGTTTGTGTGATTGAGAGACATTCACTGCCATTCACCCAAAGTCTGGATTGCCCATTCTCTGTATGAAATCCATGTGTAAGTAACATTTCCAGTATTGATAATCAGAGCTGTATTTTTAATGACAGTTGTGGTCCAGTGCCTAGACAGAAGAATAAAAGGAGGCAGTATCAAACCTTAGAATTAACAATTTAATACCCCTGGACATCTGTGGCTGAACTCACATGAACACTCTAGGGGTTGCTGGGTGTGTTTAGAGAAGTCAGAAGACTCACTACAGCTCAAAAAACATGAAACCATCCTTCCTTTTTTGTTTTTGTTTGGTGGTCTGTACAGATAAATGGTAGCTCTGCATAGAAAGCAAACCATAGGTGAGCATAGCCTATTGCATTAGGATGTGCACACCAAAGCTCATACGCACATCTTTCCAATCGCCCCACTGACACACTCAGCGATAATGCTAATGCCAACGTGGTGATTAGGGTGTGCCCAGACACATCCGACACACCTTGTGCCTATGAAGCAGATCACATTCATCCATCAATATTACCTTCTAGCAGTGTTTTTGACAAAAAATATATAACACAAAGGGGGGGCAACGTGATTGATGATGGATTTACAAACGTAGGGCATTTTTTTTCATTAACCACTTTACCACCGGAGGATTTTGCTGTCTTACGTCCAGGCCACTTTTTGCGATTCGGCACTGTGCGACTTTAACTGACAATTGCGCGGTCGTGCGACGCCGTACCCAAACGAAATTTACGTCCTTTTTTTACCACAAACAGAGCTTTCTTTTGGTGGTATTTGATCACCTGTGCGATTTTTACTTTTTGCGCTATAAACAAAAAAAGAGCGTTTATTTTGAAAAAATAACAATATTTTTAACATTTTTTTATATGAAATTCCTCCCAAAAAATATGTAAAAATCGATTTTTTTTTTAAATTTTTGGCCAATTTGTTTTCTGCTACCTATGTTTGGTAAAAAAAAAATCACAATAAGCGTATTTTGATTGGTTTGCGCAAAAGTTATTGCGTTTACTAACCAAGGGAGAGAATTTTGTCATTTTTGGTGGTTTTTTTTTTAACGAGTAATGGCAGCGATCTGCGATTTTTTTTGCGGGACTGCGACATTGCGGCGGACAGATCGGACCCTTGACTGACATTTTTGACACTTTTGGGGGTACCAGTGACATTACTGCAGTAATCAGTGCTATATATATATATGCACTGTTACTGTAAAAATGACACTGGCAGGGAAGGGGTTAATTTTATTGGAGAGGGAGGGGTTAATGTATGCCTGGTGCTTACTGACGTGTGGGGGGGGGAGGTGACTGAGTGAGCCAGGGACAGATCGCATGTTTACACAGGCGGGCGGATCTCCAAACTAGATTCCCCAACGATCGGGGAAGAGCGGCGGCGATCGCCGCCGCTCCTCCCCTGGCCCGACTCCTGCTGTGAATGAAAACAGCGGGAGCGCGCCTCCGGCGGCGCGCGAGCGCCGCCTACAGGGGGAGGAGTCCAGCGACGTAGGTCTACGTCTCTGGACGATAACGAGCCACTGTGCCGCAGTAGCAGCACAGTGGCCAGAGGTAAAGTGGTTAAAGAACTTGTATGTCTTCATTTACTCTTCACTTCGTATGAATGCGTAGGGGGGTGGGTGATATCTGGGGATTCTGAAAAGCCCAAAGACCCCAAGCCAGGGTTCCCCCATGTTTAGGGCTTGGGGCTTTGTATGGTTCAGGAGGGAGGGGTGCACACTCGCCCCCCCCCCCCCCCCCCACAAACACACACTTTTCCTAGCTTACCAGGTTGCATGCTCAGATAAGAGTCTGGTATGGATTCCGGAGGGATCCCACACCATTATAATTTTTTTTGCGCTGGGCCCCCTTGAAATCTATACCAGATCCTCAACTCAAAGATAAGAAAGGGTTAATGTTCGCGCACAGGGTTTTGGTGCCAACAGGGGGAAGCAGAACACAGTCCATAGATCTAAGGTCCATGACTAAGGTGAGTACTCCTCAAGGAGCACGCATGCTCAGTTGGATGTTCGTCCATGCTCTGAAATGCGTTGTGGTATCCCCTTGTCCTCTGGTGAGGTCACATGCCGAACGAGTCTGTGCTCTCAGCTGGTCCACCTCGAGCGGTAACCGGAAGACGATGGTTAGCTGACATCGCCCGTTGTCATCTCGGCTGCTCTTATCTGGGACCCTGAGGCACACGCCCACAGGACGCCTGCAGAGATGTATAGTAACTAAGTAGAACTACTTCACTACTGTACTTAAGTACGGAAAGGCGGTATCTGTACTTTCCTGGAGTAGAATTTTTTTCTCCTACTTCCACTTTTACTTCACTACATTTTTTCAATGATTTCAATACTTCTACTCCGATATTTTTTTTTTGTGCTGCATAGTTACTCGTTACTATTATAAAAATTACCACTGCCAGAACAGTAGATGGCAGGTTTCATGAAGCTCAAAACATGTGTATTATCAGCGCATACGAAAATAAATGCTACTGTATGTATAAATAAAAGCTGCATTTGAAATAATAAAAAAACAATATGATGTTCAAACTTTTGACTTCTTTCTTTAATAACTACATAACACAGTACTTGTACTTTTATTTTCAGTACTTGAGTAGCAACATTTTTAAAAAAACTACTTGCAATACTTAAGTACAAAACTTCCACTTCTACTCAAGTCACTTTTTGATCGAGCACTTGTACTTTTACTCAAGTATGGGTTTCGAGTACTTTATACAACTCTGGACACCTGTCACCAAGCTTGCCGCCCTATACGAGTCTTTTTATTGATCAGCAAATATGTGAGTCTTCACTCGTCCACTTGTCTGAATCATTTTATTAAAATACTGCACTTACTTTTCTCTTTCTTTGCATTGCTCAACTCAAAGATAAGAGTCTGGTATAGATTATATGAAGGGAACCCCAAGCTATTTGTCTACAAGGAGATATAAAGTCGCCAAGGCTGTTACTGTCCCTCCTTTGAATTATTGTCATTTCTATTTTTAAACAACAGTATAAAACAGAAGTATTGGATTTGCCCAGAGCAGGCTTTTTGGTATATTTGTTTTGTGTTTTGTATTTGCCATTCATGGCTGTGCAGTGTTGGGGTATCTGGAACTCAATTCAGACTAATTTGCTGCATCTCTCAGAACATTATCTTCCAGGGTCCGGGGACACAGCTGACATACATAGAAATGTGGAGAGAAGGCGCTGTGTATGGTTGGAGTTTTATTCCGATAACTGGAGATCTTCTATACACATGCTAAGGTAATCCAACTGGGAACAAGGTCATTTATATGTGGCATCAGCTCCCCCTAGAGAGCTATAAACAGATCTCTGGAAGAAGTTATGATGGGTTATATCTGTATAGTGAGGAGGGAGGGAGGGAGAGAGAGAAAAAAGGAAAGAGAGAGAGACACAGAGAGAGAAAGAGAGAGAGAGAGAGAGAAAGAGAGAGAGAGAGAAAGAAAGAGCGAGAGAGAGAGAGACACGGAGAGAGAAAGAGAGAGAGAGAGAATGAAAGAGAGAGAAAGAGAGAGAAAGAAAGAGAGAGAGAGACACGGAGAGAGAAAGAGAGAGAGAGAGAATGAAAGAGAGAGAAAGAGAGAGAAAGAAAGAGAGAGAGAGACACGGAGAGAGAAAGAGAGAGAGAGAGAAAGAAAGAGAGAGAGAGAGAGAGAGACACGGAGAGAGAAAGAGAGAGAGAGAGAATGAAAGAGAGAGAAAGAAAGAGAGAGAGAGAGAAAAAAAGAGCGAGAGAGAGAGAGAGACACGGAGAGAGAAAGAGAGAGAGAGAATGAAAGAGAGAGAAAGAGAGAGAAAGAAAGAGAGAGAGAGAGAAAAAAAGAGCGAGGGAGAGAGACACGGAGAGAGAAAGAGAGAGAGAGAGAATGAAAGAGAGAGAGAGAGAGAGAGAGAAAGATAGAGAGAGAGAGAATGAAAGAGAGAGGGATAGAGAGAAAGAGTGAGAGAAAGATCGAGAGAGAGAGAGACACAGAGAGAGAGAAAGAGTGAGAGACACACAGAGAGAGAGAAAGAGAGAGAGGGACACAGAGAGAGAAAGAGTGAGAGAAAGAAAGAGAGAGAGAGAGAGAGAGAGAGAGAGAGAGAGTGAGAGAGAAACGTTCGTCTACGTTGTGCGGGGTTCTGCTGGCCACAGTGCAACACGTGGCGGAGCGCTTTGGCATTCCGCTGGCGGCGGATAAAACGGAGGGCCCTAAGACGGTGATTAGTTTTTTGGGGATCGTGATTGATTCCGAGAACATGGAATGTCGCTTGCCCGAGGACAAGCTGCTGGATCTTAAGTCGGAAATTTGCTTGCTGGTGGGGAAGCGGAAGGTGCAGCTTAGGCGGCTGCAGTCTCTCCTTGGGAAGCTGGCCTTCGCGTGTAGGATTATGCCGATGGGCCGGGTTTTCAGCCGACGTCTGTCGGCGGCCACGGCGGGAGTGCGGTCGCCGCATCACTTTGTGACGTTGTCCGCGGATCATGTGGATGATCTGCGAGTTTGGCATGTCTTCCTGACGTCATTCAACGGGTGGTCACTTTGGCAACAAGGCCCGGTCAGCAGCTGCGATCTCGAGTTGTACACGGATGCGGCTGGCTCTACGGGTTTTGGCGCCTTCCTCGGTGGTCGGTGGTGTGCGGAGCGGTGGCCGGCGGCGTGGAGCGAGGCTGGATTGTTGCGGAATTTGGTTCTGTTGGAACTTTTTCCGGTGGTGGTGGCGGTGGAACTATGGGGGGCGGAGTTCAGGGACAAGAAGGTCCGGCTGCATTGTGATAACTTGGGCGTGGTGCAGGTTATCATTCGGCTTTCCGGTTCGTCTGCGCCGGTAATCAGGTTGTTGCGCCACTTGGTCTTGCGTTGTCTGCAGTTTAATGTTTTCTTGTATGCTGTTCACTTGCCCGGGGTGGAGAATTCGGTGGCTGATGCTTTGTCTCGGTTTCAGCAGGTCCGTTTTCGGGAGTTGGCGCCGGAGGCGGACCGCCAGGGGGAGCCTTGCCCGCCGGAGCTGTGGCACATTGTGTCGGGATCGCCGCTGGTTTGCTCCGGAGGTCGCTGAGTGATGTCACGTGGGTTGCGTATTCCAAGGTATGGAGGGAGTGGTCGGTCCTGCTGGATTGGGTCGGGGCGGATGCGGTGAGTATGTCTTCTCCGTCTCTTGTGCTGTACTTTCTGTGCTTGAATTTCGAGCGGGGGGTGTCGGCGTCGGCCATCGGCCGTAAGCTGGCGGGTTTGGCCTTCCTGTTTAAGGTTTGGGGCCTTCCGGATGTTACGAAAGACTTTGTGGTCCGCCAGGCTTTGAGGGGTTATAGGCGGGGTTCGCGTCGGCCGGATGGCCGTCGCCCGATATCGTTCGGGATGCTGGGGGAGTTGGTGCGGCAGGTGGGCTGCTCCTGCTCCTCTCCGTACGAGGCATTGTTGTTCAGGACGGCCTTCGTTCTGGCCTTTTTTGGGGCGTTCCGCATTGGGGAACTGGTGAGTGCTAATAGGAAGTCTCCTGGGGGCCTTTTGGTGGGAGAGGTGAGTTGCTCCGCTGATGCGGTGGTGATTTTTCTTCGGAGGTCCAAGACCGACCAGGCAGGCAGAGGTACGTATGTTCGTTTGTACGGGGTGGGGGGTTCTCCCCTCTGCCCGGTGGCGGTGGTTCGGGAGTTTCTGGGGGCACGCCCCCCGGTTGGGGGGTCTTTCCTAGTACACCTGGACGGGTCGTCTTTGTCTAGGTTCCAGTTTAGGGCGGTTTTGAATAAGTGTTTGGCTGTGTTGGGCTACCGGCCCGGGGATTATTCTTCGCACTCCTTCCGCATCGGGGCGGCTACGGAGGCTGCCAGGTGGGGTGTGGATGATTCGGTGTTGAGGCGTATTGGTCGATGGGAGTCTAACCGTTTCAAGTTGTACGTTCGTCCTCATTTGTTGTGATTTGTGGTACGTCGGGGGGCTCTGTTGTGTGTCTGGTTTTGTCATGTTTTCTTGCTGTTTCATTACAGAGGGAGCTGCTTGCCTGATCTGGATCGTGGGGCATTCTTATGTGTTCTGGGGGGCCAGGAGCGCTGAGGTGCGGCCCAACGGGCGCCAATTGGGGTTTTCTCGGGAGGAGGCTGTTGTCCGCTGGATTGGCGTGCCGGGTTTGCTCTGGTGCAAGGTCCTTCCGGAAGTGCATCGTTTTGCGCGGCTGGACCGAGCCCCGGGCGTCCTGGTTCTGCACGCGGGGGGCAACGATCTGGGGGTCCGTTCCATGCGCCTGCTCATACGAGATATCAAGTTTGATTTTCTCAGGCTGCGCACCTCCTTTCCCGACTTAGTTATAGTTTGGTCGGACATTGTGGGGCGGTCCTCTTGGCGTTTTGCCAGGTCCGCTGCGAGTCTCAACAAGGCCCGTATTAAGGTGAACAAGGCTGTTGGTCATTTTGTTTGCCGTAATGGGGGAGTGGTGGTCAGGCATGGGGAGCTGGAAGTGGACACGTGGCGTTACCTGCGGAGTGACGGTGTGCACCTGAATGCTGTGGGTACCGACTTGTGGACTCTTGGGATTCAGGACGGAGTTCAACGGGCTCTGCGAGTGTGGCGGGGCTCACAGGTGTAAGGTGTCACACCTGTGAGCTGTGGCGGTTGGGGGTCTTTGGAGGCGGTAACAGGTTTTTTGGTCAGTGCATAGGGTGACCCATCTACGGTATGGAGCCCTATAGTGTATCCCGGTTAAGAGGGGTTTAACCGGGATGTGTTAACAAAGGGTATCAGTGGAAAATGTGTTTGTTCCTGAGCTGGTGTCTCGCGGCTGGGGACCGTTGGGTTTTTGGATACTGATACCATTTTTTGAATTGGATTTTGGTGCCTCCCAAGACCAACAACCCCTGATTCTCTTATGTGTACTGGAGTATTTATGGTTTACTGTTTACAATGTTTTAAATTGGTTGTTAATAAAATGGCCTAACAGGCCACAATTTTATCCAAAGTCGTTGTCAGTATCATTTGTTTAGAAGGATTAGAAAGGGGTGGTTTATGCTAAGATCAGGAGTGGGCATCGGTCATACCCTAATCAAGAGATAGAGGGAAAGAAAGAGAGAGAGAAAGCACGAGAGAGAGAGAGAGAGAGAGCGAGAGAGAGAAAGAGAGATAAAAAGAAAGAAAGAGAGAGAGAAAGAGAGGGAGAGAAAGAGATAGAGGGAAAGAAAGAGAGAGAGAGCGTGAGAGAGAGAGAGAGCGAGAGATAAAAAGAAAGAAAGAGGGAGAGAAAGAGATAGAGGGAAAGAAAGAGAGAGGGGGAAGGAGAGAGAGAAAGAGCGAGAGAGATTGAGAGAGAGACTGTCTCTGAACCTTTGATTTTTGTATTTTTAGTAAAATTGATAGCATTAAAAGCCGGCAGTGAGGGAAAAGAGGAAGAAAGGGAAAATCCCAACAACTAAACAGGCTCTAATAAAAAGTGCAGAATGTTAACTTAAGAACCTTGGTGTCCAATTTTCAGCCCTTTGGCAGCTACAGCGCAGGACTCTGGATCAGAGGTGCAACTAGAACCTTCAGGGCCCACTTGCAAGAAACCCATGAGGGGTCCTTTTTTTTTTGTTATCTTTTTATTATTTGTTACCATTTTATTTTATCTTTTTCACAATTGTATTTTCTATTATATTTTAAATTTTTTTAGGAGCCCAGTTGGGGGGCTTTGGTGAAATATCATTGAGAGAGAGAAAGCAGATGGAGAACATGGCCCTCCATCAGCTGCACAGAATGAATAGACAAGTATAGCTTTGTACAGAGCTTCCTGTTCATCCACAAACTGAAGCATAGTAAACACAGTTTACATGCTGCCTCCGCTGCCCCTCCTATCCAGGTGTACAGAGGAGCTGCACGAGCCCCCTGAAGCATAGGGCTGGGATACAATTGTGACCCCCATAGTTATGCCCCCGCTCGGGATCCCTGCAAACACTGTTCTATGTTTTGGTGCAAACTATTCTTTAGGCTGGTTTCTAATAGTGAATTTCTTTCACAATATCTCACTTTTTTGCATCTTTTTTCTATCTCTTATAAAGAATTTTGGTAAACAGTTACAGCTGTCCTTTGCAGGAGTCAGATAGGCAAAAAAATAAACATTCTCACATGCCAACTAAGGGTCAGCATTCTTTTTGGAGATGTGTGTGGAGATTAATTATAGCACCCTTCTAGATAGGTGCTAGGATTAGATAAATTTAGTGCTGACTCACTGTGTTCTGTGGCGCTGTGTTATTATTAGGTAAATTTAGTTTAACACACTGTAATCAGTGTAGCTGCAATTGCTGGGTCAGGTAAAACTAGCTGGCTCACTGTATTCAGTGCAGCTGTAGGTGTGATTGGATAAGGCCTACCACCCTTGCCACCCAGTATATTACAGTATATTTATGGTATATAGATGAACATAGGCCTAGTACCTTGTTGTTTTTTATATATGCATCTTTTCTCCTTTCTTCTTTCTTACTATTCATTATTTTAGGTTACGGACCCTTATCAGACATGGGAGTAAGTCACACCTGTGCAAGTCACAAGCAAGTCTCAAGTCTTAACCTTCAAGTCTCAAGCAAGTCCCAAGTTACTGTGGCAAAAAGCAAGCAAGCCAAGTCGAGTCCCTGCTAGAAGTCAAGCAAGTCAAGTCATTTATTTTGGTCAAGTCATAAATCAAGTAAAAATACTGATCTACCCCAATTTTCACCTTTAAAGCGGAGCTCCCCCGGGACAGTCAGGGCTAGTACATTCCAGAATGGATAGCCTCTGAACTGTCCCGGGTCGCACTTACCTTTTAGAAGAAATACTTACCTTGAAAATTTCTTCTCCAGCACTGCCATCTCAGGTGTGGGCAGCTGAAGCCAGAGCGTCCTCTTCGGTGTCCTCTTCCCTGTCCACTTCGTCCCAGAATGCCCTGCACCGGCCCCGCTCGTCAGTTCCGGTGCAGGCGCGTCATTCCTGCACAGCTTCTGGGCATGCCCAGAAGCTGTTTAGCAGGGAATGGTGCAGGTGCAGGCGCACTGACTCCTGGGAGCGATGATGTTCAGCTCCCAGGAGTCAATGCAAGCAGGAAGTGACGGCGCGGGCTGCGGCCGCAGAGGGAGGAAGTGGAAGGAAGGTAAGTATATTTTCTTCAATAACAAGGTAAGTAACGAAAAAAAAAATCGGGACTATCCTTTTTTTTGCAGGTGAATGTTAGCAAGCAGATGGCCCAAAGTCGTTTTTGAGGCCGGAATTCCGCTTTAAATCAGTTAAAAATCAGTGGTCAGGAAAGGTTTTTTATTTTCAACATTAACAAAACTGCCTAGTGCTTTTTTCTTGGCGTATTAAAGAAACACTTTAAATGCCCTAACAGCTCAAAATCCGGTCATGTTTCAACACCACAGTCACTAAAACATGTTAAGTATCTCCATTGTTAAACAGCCAGTGTCCTATAAATCAGAACACACTGAGGTGTTTTAAGTGATTGTGGTGTCAGAAACATAACAGGCACATTCATTTTGCTTTAATACATGTTGAGAAAATGCAAATATTTAATAATTTAAAAAAGTAAAGTAATTTCGAGTCATATGTCTCAAGTCAAAATCAAAGGCTGATGAAGAAGGAGCACACATGCTGCGAACACGCGCATCGCCCTCTTCATCTGGATGTGACGTCAGCGTCTTACTCTGAGCAAACCCGTGTCCCTGGAGGCGTCTGGAGCCACCGGTGCAGCCAAGACTAGCGGTGTCCTCTCCGTATACTGCAACACGTCCTCCCCTGAAGTGGATGAACCCCATTATATTACAAGCGCTCACCCCCTCATCCTGTGAGTTTTCATCATTATTATCCGTGCAATAAATGTTCACACATTGCTGCACTTACTGTAGATGGCGTTGCTCTTTTTCTTTTCCACTTGTCCACAGAGCTCCTTCTAGCTCTAACCTGAGCCTGCAGCCATCTAATACCAGCGTTCTACTCCTAGAGATTGTCCCATTCATGGACTTTGAATGTACTTCCCTCAGAGACTCTGTCTGCCCACTGCTCATACCATACAGGTGCCAACTACCATTTGTTTGTTGTTTCCTTAAATTTAAAAAAAAAAATGAAATTGAAAAAATAAAATAAAAAAATTAAATTCCAGAAAAAAAAAAAGCAGTCTTATAGATACATGTCAATTGTTACATTTGCTTGTAGCAGCAGTCCCAGCACTCATCTGATTGTACACTATTGTGTGCTGACCGTTGTGGATCCCCCTACAGACTACTATGTCACTATTGTATCACACTTCTGGTGTATGGAATAGGGTGGCCCTACTGGCCACTGTGATTCCCACTGTTGAACCCTGGTCACTATTGAGTATTGCAGTGACTAGGGGTCAGCAGGAAGAACCACAGTGGCTAACAAGGGGGGTACCCACTATTCAACCAGCCTGACGAGTTAAATCAGATCAGCCCCCCCGGACCTCTGCTACAGAGTTTTACAAACAGGTCAATGGACAGGTACTGTACGTACAGAGTTGTATAAAATGCTCGAAACCCATAATTGAGTAAAAGTACAAGTGCTCGATCAAAAAGTGAGTTGAGTAGAAGTAGAAATGCTCGATTAAAAAGTGACTTGAGTAGAAGTACTAAAGTATTCAACATTTTTTGTACTTAAGTATTGCAAGTAGTTTTTTTTTTAAATTTTGCTACTCAAGTACTGAAAGTAAAAGTACAAGTACTGTGTTATGTAGTTATTAAAGAAAGAAGTCAAAAGTTTGAACATCATATTGTTTTTTATTATTTCAAATGCAGCTTTTATTTATACATACAGTAGCATTTATTTTCGTATGCGCTGATAATACACATGTTTTGAGCTTCATGAAACCTGCCATCTACCGTTCTGGCAGTGATAATTTTTATAGTTGTAACGAGTAACTATGCAGCACAAAAAAAAAATATCGGAGTAGAAGTATTGAAATCATTGAAAAAATGTAGTGAAGTAAAAGTGGAAGTAGGAGAAAAAAATTATACTCTAGCAAAGTACAGATACCGCCTTTCGGTACTTAAGTACAGTAGTGAAGTAGTTCTACTTAGTTACTATACATCTCTGTGAACGTATAATACTGCTTTCTCCTTTCTTACTTTGTTGATCCCTGACAGAGTTAGCCAGAGAACACAGGCATTGTGTTAGGGCTGCAATTGCTGGAGGAGAGCCTCGTCCACTGCTACTGTGATTGGTTATAGGGCAGTCTGGGAACGGTGAAAGACTGCTGGGAGCCACTTGGAACAGTAGGGGATGTAGTCCCTAGGAGACAGTCTCTTGTAAGTGGAGAACTATATGGGTATACAAATCCCAGGAGGATGCTGTGCTGCAACAAGATAGGAAAAGGTAGAGGAAGCCCTCCTTCCTGGGTCAGTGTTATGTGGGAAGTGAGAGGTGACTGTTGGAAGGTGCCACTGAATCGGAGATGCTGCTGTTGGCAGAGTTCTCTGCGGTGTCAAAGTAGGACTGTGCTCCTGCATTCACACAGAGGCCACAGTTTTTAGAGAGATCTAGCGACCTGGAAGGGACGATGCAGATAATGTGAGTGATCGCCCCTACAGAGTTCAGAGTTGCTACCAACCAGGGCCGGGACAAGGGGTGGGTAGGAGGGACGGTTGCCCTGGGTGCAATGGTTTGTTTGTTGCAGGGATGGGGGGGCGCCTTGATCCTAAACCCAAGGGAAGGGGGGGGCGCAGTTTGTCATCCTTGCCCTGGGCGCTGGATGACCTTCTCCCAGCACTGCTGCCAACAGCAGGCTTTGGTCATCAGAGAGGGAGGGAAAGGCTTCTTAACAGACTGCATAGCTGTGAGAGGGCACTGGCCACAACCTTCATTCTCAGCACCATGCTAACCTGGGACATAGTTTGGGGACTAAAGCTGGCCATACATGGTTCAGTTTTTTTCGTTCAGCCATTGGGCAGGTTGGGTGGTAGTGTGGTTTTTTGTCACATCCTTCATGTTTTTCCTTGTCTTGTTGAGCACCAAGCCCTGGGTCAAATAGAAGGCCTACCCCACGTGGGTTCTTCTGGGCTACGTTAGGCACTTTGTTACAGGGTCAATTTACACACACACACTTGGAGTACCTTTACTACTCATGGGGTACCTTTACCTTGTGCTGTGTTCACCACTGCCCTGGAATAAGGCTGAGGCTGCCATGGGGAAATACTTAACCTCAAGGCAGGCCTCTACTCTTAGAAATGAACACACAATGTTCTCCAGTTAACTCTCAGTTCCCCGTAATTATGTACACCTTCTCTGTAATCTGCATTTTGGAGGGGCAAGCTGAGCCAATGTCCACATCCACCTGTCAAGCTTTTTCCACTACAATCCCTAGTAGCGGAGTGGGCCCCACCGTGCACTTACCCTAACTCTTGAATTTCTGTACCTTCATACGATGAGGAACTTTTGCGGGGCAATCTGCTCCTGTTGCTATGGGGGACAGACTGCTGTCAAAAGGAGTGCTGACAACATCTGCCTCACTGTTAGAGATTGTGTCACCTATAACAGGAACACCCTACCGACAGGCTGTTTGTTACACTTCCATTTCCCTTGGCAACTACATTACTTCATTCTGCACTGATGTCTTCATACCCCAAAGTTGTAGGATCCACTGGTTAACTGTGTGTGTCGGTTACTTACGATACACCTCTATAGTAACTTCAGACCAGGCAGGGATAACGGTTCAATACTTTACTTGGCAAAAGTGCAGAAAATAGAAATTTCACCGTCCAACGGGTAAAACATGAAAATTTCAGGCTTGCGTGCCTGAAAGAATGCAGTCCAGCAAGCATAGGTCCTTCAGGGGCATTTCTCCAGCACTGGTGTCTTCAGGGCGAACCCCAAGTTAAAAGTCTACATGGGGTCAAGCAGCATTCTCTCACTCCTAAGGGTCTCTTCGTCTCTCTCCATCCCTTACGGGTCTCAGAACTCAAGATTGCACAGGAACTCCTTGGTCTCTCTCTCTCTCTCTCTCTCTCGCACGAGTTCTCTCCTGCTGGGCCAATGAAAAAAAGAAGAGCGTGTACCAGAGCACTGTCCCATTTTTATATCACACAGTGCAGACAGGAACCAGCCAAAAATAAAACCAAGAGACCTAGCAAAACATTAACCCCTACCCTCCTTGCCAGAACAGCACCTACTGACTGCTTCAACCTGCTTACAAGCCTAATGAAAAAAAAACAGTTCCCCCATCCACACATTCATACCACACTGGCCAGTAGGAGGGAAATGGAGAGACTCAAGGATCTAATAGCTTCTACTACCACATTTCAGTAGAAGCTCCCTAGATTTAGGGCTTAGGTACAGAAATACTTGGTCCTCTCATTGTTTGTTGCATTGTAGAAATGACTTTATTTAGTTATTGCTGTTGCCATTTTCTTATTGTTGCCTTGTTGGGTATGTAGCCCAAATAAATCCTCCTTTTCTAGCCTTGGTGTGTCAGAGGGTGTGGCATTACTGGAAGGATGGTCGTTTAGGTGACCCATACATAAGCAAATCCTTCAGGGGTAAGCGCTAAAAATCCCAAAAACAAAAAAATGTGTATATGGCAGTTTACCGATCCTTAACTCCTTCCCGCCCAGCTTATAGCAGAATGACAGCCGGGCGGTGCCTTTCCCATCCTGACTGGACCTCACGTGATGTTCTATCAGAAAGCACCATGAAGTGGCGCGATCTGTCACTGGCTGTGTCGATAACTGATCAGTGTACCGGCTCGCTTCCAGTACCATATGACCGCCATGACTAATCACAGCAGGTCACATGACAGTTGTACACAATGGATGGCTTCCTTTCATGCCAATCACAGCTAATCACAACAAAACAAACTGAATAAATTAGTTCCATTCAGTAAAACTCTTGCTTATAGCAATGTAATTCATTGCTATAAGCAAACATAATGTGCATAGCTCCCAACTGTCCCTGATTTCAAGGGAATGTCCCTGATTTGAAACAAAGTCCCTCTGTCCCTCTTTCCTCCTCATTAGTCCCTCATTTTGGTCTGATCTATATAGTTGTAAATAAAATGCACTTTTTATCTTTCAAAAAGTGTTTCCCAGTGCTAAACTTTTCATCCAATTTCTAAATTGCTGCACTAGTAAGTTTCAAAAACCAGTGTAAAGGAATAGTAGTGGTAAAAAAAAAAAGCACTTGTGGGATTAACTAATCATTTTTTTGTACAATTCTCCTTTAAGGGGGCGTGGCAGAGGGTGTGTCCTATACCTACATACTTTTGCAAATAGATGTCCCTCGTTCCCATCTCAAAAAGTTGGGAGGTATGAATGTGTAAAAAAAATAAAAAATCCTGATCACTTCCCCCCAGAGTAGTACAATGCTACTAAATGATAAAAAAAAATAATAAAAAATGTAGTTTTGGTACAGTGTTGCATGACCGTGCAATTGTCATTCAAAGTAAGACAGCACTGAAAGCTGACAATTGTCCTGGGCAGCAAGGAGGTAAAAATGCCTGGTAGTTAAATTTGGTTGCTGCATTTGTTTTTGTTTTTTTTTTTAGGCTTTTCCTCCTTTATTTTCACCTGGCATATAACACACTTCCTGTTTTAGGGTGTCTCCAATCTGGAAGGAGGAGCAATGGAGCCACCCTTGGACAGCAGCATTGTTAACCTGTGGAAAGGGTAAAGTTAGATGGATTAGCAGATTTGCGAATGGACTTCACCAACAAATTTGAAGCCGAACTCCGGCTAACACTTTTAAAGCAGTTACATCAACAGTTTTTTTTTTTCTTTTGGGATAAAGGTTTTCCAAAAATAAATAATAGCTGATCGTTGTAAGTACCCCTGTCAGTGGTAAATGGTTTGTCTCAACTTTCTAACTGCTACTTCTGCTGGACAGCTTGGTCTGTTAACAGAATTTGTAGAAAAAGATTTACTGGCCGGATCACCAGGTGAGAATAAAGGAAAAAAATCCTATAAAAAGAAAACGAATGCAGCCACCACAATTATTACTTTTTATTTTTTGGGGTTAATACCGCTTTATGTCGTTTCCTAATTCCGATACTGATGTCCCTTTAAACTCATACTGAGTAGTAAACAGATTCCCACAGCAACAAGTGTCGGCGTCTCCTCCATTATTTACATGCCATCATCTCAGGAATCTGCCACAAGCCCTCAGAAGTGAGAGCGGAGCTCGGGTTCCCCATCCCTCTCCAGCGGGAGATGAGTCAGAGATCTGGCTGGTTACAGTACATCTGCCACTGCCGCCATTCCAATGTACTGGGGGGCAATGATCCGGAAGGCCGAGGCTAGGGCTGAATCTGTGACGGGTGGCTTTAATTATTTACAGCATAATTACAACATTTATGAGCGCAGATTGTGATGAGAACATTATGCTCTATAAAACCGGTTATCCCGCCATGATTCCCGGCTCCATTAAAATAAAATATTGTTGATGTAATAAAGTTGGGAATATAATGTTTGCAATAAATAATGATAAAAAACACACAGACTGTCCGCACTGGAGCCGTTGGTTGCAGGGCTGAGAATTTAGCTAGGGAAGGAAACTCTCTGGTAATTGCTGCAGCCCCAACAAGGTAAGTCCTCGTTTGCTGGGCCCTACTTTGTGTTAGGGGGTAGGTGAAGGTTAGAGTTAAGGGGTAAAGTATAACTTAGGGATCTTTCACACTGGAGGATAGGGGAAGTAAGAACAGGAGGCTGCGTTAATGTGCCTTGTCTTGGGTTAACAGATGTTGTTGCATGTGTAGCACCCTCTAGTGTGCAACTAGTCTAGGTAAATTTATGTTTATGACTCATGATAGTTGTCTGAGTCTGTAATTAGGTCAGGGTTACTGCAGGTCAGGCTGGATGGCTCTCCAGTGCAGGTCTCTGGTACCTGCCTTTGGATCTAGAAGCTTGGAGAAGCTTCTGGAAGTTAGTGGGCAGAGGCCAGGAGGTCCTGACCTGCATACTTGAGGGAATCTGGCCAATCCCCAGACAGAAGGCCTTGGCGGGGTGGCTGGGTCAGCCCTTAAATATGGTGGAGCCTGACCAGCAGGGGAGTCGAGTGGAAGATAGAGTGCTGAGGTTGCTGATGTGTGGCCTGGAAGGGGACCTCCGGGGCTGGAGTGGGCTTTGCCTCCAGGCTGGGAGCTGAGGAAAGGAAGGAGAGGAAGCCTAAGAGAGGAATCTGCATTACCTTTGGACATCCGGCTGGCATTGGAAGATCTGGTCAGTTGGAGGCCTGAACGGGAGTCTTGCCCAGTGCAGCGGGGAGCTTGTCACTGATCCATAGAGACTGCATTTATTCCAGGGGGAGTACCGTCCAGGATTTTTATTTTGGACATGGAGAGATCTTCATTTTTGTGTACATATAGAAGGAAGTTGCCTTCACCTGATGTTTCTTCAAGTCAGTCTGGGCATCCCATATACCCCTAGACCCTATCCAAGTTGTTTACCCAAATAAAACAAAAACAAGCCCATGGACTGATTTATTGTGTCTGGATACAAGTTGGAAATGCATGTTGCCTGGCTGTACAGGAAAAGTGGGAACCAGTAACCAGCGGCTCCTGCAGGGGTAGCACTACACATGTTAATGCATGTTATTTTAAGGCACCTTCAGAGGTGTAACTACAGGGGTTACAATTGCAACCAGAACCCATGCTCCAGGGGGCCTGTGCGGCTCCCTTGTACACCTGGATAGGACGGGCGGCGGGGGCAGTATGTGGAGAAATCACTGTCCTCCTTTTTCCTCCTGTAGCTGCAGGAGGAAAATGGAGGAAATTGGTTCTTCTGTATGCTGCCCCCACCACTCCTCCTATACGGTTCACTTGTGTTCTGCTGTCTCTGGGCCCCTGTGTGCTCCCCCGGTCCCTCCCCCCCTCTCCCCCAATGTGCTCCCTTCCCTCTCCTGCCGGCTGCTGCAGGGGATGTCACAATAGAGAACCAGGAAGGGGTCGGTAAATATGTAAATATGTAATTTACCAGCTCCTTCCTTTTCTGAATGGACAGAGTCATAGTCAGTGACATTGTAAAAAAAATCAATTGAACTGATAAAAAAAAATACAATTAAAATACCAAAAAATAAAAACTACTGACACCAGTGGGTGAACTTCCAGGATCGCAAAGGTCACACTTGCAACCGGGCCCTGGCATTCCACCACCGTGGGGGAGGCCCCAGGATGGCAGGAAGGGGGCCCACTGCAGAACTTGTGAAAGGGTCCCGCTGTGTGACGGTAATATAGGGCCCCACAATGAGAGTAAAGGGCCCCAGGATCAGTGGGAAGAGCCCCAGCCTTGAAGGGGAGGGCCCCGGCCGGGTGTCCGGGGAGGCCCTTTGAGGTTTCTTACACCGGGGCCCTAAAGGTTCTAGTTACGCCTCTGGCACCCCTATTTATTATGAATGGGCTACCAACTAAAGACAACGGACAGAAAAATGCACATGACCCTTTTGTTTTTAAATCAGCGTACCACAAGACATCTTGCTGTCCCCTGTACAGCAGAGATCAGACTGGGAGAATGGAAAGCAGCACAAGGAGCCAACCAGGTGTGCTGCAGTGCTGTTTTCTTCTGCGTTCCTGGACTCCACCTGTAGGAAGAACAAAAATCGGGTGACGTGGACAACATGCTGTCCCAGCTTAGAGCTGCAGCTGTGGCCAGAGGCCCTGGGTGGCTACAGGACGAACTATCAGACTTATTGCAGGGCCCTCTTCTAGTCGCCCACATGCTAGGAGGTCTAGGTCTTCTGAGCAAGTGCAGACAACTATTCTTCACATTACTTTCGGATTAGGGCGGCAATGGAAGCGGCCCGATGGGGACTTATTGACCAGGTCATTCAGTGCA
Source organism: Pelophylax lessonae (assembly GCF_965119305.1). NCBI lineage: Eukaryota > Metazoa > Chordata > Amphibia > Anura > Ranidae > Pelophylax > Pelophylax lessonae. The sequence continues at coordinate 843,097,887 of NC_138768.1, read as the reverse complement.
TTGGGCGGTGGGAATCAGTCAGATTTTGGTCATATGTGCACCCCCATTTATTGCAACTTCTAAGGTTGCTATCTGTTGGGTCGGGCTAAGTTGTGCCATCTTATAGGGTACAACCTGTCTTCATTATTTATTGTGTTTCCTATCCTCTTGTTGTTGTTTGCTGATAAGGTTAGGATTATTGGGGGTGTTGTATTTCCCCCTCTCCATTTTCTTTTCTCTTGCTGACTCCGAGCTGTGCTTGGTCTAGATCCTGGGTCACTCGTATGTTTTTTGGGGTGCCAGGCGGAAAGAGGTTAGGACAGAGGATAGGCAGTAAGGCTTGTCCAGAAGTGAAGTCAGAGTTCGCTGGCTGGGCGTTCCAGGAATCCAGTGGTCTAGGATCTTACCCGACATGCATCTTTATTCTAGATTGGACAGGCCCCCTGATGTGGTCCTCTTGCATGACGGGGCAATGACCTTGGCTTGCCCTCCATGCATGATACTATATTTGTGTGGTCCGATATAGTTGCCAGGTCTGAGAGGCATATGTCTTACTCTGTTGAAAAGATCAACAAAGCCAGAATAAATGTGAAAGGAGGTAGCAAGGTTTTTTGCCTGAAATGGGGACCTGGCAATACGTCTTTGAGAGTTGGAGGATGAGTCCTGGCAATATCTAAGAGATGGTGTGCATCTGAATGTCATCAGCATTAATTTATTGTATCTGGGATTGCAGGAGGGTATTAAGCAGGCCTTCTGGGTTTGGGGGGGCAACACGTGTGTAAGGTGTCACGCTCGTGTGCTGTGGCAGGGGGTCTATTGGGTCTTTGAAGGTGGTGCTGGTTAAATAATTGTGGAAAATTGTGGGCTGGGCCCATCTGAGTTATGGGTGTCCCTTCCTAACAATACAGTGGTAACATTGAGATATTAATTAGGTTATATCTAGTAGTACGTAGGTACTTATTTGTCCCTGAGCCGGTGTAGTTGCAGCTGAGGGCCTTTGATTGGGTGGCAGATACAAGCGGTTAATCATGAGTATATAGGCCATCAAAGACCTTAGACCAAGCATAAGTTGAGGTTGGTTTATATGGTGTGCATTGACTGTATTATATGCATTAAACTTGTTTTCTTGTGAATGTTGTATTTAATGGATTGGAATAAAAAGGCTGCTTTGGCCATTCGACTCCAAATAAAATGTGTCGTCTGGTCATTTTGGAAGGGGGGATGGGTCAAGTGTTTAACCACTTAAGCCCCGGAGGATTTTCCTGCTAAACGACCAGGGGGTATTTTGCGATTCGGCACTGCGTGACTTTAACGGACAATTGCGCGGTCGTGCGACGCTGTACCTAAACTAATTTGACGTCCTTTTTTTCCCACAAACAGAGCTTTCTTTTGGTGGTATTTGATCACCCGTGCGATTTTTACTTTTTGCGCTATAAACAAAAAAAGAGCGTACATTTTGCAAAAATAACAATATTTTTCACATTTTTTATATGAAATTCCCCAAAAAAAAAATGTAAAAATCAAAATTTTTTAACTTTTTCGGCCAATTTGTTTTATGCTACCTATGTTTGGTAAAAAAAATCGCAAAAAGCGTATTTTGATTGGTTTGCGCAAAAGTTATCGCGTTTACTAACAAAGGGAAAGATTTTTGTCATTTTTGTTGTTTTTTTTTAACGTGTAATGGCGGCGATCTGCGATGTTTTTTGCGGTACTGCGACATTGCGGCGGACAGATCGGACCCTTGACTGACATTTTTGACACTTTTGGGGTTACCAGTGACATTTCTACAGTAATCAGTGCTATATATATGCACTGTTACTGTAATAATACACTGGTAGTGAAGGGGTTAACTTTATTTGGGAGGGAGGGGCTGTGTGTGTCCCTAGGGGCGTGCTTTCTACTGTGATTGGCTGTGGCTTGAGCTGTAAGGACACTGATCAACGGATCTACATAGTAGATCCGTGTGATCAGTGTCTTTACAGCGAGGAGAATGACAGGTGGCTTGTTTACACAAGCTGCCTGACATTCTCCCTCTCCCCCGCCGATCGCCGAGTGACCGGCGGACATCGGGTCCGCTGGTCACATGCGCGGGGGGGTCCGTGACCGCGCGGGAGCGGGAGCGCGCCTCCGCGGGCGCGCGCTCGCTCCCCAGAGCCTCGCAGGCGAGCGACGTAGACCTACGTCACTCTGCCTGTGAGGGGCTGACTGCCGCAGTAAATATACTGTGAGCAGTCGGCAAGCGGTTAATGTTTTATAGATAACTGGAGCCTTGGCATTCTGCAGGTCCCTCAGTCAAGAGAGATGGCCTCATCATTCTGTTGCTTCTCCTTTCACTGTCCAGTCACAGCATGGGGGAGGGACAAGACCTGTAAGCAGGCCTTTTTTTCAGCTGGAATGTGGCGGAACAGAGTACCGCCACCTCCGACGCTAGCCCTGTGCTTTCTGCTTACCGCTGTCACTTCTAAATGTAGACACCCGCAAACCAATCAATATACACTTATTGGGATTTTTTTCACAAAAAATATGTAGCAGAATGCATATTGGCCTAAATTGATGAAGAAATTTAATTTTTCCTTTTTTTTTTATGGGAATGTTTTATAGCAGAAAGTAAAAAATATATATATGTTTTTTTAACTTTTTTTGTTTTTAGCGCAAAAAAATAAAAAATGCAGAGGTGATCAAACACCACCAAAAGAAAGCTCTATTTGTGGGGAAAAAAAGACATCAATTTTATTTCGAACTCTATCTCCATCCATCTCCATCTCCTTCTGTTTGTCATCATCTTTCTTTAATAAACAGATATTAACCACCTAAGGACCAGAAGGTTTTACCCCTTAACCACTTCAGCCCCTGAAGATTTTACCCCCTTCCTGACCAGGCCCTATTTTGCGATTCGGCACTGCGTTACTTTAATGGACAATTGCGAGGTCGTGCGACCCTGTACCCAAACCAAATTGATGTTCTTTTCTTCCCCATAAATAGAGCTTTCTTTTGGTGGTATTCGATCACCTGTGCGATTTTTATTTTTTTGCGCTATAAACAAAAAAATAGCAACAATTCTGAAAAAAAAAAAACAATATTTTTCACATTCTGCTCAGGGCCGGACTGGGAATAAAATTCAGCCCTGGAAAAAATTTCATACCAGCCCCATAGCATTATTATACCGGCCCAACAGCATAACGCCATTATTTTCTTGTTCATAAAAGGGAAAACCATGCATTTTAAAGCAAGTGTATTATACATAGATAAGATAGATATGAAAGCATATAGGGCTTTATATATAAAAGAGCAAATTCTAGTTAAAAGTGGTAAAGGTGCGGACATGGTAAAGCAGATGTCATAGGCTGTGTGGACATGGTACAGGACATGTCAGGGGCTGTGCGGACATGGTACAGGAGATGTCAGGGGCTGTGCGGTCATGGTATAGGAGATGTCAGAGGCTGTGCGGACATGGTACAGGACATGTCAGAGGCTGTGCGGACATGGTACAGGAGATTTCAGAGGCTGTGCGGAAATGGTACAGGACATGTCAGAGGCTGTGCGGACATGGTACAGGAGATGTCAGAGGCTGTGCGGTCATGGTATAGGAGATGTCAGAGGCTGTGCGGACATGGTACAGGACGTGTCAGAGGCTGTGCGGACATGGTACAGGAGATTTCAGAGGCTGTGTGGACATGGTACAGGAGATGTCAGGGGCTGTGCGGAAATGGTACAGGACATGTCAGAGGCTGTGCGGACATGGTACAGGAGGTGTCAGAGGCTGTGTGGACATGGTACAGGACATGTCAGAGGCTGTGCGGACATGGTACAGGACATGTCAGAGGCTGTGCAGACATGGTACAGGAGATGTCAGAGGCTGTGCGGACATGGTACAAGAGATGTCAGAGGCTGTGCAGACATGGTACAGGACATGTCAGAGGCTGTGTGGACATGGTACAGGAGATGTCAGGGGCTGTGCGGACATGGTACAGGAGATTTCAGGGGCTGTGCGGACATGGTACAGGAGATGTCAAAGGCTGTGCGGACATGGTACAAGAGATGTCAGAGGCTGTGCGGACATGGTACAGGAGATGTCAGAGGCTGTGCGGACATGGTACAGGACATGTCAGAGGCTGTGCGGACATGGTACAAGAGATGTCAGAGGCTGTGCGGACATGGTACAAGAGATGTCAGAGGCTGTGCGGACATGGTACAGGAGATGTCAGAGGCTGTGCGGACATGGTACAGGAGATGTCAGGGGCTGTGCGGACATGGTACAGGAGATTTCAGGGGCTGTGCGGACATGGTACAGGACATGTCAGAGGCTGTGCGGACATGGTACAGGACATGTCAGAGGCTGTGCGGACATGGTACAGGAGATGTCAGAGGCTGTGCGGACATGGTACAGGAGGTGTCAGAGGCTGTGCGGACATGGTACAGGACATGTCAGAGGCTGTGCAGACATGGTACAGGAGATGTCAGAGGCTGTGCGGACATGGTACAAGAGATGTCAGAGGCTGTGCAGACATGGTACAGGACATGTCAGAGGCTGTGTGGACATGGTACAGGAGATGTCAGGGGCTGTGCGGACATGGTACAGGAGATTTCAGGGGCTGTGCGGACATGGTACAGGAGATGTCAGAGGCTGTGCGGACATGGTACAAGAGATGTCAGAGGCTGTGCGGACATGGTACAGGAGATGTCAGAGGCTGTGCGGACATGGTACAGGACATGTCAGAGGCTGTGCGGACATGGTACAGGACATGTCAGAGGCTGTGCGGACATGGTACAGGACATGTCAGAGGCTGTGCGGACATGGTACAGGAGATGTCAGGGGCTGTGCGGACATGGTACAGGAGATTTCAGGGGCTGTGCGGACATGGTACAGGAGATGTCAGAGGCTGTGCGGACATGGTACAAGAGATGTCAGAGGCTGTGCGGACATGGTACAGGAGATGTCAGAGGCTGTGCGGACATGGTACAGGACATGTCAGAGGCTGTGCGGACATGGTACAGGACATGTCAGAGGCTGTGCGGACATGGTACAGGAGATGTCAGGGGCTGTGCGGACATGGTACAGGAGATTTCAGGGGCTGTGCGGACATGGTACAGGAGATGTCAGAGGCTGTGCGGACATGGTACAGGAGATGTCAGAGGCTGTACGGACATGGTACAGGAGATGTCAGGGGCTGTGCGGACATGGTACAGGAGATTTCAGGGGCTGTGCGGACATGGTACAGGAGATGTCAGAGGCTGTGCGGACATGGTACAGGAGATGTCAGAGGCTGTGCGGACATGGTACAGGAGATGTCAGAGGCTGTGCGGACATGGTACAGGAGATGTCAGAGGCTTTGTGGACATGGTACAGGAGATGTCAGAGGCTGTGCGGGCATGGTACAGGAGATGTCAGAGGCTGTGAGGACATGGTACAGGAGATGTCAGAATTATTAGGGGCCCTAATACAATGCTTATCCCCCTCCTCCTAATACAATGCTAACCCCGCTCCCCCTAATACAATTATGACCTCCTCCTAATACAATGCTGTTTCCCCTCCCCCTAAATTTGGGGGGGGGGGATCAGCAATGTATTAGGGGGAGGTCATCATTTTATTAGCGGGAGGGGGGTTAGCATTGTAATAGGAGGAGGGGAATAGCCTTGTATTAGGGGGAGGGGGCCCCAGGGGGGGGATGGCAGATAAGCATTGTATGAGTGGGGGGGGGGCGGGTCAGCATTGTATTAGGGGGAGGGGGTAGGTTAGCATTAGGGGCCCTAATATGCTGATTCTCCCCCCCAAATGCAAGAGGACGAGGTCCCCCAGGCCCCTGCCCATTTACTCTTGCCTGACTGTGCTGTCTCAGGCTCTGCTCTGCTCCGCTCCTCCTTCAGTCACTCTCAGTCAGACAGTGTGACCTGGCTGCGATCATGCTGCTGCTGCTGCTGCTGGCATCTGTGTGGTGTGGGAGGGATCGGCGCCGTGACCGTCATGCAGACAGTCAGATGATCCACCGCCGCGCAGCCGCTCCTGCCGGATGTGACGTCATGCCGCTCATAGCGGCTGACGTAGGAAAGACTCTAAGAGTGTATCCGTCACTGGAGCACAGCGGGGGCCAGGGCTGCAGCCACCATCACAGCGCGGCCGCGGCGCAGTCCCAATGCTTAAAGCGGCCGCATTTTAAAGCGGCCCCATCTTAAAGCGGCCCCAGGGCCGGCGGCCCACCGGGAAATTTTCTGGTATCCCGGTAGGCCAGTCCGGCCCTGATCCTGCTATGACATTCTCAAAAATAATAAAAAAAAAAACAAAATCTTTTAACATTTTAGGCCATTTTGTTTTCTGCTACATATTTTTGGTAAAAAAAAAAAATCACAATAAGCGTATTTTGATTGGTTTGCGCAAAAGTTATCGCGTCTACAAACAACGGGAAAGATTTATGTCATTTTTATTGTTTTTTTTTTTTACTAGTAATGGCGGCGATCTGCAATTTTTTAGCAGGACTGTGCCATTGTGGCAGACAGATCATACCCCTGACTGACATTTTTGACACTTTTGGGGGGACCAGTGACTTTACTACAGTAATCAGTGCTAAAAATATGCACTGTTACTGTAATAATGACAGGGAAGGGGTTAACAGTATAGGTGATCAAGGGGTTAAGTGTGACCCTAGGGGAGTGATTCTAACTGTGGGGGGGGGGGGGGCGTGGCTTGTGAAATGACCATAGAGACATGTGATCCTATATAGAAGGATCACAGGAGCTCTATGATCATCCCAGGGAGAAGAACTGTCAGCTGTGTTTACAACAGCCGACCGTCCTTCTTTCTCATCGGGGAGCGATCGAGAGTGTCAGGCGGCAATCGGAGCCCCCTGACACACGCATCGGCTTCCCTGCTGACGAGGAGCCAGCGCCGTACATGTACGGCGATTCGCCCAGGTGCGGCTGCCTGCCACAGCACATCTGCGGTGGGTGGTCGTAAAGGAGTTAATGACCAGGCCATTTTTGTGCGATTCGGGACTGCGTTGTTTCAACAGACAATTGCGCGGTCGTGTGACGCTGTACCCAAATAAAATGTATGTCCTTTTTCCCCACAAATATAGCTTTCTTTTGGTGGTATTTGATCACCTCTGCCATTTTTATTTATTGCGCTATAAACAAAACAAGAGCGACAATTCTGAAAAAAAAAAAAGAGACTTGAGGAATCAACATAGAGACCTGTGATCCTAAATAGGAGGAACACAGGCGCTCTGTGATCATTCCGGCGAGAAGAGAGAGAGAGTAAATACAGCAGACCGTTGTTGTCTCTCAGCGGGGAGCGATCGCAGGTGCCCGGCGGAAATTGCGGCTGCTGACCCCATGGATCGGTTTACCCGCTGCCTAATGGGCGCGGGCTCCCTCCGGCGGCGCCCGCCTGCCCCCAGTAGCACTCCTGTAAACCGCCATACAGGTGTGGCGGTTCGGGCAGCCAAGCCAGATTGCCGCAGTATATCTGCAGTGGGCGGTCGGCAAGTGGTTAAACAAAACAATCTATTTTATTTGGGTACAGCGTCGCCCAACCACTCAATTGCCAGGTATAATAACACAGTGCCATTTCACAAAAAATGGCCTGGTCATGTGGGGGGGGGGGGGGGGATCATCCGGAGGTAAAGTGCTTACCCACTAGTGGACCCCCCCACACAGATATACTGTGGCAGGAAGGCCGCCCTGTGTCAGATCACGTACCTAGTATGTGATCTGACACTTCCGGGTCAGGGGCGTGCAATGCTGGCAGCCCACTCCCGCTGTGATTGGACATTTTCTTGGATACAGCGTCGCACGACCGCGCAATTGTCAGTTAAAGTAATGCAGTGCCGTATTGCAAAAAATGGCCTGGTCATGAAGGGGGGAAAACCTTCCGAAGCTGAAGTGTTTCAGGAAGAGCTAAAGGGGGGGGACAACTTTTGAAAAGAGGATGCATTAAAGCGGAGTTCCAGCCTCAGGTACCTTTTTAACTAAAAATACCCCTATAATACTAATCCATCGCCCTTTACAGAACCGCTATTCTCATACTTATATGGTGTACAGTATTGGATTTTAGTCAAAATCTTACTTTTAAAAATGCTGTCTGGGGGCGGCCATCTTAGACGTGGGTATCTGAAGCCGCAGTGCAATCTGCTGTGTCCTTCTTCCTGATTCCAGGGAGTGTTCTGGGAGTTCTTCCTGATTCCAGCCTCCTGGGAGTGATGACAAACAGCTCCCAGGATGCAATGCAAAGGCGGAAGTGATGTCGGTGGCCGCGGCCACAGAGGGGGGAGAAGGAGGAAGTACAATAAAAAATGCCCTGAAAATAAGGTAAGGGACCCCCGAAAAAAATTGAAAATGCCCAATTGTTGATCAGCATAGTGAGCACTCCAGGAATCACTAAAGTTAAACTATAGGCCGGAACTCCACTTTAAGGTTAAAAAAAAAAAAATCCATTTTGCCTTTATAACCACTTAAAGTTTCAGCGATATGAGAATATGCAATGCCAGCAAGAAGAGGGTTCTGCCATTCTGCACACTGGCATTTTACCGAGGACATTATGAGCATCTTTTCCTATTCCCTGTACTCAGCACCCTTATATCACATGCAGGTCACACACTCCGATGGACGTCATTAATCATTCACAATAATGCGATGTACAAACTGTAATCATAATAATAGCCTAGTACATTATTATTTGATGGATTACTATTCATAGATGTAAATATTGTACTTTCTTTTAATGTATAGAGATATCCCCTGGGTATCTATTGATTGGTTGTATTTAGGATCTGTAGCCAATAGGTAAACTAGAGATCATCAGATTGATTTACCTGAACTCCGGCAGGTTTACTTAGATGGACTTCACCGATCGCCAGGAACCCAATTCACGCACATTGACTGGTAAAGCGGTTTAGTTACCCCTGTGTGACATCACTTCTCTAATAAGAAAGTACTATACTCCCTAATTAGGATAGAACTTAACCACTTCAGCTCCTTAAACAGAGTACAGCGTCGCATGACCGCGCAATTGTCATTCACAATTGATGTTCTTTTTTACCCACGAATCAAGCTTTCTTTTGGTGGTATTTGTTCACCTCTGTGGTTTTTATTTTTTGCGCTATAAACAAAAAAAGTCAGACAATTAAAAAAAAATCTATATATATTTTGTACTTTCTGCTATAAAGCATTCCCAACAGTGGCAGCTGGTGCTCAAAATTTTTTTTTTGGGGGTGGGGGGGGGGGGGGGCGCAAACAGAAAAGTGTAATAGGCATTGCTTTGCGGCAAAAAGCGCTGTAAAAAATTGCGTGACTTTGAGGTCGCAAAAGTGTGAAAGGGGCCTTCAGTAATTAAGGTATAGTGTGCCCCCTTTCAATGCAGAGAGACCAGTGTGCCCCCTTTCAATGCAGAGAGACCAGCGTGCCCCCTTTCAATGCACAGTGACCCCCCTTTCAATGCACAGTGACCAGCGTCCCCCCTTTCAATGCACAGTGACCAGTGTGCCCCCTTCAAAACAGTGACCAGCGTGCCCCCTTCAATGCAGTGACCAGTGTACATGCCCCCTTTCAATGCAGTGACCAGCGTACATGCCCCCTTTAATGTAGTGACCAGCGTACATGCCCCCTTCAATACAGTGTGCCCTCCCCCCACCGAGACCAGTGCACTTACCTGGAGCCCTGGAGCAGCTGCGGCGGCGCCTTCCCCTCAGTGTCCCAGCGGCGGCTTCTCTTCAATCCCCCGGCATCTCCACGAGTTCTCCCGCTCCCACCTCCTCCTCGGCCAATGGCATGAGGTTTGCCTTGAGGCCAATCAGGAGGCGCGTATTGGACGCGCTTCCTGATTGGCCAGGAGGAGGAACCGTGTGACAATAGCGAATTTGCTATTGTCACACAATGGGTGGGCTCGGGACGCACTGCTCTGCGCCCGGCTCCACCCTTTGCATCACCCTATTAGAGCCTCTGGCTCTAATCAGGTGATGCCAAAAAAAAAGCCCCATTGAACTCCATGCGTCCGGCGCCCCTGCATGCAGATTAGGGGGCCGGACGCATGGATGGGGGGGCGGCGCCCCTGCGCACCCAACGCACCGGCCGCCACTGATTCCCAATAAAAAAAATGTAAAAATGCGGATTTTAACATTTATATGAAAACAACGGATAGCAAGTGGTTAAGGCATACACCAACCATTGCAATTTAAAGGATTTTTATGTATTTTAACCACTTCAGCTCCAGAAGGTTTACCCCCTTCATGACCAGGTGGTTTTCACGATATGGCACTGCATTACTTTAACTGACAACTGCGCAATCAAGCAGCGCTGTACAAAAACAAAATGGATGCCCTTTTTTTCCCCCAAAAATAGAGCTTTCTTGTGGTGGTTCTTCTGCACCTCAACCTCCAGGAAATTCTAGAGCGCTTCACTAAGCTTAATGTTGGCTTACTTCACTTTTCAGTAAGCCAACATTTCTGTATTAAAAATCCTTTTTTTTATTATTGGTCTTATGTAATATTCAAATTTTCTGAGATACAGAATTTTGGGGTGTCACTGGCTATAAGCCATAATCATCGAAATTAAAAGAAAGAAATGTTTGAAATATATCTGTGTGTAACGCATCCATATAAAATGTATGAGTTTCACTTTTTCAATTGAATTACTGAAATAAATGAACTTTTTGATGATATTCTAATTTTATGAGATGCACCTGTATAACGTTTTGGGGTTCTGAGTGATTTTCTAGCATAAAATATGATGATTTGTACATGTAAGAGAGAAGTGTCAGAATTGGCCTTGGTGGCAAGTGGTAAGCCACATTATAAGACCTGTTTCCTGCTGATTGAGATATTTTTCAAAACATTTTCTTGCATTGGTAGATGTCCCCTGCATCTTGCAAAGTGACTTTGGAAAAGCTAAAATTCGGCTCCCATAGACTTTATTGGGGTTTGGCGGCCTGTTTGGGTCTAGGAGATTTATTTCTGGGTTCACCAGAACACCTGTAAATCAAACCTTACCCGGTTTGCGCATCACCAATTGACTATTTGGCATGTCGCCCTCTGCTGTGCTATTCACTACGCTTTGTGAATGGCTGCAGAAAAGGACAGCAGAACTGCCAGTGAAGGAGCTGATTACTGGAGTGACAAGCCATATTTCCGAGAGGCAATACCCCATTGGTACACCAGAGGTCACTGCATGCCAACAAATTCTGGTTCTCGGATGGTTTTTGTGTAAAATGATTATTCAGCCATTTAGAGGTTTGAAAACTGACCCCCATTCTGCCGCCACACATTGATGTACACCGCAAAACATGTTCCACAATGACATTTTTATTTTGTTATTCATGTAACTACTGTAAGTGCATCAGTGAACTTGCCAATGCCATCCGGGAGATTGTCGCTGTCAAAGCCGCTTTTGCATTTTTTACACACATTTAAAAACTAATTTTCAGCCTGAAGATTACACAAAACCCCCAAACATTATATATTTTCTGAAGGCAGACACCCTAGAGCAGTGGTCTCCAAACTGTGGCCCTGGGGCCAGATGTGGCTCTTTGCTTGCCCTTATCTGGCAACTGGGGGTGCGACTCCTCCCCCTGATATGGGACACTATTCCCCCCACTGATATGAGACACTATTCCCACCACTGATATGGGACACTATTCCCCCCACTGATATGAGACACTATTCCCCCCACTGATATGAGACACTATTCCCCCCACTGATATGAGACACTATTCCCCCCACTGATATGAGACACTATTCCCCCCACTGATATGGGACACTATTCCCACCACTGATATGAGACACTATTCCCACCACTGATATGGGACACTATTCCCACTACTGATATGGGACACTATTCCCCCCACTGATATGAGACACTATTCCCCCCACTGATATGAGACACTATTCCCCCCACTGATATGAGACACTATTCCCCCCACTGATATGGGACACTATTCCCCCCACTGATATGAGACACTATTCCCCCCACTGATATGAGACACTATTCCCCCCACTGATATGAGACACTATTCCCCCCACTGATATGGGACACTATTCCCACCACTGATATGAGACACTATTCCCACCACTGATATGGGACACTATTCCCACTACTGATATGGGACACTATTCCCCCCACTGATATGATACACTATTCCTCCCACTGATATGAGACACTATTCCCCCCACTGATATGGGACACTATTCCCACCACTGATATGGGACACTATTCCCACTACTGATATGGGACACTATTCCCCCCCACTGATAATATGGGACACTATTCCCCCCACTGATATGATACACTATCCCCCCCCCCCACTGATATGATACACTATTCCCCCCACTGATATGGGAAACTATTTCTCCCACTGATATGGGACACTATCGCCCCCCACTGATATGGGACACCATTCCTCCCACTGATATGGGACACCATTCCCCCCAACTGATATGGGACACCATCCCCCCAACTGATATGGGACACTACTCCTCCCATTGATATGGGACACCATTCCTCCCACTGATATGGGACACTACTCCTCCCACTGATATGGGACACTATTCCCCCCCACTGACCATTCCTCCCACTGATATGGGACACTACTCCTCCCATTGATATGGGACACTACTCCTCCCATTGATATGGGACACCATTCCTCCCATTGATATGGGACACCATTCCTCCCACTGATATGGGGCACTATTCCCCCCCACTGATATGGGACACTACTCCTCCCATTGATATGGGACACCATTCCTCCCACTGATATGGGACACTACTCCTCCCATTGATATGGGACACCATTCCTCCCACTGATATGGGACACTACTCCTCCCATTGATATGGGACACCATTCCTCCCACTGATATGGGGCACTACTCCTCCCATTGATATGGGACACCATTCCTCCCACTGATATGGGACACTACTCCTCCCATTGATATGGGACACTACTCCTCCTATTGATATGGGACACCATTCCTCCCACTGATATGGGGCCCTATTCCCCCCCACTGATATGGGACACTACTCCTCCCATTGATATGGGACACCATTCCTCCCACTGATATGGGACACTACTCCTCCCATTGATATGGGACACTACTCCTCCCATTGATATGGGACACCATTCCTCCCACTGATATGGGGCACTATTCCCCCCCACTGATATGGGACACTACTCCTCCCATTGATATGGGACACCATTCCTCCCACTGATATGGGGCACTATTCCTCCCACTGATATGGGACACCATTCCCCCCACTGACACCAAAAATGGGACACTATTCCTACCACTAAAGCTGGCCACGGGGTGATCAGCAATTGTCCTCCCCCAGCGGGAAAGCGGGGCAAGCGGTGGGGAAAGTTGTCCCCACTGGGGGAAGACAGTGATTATTGCTGGTGGCTATAGCAGCTGCTAACCGCAAGAGAATCCAGCAGGCTGGTTGTTCCCAAGTTGATCGATCGGTACATTCAGCCTTCCCTCTCTAACGGTTCAAATCTTGGCTGGATCCTGCTGAACTGTGTACGGCCAGCCTAATATCAACAATGGGGCACTTTTCTTACCACTGACACCAGAAACAGGTCACTATTTTCAAAAATGGGGCACTGTTTGCTGCCACTGAAGCCAGGCCAATTTCTACTCTCACTGGCTACAGTCCCCCCCCCCCCCCTCTTAAGTCTGAAGGATAGTAAACTGGCCCTTCATTTAGAAAGTTTGGAGACCCTTGCCCTAGAGAATAAAAAAGTGGCATTCCCAATTTTTTCATGTCACACGTTATTACAGCAAAGGTCTAGGGAATGCAAAATTTCAGAAAAAAAAAAACACACTAAAGTGACTTTTAGGGCATAAAAATGCTAATAAACTAACCACATGTTTGGTAAAGATGAGGTTGCACCGAGTAAACAGATACCCAGCATTTCCAACCTTAAATTAGTGTGTGCCCATGAAATGAGGTCAAACTTCAGTACTCTAACATTATGTCCGTAAATCATCGGCAAAGAAATAGGATGATTTGCAGACATACGGAGCGCCCGTGTGAAAGGGTCCTAAGGTATTATGTATAGGTTACACAATGTTACATAGTTAGTGAGGTTGGTAAAAGACACCAGTCCATCCAGTTCAACCTATGATGTGTGTGTGTGTGTTTGCTGTATACCCCAGTACGTTGTTTTTTTCAAACTATCAATGCTCCCTGCTGATACAACTGCTTGTGGAAGAGAATTCCACACCCTTACTGCTCTGACAGTAAAGAATCCTATATGCGGGTTAAACCGATTTTCTTCTAGTTTTAGTGAGTGCCCCCGTGTCTTATTGTATTCCCTTTCTCTGAAAAGTTTGTTCCCTATGCTAGGGTCATCACCAGTACAGTATTTGTACATTGATATTATATCCCCCCTCAAGCGGAGTGCAGTGTCAGCTTCCTGGCGGGATCGGGCCACGCCCAGAGCCCATCTCTACTGAGAACCGGTGCCCAGAACTGGACAGCATTATCAAGATGTGGTCGGACCACAGTATCAGTTTAGTGTTATGGAGGAGATCGAGTGCTAGAATTATTGCTCTCCCTCCGGTGTACGCGGTGATATGTAACATGTTTTCACACATAGGTGCCCCCGAAGCATGCATTTACATTTGTATGTGCATATATGTGGGGGGGGCCTCAAAAATTTTTGTGGGCGATTGTATGTGCTTGGGTTCAACTTTATTTTTTGCTTAATTTTTTTATTTAACATTACATAGGAGACCAAAAAGGCTGTTATGTGATGTTTTTTAGGTGACAGGTTCTCTTTAATGAGACATCCCGGGTCTAAAAGACCCTACATGTCTCCTCTGGTCTCCACTCAATGTTTTGCAAAGCAGATGCCATTTACAAAACATCTTTTCCTGGCTAAGCTAGCCGGGGACACCGAGAGCTTACCCAGAAGTGATGTCAGAGATGTCGCTGTCCGGGTCACAACAAGAAGGGGAGGGGAGCGGACGTGTGTCCACTCTTCTCCTTCTCCTCCAGCAGCCGGCCTCTGCCACCTCGCCCTGCAGCAGTATATGTATGTGGGGTGGTCCTTAACCACTTGCCGACCGCTCACGTTGAGGGTACTGCGGCAAAGTGGCTCGTTATCGTCCAGCGACGTAGACCCACGTCGCTGGACAATGCCCCCTCTCGGCGGCGTGCGTGCACGGCCAGAGGCTCGCTCCCGCTGTATTCAGTCACAGCGGGAGTCAGGCCAGGGGAGGAGAGGCGGTGATCACCGCCGCTCTTCCCCAATCGCCGGGGATCGAGTGAGGAAATCCACCCGCTTGTGTAAACAGAGCGGGCGGATCTCCTCTGTGACAGGCAGGGACAGATTACAGGATTCAGCATAGCTGAACCTTCGATCTGTCCCTGTGTCACACAATCCCCTCCCCCCACACATGTCAGCAAGCATGAGGCACACATTTAACCCCTTGATCACCAATAAAAGTTAACCCCTTCCCTGCCAGTGTCATTATTACAGTAACAGTGCCCATTTTTAGCACTGATTACTGTAGTAATGTCACTGGTACCCCCAAAAGTGTCAAAAATGTCAGTTAGGGGCCCGATCTGTCCACCGCAATGTCGCAGTCCCGCAAAAAAAAAAAAAAAAAAAAAAAATCGCAGATCGCCGCCATTACTAGTAAACAAAATAAACAATAAAAATGACAAATCTTTCCCGTAGTTAGTAAACGTGATAACTTTTGCGCAAACCAATCAAAATACGCCTATTGCGATTTTTTTTACCAAAAATATGTAGCAGAAAACAAAATTGGCCTAAAATATTAAAACATTTTGATTTTTAAATTTTTTTGGGGAATGTCATATATCAGAATGTAAAAAATATTGTTTTTTTTTTTTTCAAAATTGTCGCTCTTTTTTTCAAAAATTAAAAATCGCAGAGGTAATCAAATACCACCAAAAGAAAGTTCTATTTGTGGGGGAAAAAAAAGGACATAAATTTAATTTGGGTACAGCGTCGCATGACCGCGCAATTGTCCGCTAAAGTAACGCAGTGCCGAATCGCAAAATATAGCCTGGTCAGGAATGGGGTAAAATCTTCAGGTCTTAAAGTGGTTAAAAATACGCTCATTGAGGATTTTTTTGTCAAAGACATTTAGCTAAATACATTTTGGCCTAAATATATGACAAAAATTGAATATATTGGATATTTTTTAACTGCCAAAGTAGAAAATGTCAATTTTTTTGCAAAATTTTCGCTCTTTTTTTATCAATTTCACAAAAAATGAAAAGCGCAGAGGTGATCAAATACCACCAAAAGGAAGCTCTGTTTGTGGGAAAAAAAGGACGTAAATTTTGTTTGGGTACAGCGTCGCATGACCACGAAATTGTCAGTTAAAGTCGCGCAGTGCCAAGTTGCAAAAAGTGGCCTGGACGTAAAGCAGGAAAATCCTCCGGTGGTAAAGTGGTTAAGCAGTTAAGCCCTGGTTCACACACACATGCGATTCTGGATGCATCACGCACAGATTCGCATGGCAGGCTAGATATTATTTGTTCCTACTGAAGTGGTTCACACAGATGCAATCCACATGCATTGTATTTTGAGTGTGATTAGGAAAAGGGTCCTGTGAGAATTTGTGTTCCAGACTTGCAAGTGATAGAGTATAGTGGCATGCAGAGATAAGTGTTCACCTAGGCCGCATTCAAACCTGGGCATTTAGCTTCAGAATGCGATTCTGCCCACGAGCTCAAAATGCACTACAATTGCAAAGCGCAAGTTCAGATGTGAATGTTTTTAATGGCACCTAAAAACGTGGTCCTGTTTTGCCGCGATAGTCCTGCGATTTACTGCACAGCAATCTTGGCAAATTACATCGTGTGAAGCTTGTCGCCCAAAACAGAGCAGGCGCTTCTTTAGGTGGACAAGCTTCAGGCAATGCGATTTGCCGTAAGTACTGTGATAATCGCGGCAAAAGCAAACAGCATTTTAGGTGCCATTGAAAACATGCCAACCGAACCTGCGTTTTGCGATTGTAGTGCATTTTGAAATTGCGGACAGAATCGCATTCTACCGCAATCCCAAATCACCCAGGTGTGAATGGAGCCCTAGGATTGCTATGGACTGGTGTTTTTACATTGCAGTCAATGGAAGGCATTTTTGCATTGAAGTCAATGGGAGGCAGTTGTGGAGAGAGAGCGAGAACTAGAGAGAACCGGCAAAATTGCACCTGTACTGAAATCGCAAAAAAAAAAAATGGACTGGTATTCACAAAGAAACACATTGCGATTTCAGCACACATATGAGAGTCCATTCTAAAAGGGAACTCTTTTTAGAGAAATCTGGGCTCTATAAAACCCCCCCCCCCCTCTGCCCTGAAAAGCATTCAAAACACCAAGATCTGTGTTTTTTAATACTTTTGATTTTTTTTAAACCGCGCCATTGACATCTGGGTAAACCAGAAGTGATGTGATGTCATCACTCCCAGGTTACCGTAACTGAGAGCTCATCAAAGCCGATCCGGGCTTCGTTCGGCTCTCCGATCAGCCAGCGGAAGCGCCAGCTGGTCGCTCAGGTCTCGCAGTGGGACAGGAGAGTATGAGTAAGCCTCAGAAGGCAGCGAATGTTCCCTCTCCCTACTTGTAAAAGCAATCCAGTGACTAGTTAGCCACTAGGATTGCTTTTACAAGAAAGCCGACCGCCGGCTCTAAAAAAAAACGGCACCAGGGTGATGTTTGCAGCTGCAGGCATCATTCTGGTACAACCACCGAAAGTCCAGAGACATACAGGTACGCCGCTGGTCCAGAAGTGGTTCTTTTATCACACTCAATGGGTAAGCTAAAAAATGCTGCAGGTTTATTAGCTCAGTAGAGATCTTTCCCTTTGGAGAACCTCAGGTTTTTATCAACTGGACACTCCACTTGTACAAGAGTTTCTCTGTTTTTCTATACACAGGTTGGACTACTATTGGCGCTTTTCCACTGCATGGTACCGCATGGTATAGTGTAGGAACGGTTCGGTACGGTACGGTACGGTGGCGCTTTTCCACTGAATGGAACCGAATGGTACGGCTCTCAAAAACAGTACCACCTCGATTGTGGTTCCAAGAGGTACCATACCCGGTACCATATCCCACAATCCTTTGCATGCAGTCACTACTAGCCACTGATTGGTCAGAGAATCCCACCCACCCCGTTGTTATCCCACCCACTTAACTTTAGTACTACTTTAGTGGAAAAGCAAACCATACCGTACCGAACCGTTCCAACACCGTACCATGCGGTATCAGCAGTGGAAAAGCAAACCGGGACAAGCAGGGCCGAGTAGAGCCGAGCCGGTACTTGCAGTGGAAAAGTGCCATATGTGGCCAAGAGTGGCCACCTCAGAAACCTACTTCTTATATACCTTATATGACTAAACATTTTTTGGACACCTAACCATCCCACCTACCTTCATGGACACTTATGGAAACTTTAAGTAGAACTACAGTATAGGCAAAACTTTTTCTTTTCATTTTGGATAGCGTAAGGGAGTGTTATAACCCCTAGCAAAACAGGAACTACAAATTAAGGGAATCCCTTGAGGCCCCCCAGGTCACCAGAACTAGTGCCCCCCATTGGAAGAGCTCCCCTCTATTACTTTTCTTTGGACAACCCAAAAATTGGGATTTTCTTTTACTTTCAATAATAATGGTAAACAGGACAAATAAAGAGAATGGATCTCCTTAATGAGGGACACTCAATAAGAACTTAAGAAAAAGTTTTTCCTTTAGTTATACTTTAAAGCGTAACCCCACTTTTGTTGAGAAAAAAACATTCCCCTCTGGGTGATCTCGGTGCATTGCAAGGATTTTAACAAACTTTGTTGCAGATTCCTACCTTTTGTTATTCTGAAAAATCCCTGTGTGTTTGTCTGTGTACATGTGGGAAAGTGAGTCTTATGGAAGTGGTTTTATAATTATTAATCAACTGTGCACCTGCAAGAAACTAAAAAGGAAAGCTGCTGGGCCTGCATCCCTTTAGACGTGTTCCTATTGGGAGTATCTCACCAAAAATGACATTTTTGTTGCAGGAGATGCCAGAAATCTGACTTGTATCTTAGGCAGACTTCTGGGAAAATCAGTGAGCCAATCACACAAGTAGGAAATGTGTATTGTATGAGTGAGAGAAATAGTGCCCTGGATAAGGGCAAGCAAAGGGCCACATTAGGCCCTTGGGTCACAGTCTGGAGACCACTGCTCTAGTGATAACTTAAAAATCTATATAGCAGGAGCAGGATCAGGATCTTTTTCCTTTTGCTGGTGATCCCTCACTTTTTTCATTTTCTTTATTTGCTGCCTGGCCCCGTCTGCCAATTGTTCAATCATCTGAGAGGAGCGCCCCCAAATCCTTTTCTTCTGTAGATCTAACACTGTCCTGATATATTGTACTCTCTGAGAGGATTCTTATTCCCCAAGCACTTTTTTTTTGGAGGGCCTAGCTTCCCAAATTCATCTTCCTAGTGGCAAAGACTTGTAATTCTATTGCAGCTCTGGTGCTCATTTCAAACCTGGAACTACAAAATTCCAATAAGGGAGCGATGGTGGGAGCGATGGTGGGAGCAAGGTTCTACATTTGAAGCTCACCAAAGACTCCAGGTTCCTCCTCATGCAACCCACGCATCGTTTTGTTTTATTTAAATTATAGAAATATTTTTTCATGGATCTTTGGTCCGGTCACATTACATCATAGTTCTTCTTCCTGATTCCTACATAAAGGTACATCGTTAGAGAAAGCAAATAGTGCAGCACTCAAGCAGTGAAAAACCCCTTTGCAGGTTGGTGACGGAAAACCACAGCGGGTGCTCTGGCTTAGATGTTCCGTCTTCCTTATGGCGCTTTTCCACTGGATGGAACCGAATGGTTCGGCTCGCTTTTGTGCTTTTCCACTGCTGGTACCGCATGGTACGATGTAGGAACGGTTTGGTACGGCAAGGCGGCGCTTTTCCACTACATGGAACCGAACGGTACGGCTCGCTTAAACAGTACCACCTCAGTTGTGGTTCCAACAGGGCCGTACCGGTACCATATCCCACAATCCTTTGCATGCAGCCTTGACTGTTTGTCACTACGAGCCACTGATTGGTCAGAGAATCATTGTTATCCCACCCACTTACTTTAGTACTACTTTAGTGGAAAAGTAAACCATACCAAACCGTACCGAACCGTTCCAACACCGTACCATGCGGTACCAGCAGTGGAAAACCAAACCGGGCCAAGCAGGGCCAAGTAGAGCCAAGCCGGTACTTGCAAGGGAAATAGATGAATGAACACACACATGCAATAAGCCTTGATCAAGACTTATCACCCGGAAAGCGTGAGCCCGTTTGTATTTTTACTCATCTACATGTACTAATAAAGATGGATTAAGAAATATCGGAGTTGCCGGCTCTACCTTTTGACAGTGTGTACATCTTTAGTGAACACTAGAAGAATCACCGCTAGGAGGGCCTGATTTCTCTATATACAGTAGATCCTTAGTTATCAATAGAGATATCACTACGGGAATCAGGACCTCCTTCCTCCTGCTGCAGAGATCTATAGTTTTCACTGCAGGAGGTCCTGATTCCTCCATATACATCTTTAGTGGTCAGGTCCTGAATACTGCAGGGAGTGGTACTACAAAATTACATTAGCACAGCAAGGATGATGCACCCCAAGGGGGCAGGTCCTTCACTTCCTAGCCTTACAAAGGGTTAAATGATGCTGGATGTCACTTAACCGAGGAGAGGACAGAGGACAGGCACTAGTCCAAATAATGGTGGCTATGTTGGGGACAGCACCAGAAATAATTGCGTATTGCATTGAGAGTTTTTTTTTTTTTTTTTTAGCACTTGCAGGGCAATGGATACCTAAAGGTCGGTCAGAAGTTGGAGTTGGGTTTGAACAACAGTTGCTTTGACCAATGTTGAAATTATGCCAAATTAAGTTTCATGTTACATACAGTTCAAGGAATATCAACCCTATTGCACACCTTTGTGTTTTAAAGGCATGCTTTACCCACCAAAACTTCAGTTATATCACTTACGTACTGATCTCTTCCTTTGCCTCAAATCCCTCCCAAATTGACAGTAACACTTTAAATCAAGCATGTCATGGGAGAATTGAGGGGCTACCCTTGCTGACCTGGATTGTAGCCAGAGGGGCTGTTAAGCCATACCCCAACCCTTGTGGCGAAACGCATTAGAAGGGGTGGCTTTCCCATACAGTGACATCTAAGATGTAGCAATATTTTTGATGGCTGAACAAAGTGCTTAAACACACTTTTACTGGAGTGAGACTTTCCTCTCTATTCTTGAACGGTCATCACTAGCCACTACCTCTCTCTGACAATAGGCATATTTAAGCTAATCCGATTTACTTATAGAGCTGTAAAAATGACTAAATATTTGATCCAAGTCAGTGATTCAGGCTTGAAGGCTATCAATGAGGGCAGCCAACATATTTCTTATGGGAGAAGTATACTTTAAACCTGTGTGTAATCTGACTACAGGTCCTCAATGGTACAGCTCAGGCACCTGCTTGCTTTTTTCACATGGAGGGTGTATGAAAAGGGATCATTGGGAAGCCTCCATCGTCCAAAAAGTCCAACCCTCTCCCTCAAGAAGAGGAAAATTTAGTCTTATACTTAACCACTTGCCAACCAGTCACGTTGACTGTACTGCGGCAAAGTGGTTAGTTATCGTCCAGCGATACCTATGTCGCTGAACTCCTCCCCTTGTGGGCACCGCCGGAGGCTCGCTCCCGCTGTATTCAGACACAGCGGGAGTCGGTCCAGGGGAGGAGCGGCGGTGATCACCGCCGCTCTTCCCCGATCGTCGGGGAATCGAGTGTGGAGATCCGCCTGCTTGTGTAAACAAAGAAGGCGGATCTCCTAAGTGACAGGCAGGGTCAGATTGCAGGGTTCACCATAGCTGAACCTGCGATCTGTCCCTGTGTCACTCAGTCACCTCCCCCCACACACGTTAGTAAGCACCAGACATACATTAACCCCTCCCTCTCCAATAAAATTAACCCCTTCCCTGCCAGTGTCATTTTTACAGTAACAGTGCGTATGTATAGCACTGATTACTGTAGTAATGTCACTGGTACCCCCAAAAGTGTCAAAAATGTCAGTCAGGGGTCCGATCTGTCCGCTACAATGTCGCAGTCCCGCAAAAAAAAAACAGATCGCCACCATTACTCGTTAAAAAAAACCCACCAAAAATGACAGAAATCTTTCCCTTAGTTAGTAAACGCAATAACTTTTGCACAAACCAATCAAAATACGCTTATTGTGATTTTTTTTTTACCAAACATAGGTAGCAGAAAACAAATTGGCCAAAAATGAAAAAAAAATTAGATTTTTACATTTTTCTGGGGGGAATTTCATATAAAAAAAATGTGAAAAATATTGTTATTTTTTCAAAATTTACGCTCTTTTTTTGTTTATAGCGCAAAAAGTAAAAATCGCACAGGTGATCAAAAGAAAGCTCTGTTTGTGGGGAAAAAAAGGACGTAAATTTCGTTTGGGTACGGCATCACACGACCGCGCAATTGTCAGTTAAATTCGCACAGTGCCGAATCCCAAAAAGTGGCGTGGACGTAAGACAGCAAAATCCTCCAGTGGTAAAGTGGTTAACCTGGCATCAAAGTATGGCACTGCTGCAACACATTTATGACATTTTGCTCTTTGTCAAACAGAAGTATCAAGGCAAAGGAACAGTTAATTTCAGCTTTAGGACCCTAGGGAACATATATCTTGCCCACTCTCCCCAGCTGGAAGACTGCCCAAAATTCCTAGTATAATTAGAAACCTGCTAAGAAAATTGAAGCTTATACAGCGGGTATAGAAAATAATCACTCCCCTTTCAAAAAAAAAAACACATTTTGTTGCTTTGCAGCCTGAAATGAAGACAACGTTTTTGTTTTATCCAACAAAAAAATTCTAAAACAGAAATCACTGAGTTGGAAAAAGGATCACCCCCCTTGTGTCAGTATTTTGTTGTACCACCATTTGCTTCAATTCCAGCCTTTAGTCTGTCGGGACTTTGCACATCTAGACTTTGCAATATTTGCCCACTCTTCCTTGCAGAACTGCACAAGTTCATTTAAATTTGATGGTAGCTGTGGACTGCAGTCTTCAAGTCATTCCACAGATTTTCAATGGGATTTAAGTCTGGGCTCTGACTAGGCCATGCAAGGACATTCATCCTTTTCTCCTTCAACCACTGTGCGGTCATTTTTGCTGTTTGCTTTGGGTTATTGTCATGTTGGAAGGTAAACCTTCTTCCAATTAACAACTTTTTGGCAGAGGGCAGCAGATTTTCCTCAAGAATTTGATGGTATTTTGCCCCATTAATTTATTTGTCTTCTATCCTGACAAGTGCTCCAGTCCCTGCTGCAGAGAAACACCCCATACAAGATATCTCCACCTCCATGCTTTGCTGTAGAAATGGTGTTATATGAAAGGTGAGCTGTATTGGATTTCTGCCAGACATATCGTTTGTTGTTGAGGCCAAATAATTCAGCTTTCTTCTCATCTGACCAGAACACCTTTTTTCATGTGACCTCAGAATCTTCAAGGTGCGCTTTGGCAAGCCTCAGTAATGACTGCATGTGGTCATTCTTGAGGAGTGGATTTTTTTCTTGTAACCCTCCCATACAAGCCACATTTGTGGAGAATGTGTGATATTGTTGTCACATGCACACAATGACCACTCTTTGTAATACATTCCTGCAGCTGCTTCAGACTTGCTGTAGGCCTCTTGGTAGCCTCTCTGACCAGTCTCCTCCTGGATTTTTCATCCAGTTTGGAGTGACGTCCTGATCCAGGGAGGGTCTGTGTTGTACCAAATACCTTCCACCTCTTAATAATAGACTTTACTGTGCTTCTAGTTAGTGATAAAGTCTTTGCATTTTTTTGTAACCATCTCCTGACTTGTGCCTGTCCACAACTTTATCCTGGAGATCTTTGTCCCCCCCCCCCCCCCCATAGTTGATTGTTTGCTTCAGTTGCACTATCAGGGACTGAAATGCTCCAGGAATGCACTTTTCATACTGAGCTAATCAAAATGACCACAGCTGATCACAGTGGAAAGTCAAATGGCTTTGTGTGCCATTGAGATGATTAGCAACATCTAATTGAGTTTACAAGTCATTTTTACGAGGGGGGGGGTTGATACTTTTTCCAAATCAGTGATTCGGTTTTTGATTTTTTTTTTTTTTTTTTTCCTGACATGTTGGTGTTATATCTTTCACTAGGATGTAATAAATTGCATACAGTAAATACAGCTGGAAAAAAAAAATGTGGCTGTCTTCATTTCAGACTGCAAATCAGCAATATGTGATTATTTTAAAGGGTGGCTGAGATTCTTTTCTATACCCAATGTATCTTGCCTGCTTTCCCCAGCTGGAAGCCTACCAAAAATTCCTAGGGTCAGTTTAAACCTGCTAAGAAAATTGAAACTTACACAGCCCTGTGCTTATATATGACCATGCTCGGTAGAGAGCAATCGGCCAGAGGTGCCAAACATTGCCTTGTGGGGAGACAAGTGTCATATGACCCCTATTACCTTGAAGTACTACATGCAGAAAAGTCATGCAAGTAAATCCTCCTCAGGACCAATACAGTAAAGTGAACCTGTAACAAAGTGCTAATACAGTCTATAGGACTAAGATTAAAAATCCAATGTCTAATGTGCCACACAATCACTCTTAATAGCCGCTCTATGCTTTGCTTATGGTCAGATGGGACTCTATAATTTGCTAGTTGATTATAAGGGGGCACAATAAGGAATTAGTCTATGCTATGGTGCACAGTGCTTTAGGTGCTGGGAACACTGTAGGAGAGTTCAGTGGTCCATAAACTACGGCCTGCTGTTTGCTGAAAACTGCCCTGTGCAAGGAGAAGGCCCCATATCAATGCCAACGGTATGCAGAGTGGTAGATGGTACTGGGCACGGTGTTCCAGCTCCCAGCAAAGTATTCTTAGGCGGAATAATCTCCTGCTCTGTCTGCAAAGTTCCGGCAGGGGGGGGCATCATCCGGCCCTTGATGTGCAGGTTTGAATATAGAGTGTATTCTAAGGAAAGTAACAACTGAACACCAATTCTTTGGGGGGGGGGGGGGGGGTTCTAATCCCCACGACACCAATAATAGTGCACTATGCTTCCCACTGATGCCAATGATTGGGAACCGCTCCTCCAACTGTCCCCCTGGGGTTTATTATTCGCACTGACACCAGGTCATTTACTTTTTTTTTTAACCCCTGCTGGCTGCAATCCAGAACCCTGAACCGTCAAAAACAACAGGTTAACAGGCCCCTTTTTTTTTTAATGGTTTGAGGACCCCTGTGATTATTTCCAACAGGTTCGCTCGACCTATTCAATCCTTATAGTGCTGTGACTGAATAGTGAAATGGATCGCCAGTCCTGGACTGTAGCTCACAGGGGAAGATTTGCTCATTATCAGCAGCATACTGTGCCAACACTGATGAGACAACAACCAAGCCAAAGTTGCCTATTTGCAGTCATTTGGGTGGAAGACTGCGATTGATTTGCTGATGCTGTAACCGAGGATGAAGCCTTCCCATTAGACCTACATTTATCAAAATGATCAATTCATTCTAGGACTTCCAGAGAGCATGCACTCTAATGCTGGCTATGCATATTGATCTGATTGTTCTATAAAATGATTCTTTTATTTATTAGTCTTCAATACCAACCAATTTTGCTGGATTGGAGGTCTACCTATTAAATAGTAACCCACCTCCCATGTCAAAAAGTTTAAATAAAAAGCTGAGAAAAGTATGCATTTTTTTTTTTTTAACCTTTCACCCAACTTCAACCCATGGCATTTAAGCAAGAGGGACATACCATCCTTCCAATGGGATCCTGAGCTAGAATGGCTTCTCAGGAGATTTGGGACACTCTGACTTCCCAGGATCTCAACGATGGGGAGAACACCCTTAGAGAAGCCATGTTAAGGCAAGTAGATTTTTAAACTTTTGGTCCTAGATCTTTTTGTGGTTGATTGTGAAGTTTAACCATGGTGGGCTAGTATTTAGGAAGGCAACCTGGCAATAGCCTGGGCTGGTAGGAGGTTTCACCAATGCTAAATCAGAGTAAATCCAGTGCATTGACAGTTCAAAAGGATTAAACTGAACTGTTCATAAAAGAAATATGGGGGCTGCTATTAATGGTTTTTAGCAGTCTTAGAAGTCCTAATCTGAATACTTCTTCAGGGTTGGTGACTCAAAGTACTTAACGAGGCTTTTGCATGACAGCCAAACAGCATTTTCAATGAGAGTGAAATGCAATGCAGCTTCCATTTCCCTCATGGCAGGTTTTACTACATATACAGTACTTTATTAAAACCCAGCTCCAGGCAAAAACTGGATTTTTGACTTACCGTAAAATCCTTTTCTCTTAAGCTCATTGACAGATGCAGGACTGATATCTTGATATCCGTAGGGTTATACTGCCCCCTACAGGAGTAGGACACTAGGCAGGAAAAAAGTTCTGGCCACACCTATGGGCAGTCCCATGGGGTATATCCTCTCTATCCCTGCATAGGATGTCAGTTATGTAACAAAGCAGTGTCAGAGACTCATACCAACCCAACTCAAAATAGAGGGGCGGGTACTGCGTCTGTCAATGAGCTTAAGAGAAAAGGATTTTACAGTAAGTCAAAAATCCAGTTTTCTGTCGCTCATTGACAGACACAGGACTGATATCCGTAGGGACGTCCCAAAGCAGTGCCATAAATGAGGGGTGGGATAATAGAAATAAAATCCAATCCAGAAGGCCAAAACAGAGCCGACCAGAGGACTCATCAAAACAAGCAGATGAGACCCACCTGAAAAAACAAAACCCCCGAGGTAGACCAAAGGTCCCCTCAAACAGCAACCTGCAAAACCTTGCGGCCGAAAGAGGCATCCGGCGATGCCAGCACATCAACCTTATAAAATTTTGTAAAGGTATGAACCGACGACCAGGTAGCCGCTTTGCAAACCTGAAGCACCGACGCCTGATGGCGGAAGGCCCAGGAAGCACTAAGAGCCCGAGTAGAGTGCGCCTTAACAGGGAATGGAGGAATCCGACCCTTAATAGAATAAGCCTGCACCACCATCTGTCTGATACATCTGGAGATCGTCGCGGCAGACGCAGGCAACCCCTTTCTAGGGTCATCCGTGATCACAAAAAGTGAATCAGCCTTACGAAAAGAGTCAGTAGTAGCCAAGTACATCCTGATCGCCCGAACCACATCCAAGGAGTGTAACACAAACTCCCGAGGATAACTGGGCTTAGGACACAGGGAAGGTAACACAATATCCTCATTGGAAGTGAAAGTCGGAAACCACCTTAGGAAGGATGGATTCGGACGAAGAACCACCTTATCCCTATGAACCACCAGATAGAGGTAACGACAGGACAACGAAGCCAGTTCCAACATCCTGCGTGCAGAAGTGATGGCCACCTTCTGGGATAAGGTAAGCAAGGGAGGTTTCTGGAGAACCGACAAAACCAAATTAAGATCCCAGGGCGGCAAGGGCACGCGCACCGGAGGAACCAGGTGCAGCACCCCCTGGATGAAGTGCCGCACCAAAGAATGGAGTAGCCAGTGGCCTCTGGAAGAAGATCGCCAATGGTGAAACCTGACCCATGATAGTGCTCAAGGCCAGCTTCTGCTCAACCCCCCATCGCAGGAAGGCCAATATCCGAGCCACCGAGTAAGAACGTGGAGGAACCCCGAGGGACTCACACCACGCGATATAAGACTTCCATGTGCGATGATAGATCTTTCTGGAAGTCGCTTTCCTCGCTTTAATCCGGGTAGGAATAACAAACAGACAAACCCCTGTCCTTCAGCACCTGGCTCTCAACAGCCAAGCCGTCAAAGCCAGCAATCGTAAAGCAGGATGGAAGATCGGTCCCTGAGACAGCAGATCCTCCCTGAGAGGAAGTCGCCAAGGAGCGTCCGCGACCAGCCTAACCAAGTCGGCGTACCAGGCCCGACGAGGCCAGTCCGGAGCCACAAGGATGACTGGAATTCCCTCTGCCTCTATCCTGCGAAGAAGTTTCGGCAGAGGAGAGAGAGAGAGGGGAGGAGGAGGAAAGGCATACAGCAGCTGATACTGCCCCCCACGGAGCAACCAGTGCGTCTGCGGCGTCCGCCCCAGGATCGCGGGAGCGGGCTGCAAACCTCTGCACCTTCCTGTTGAGCCGAGATGCCAACAGATCCACGTCCGGGGTGCCCCAATGAAGGCACAACTGGTGAAACGCCTCTGGATGAAGAGACCATTGCCCTTGATCCAAGGGCTGACGGCTGAGAAAGTCCGCCTGCCAATTTTCCATGCCCGGAATGTGAACTGCGGAAAGAGCCGGAACAAACCGTTCCGCCCAATGAAGAATGCCAGCCACTTCTACGGCCGCCAGAACACTCTTGGTGCCCCCCTGGTGATGGACATAAGCCACAGCCGTGGCATTGTCCGACTGAATCCGAACCGGGTAGCCCCGAAGATGCTCGATCCAGTGAACCAGGCAAAACCTGATCGCTCTCAGTTCCAACACATTTATCGGCCACCTGGATTCTTCCAGGGACCAGAGCCCCTGAGCAGCCAGAGACTCCCTGGTCCACTCGCTCAGCCGGATCCGATTGTCCAGGGAATCGGGATTCCGGTTCCATTTGAGAAGAATCTCCTTTTGGAGAGTCCGCGTATGAAACAGCCTGCGGAGACTCCGTACCAAGGAGGAGGTCGTCCAGGTAGCCCAGGACCGATATGCCCCGCAGCCGCAACAGCACTAGAAGTGGGGCCAAAACCTTTGTGAAAACCCGGGGAGCAGAAGCGAGACCAAAGGGTAACGCCACAAACTGATAATGGTCCTCTCCCACAGCAAAGAGCAGAAACCGCTGGTGTCCTGCGTAAATGGGAACATGAAGATAGACATCCTTGATGTCTATGGACGCCAGAAAAATCCCCCTGATGCAGGGAGGCCACCACTGTGCGAATGGACTCCACTCCTTGTTGATCAAGTCCTGCACTGCCCCCAACAGAGCCGTTAGGCGATTCGGGGACAGTCCCATATTGGAAGGGAAAAACCGCCCCGGTGGAAGCGATCGAAACTCGATCTTGTATCACAACCGTATGACCTTGAGAACCCATTTGTCTTGAATCCTGGAGAGCCACGGGTCCGGGAACCAGCGAAGACACCCCCCCCCCCCCCCCACCCCTGATATGGGTGGGGGCACACCTTCAGGCTGAAGCGGTCTTATCCTCAGGTCTGGAAGGACCGCATTTTTTCTTACCAGACCAGGGTCTCTTGAAACCCCCCGGGGGGGGGGGGGCTTTGCCTTGTGGCCCGCCCTGGAAGAGCGAAAAAACTTCTTGTGAGCTGAAAAGGAAGGTCCCTGTCTGCGACGAGGTTCCTTACCCTTATTAGCCTGTGGTAGAAAGGTGCTCTTGCCCCCAGTAAGATCCTTGATAATCTCATCCAAGGTAGCACCAAACAGGCGATCCCCCTGAAAAGGGAGATCAGTCAAGGCTTTTTTGGAAGCCTGATCCTCCGACCAGCACTTAGACCATAGCATGCGCAGGAGGACCACCGTCGAGATCGACACATGCCCCCGCAATGGAGCAGCGTCACAAACAAACTGTAGCCCCTGCACCATTTGCTCCAGCAACTCCGCCACAGCAGGGGGGAGACTTCTCCCCTCCAGATCATGGCGTAACAGCTTGGCTCATTCCTTCAACGTCTGTGAAACCAGAGCAATGGTAGGAAAACAGCAGATCCACCGAAGGTGGCACCGTCCATTTTTTTAAGGAGGGACTCTTCAAACGGGTAGCGCCTAGCAATCCGTTTTGGCATCCCTGGGGGTCGTTTTGGACGGACCCACTCCTTCTTAATGATATCGTCAAAGCATTTGGGAAAGGGAAACACCTTCGCCATCCTGGAGGGCTTACGAGTAGAGTTGCCACCTCATCCCTTTAAAACAGAACACTAATTACACAGGTTCTGAGGCTAATTTAATGCAGAGAAGGCTCCAAGTGAGTTTAATTACCACCTTAATCAGCCACAGAACCTGTGTAATTAATATGTGTTCTGTTTTAAAGGGATGAGGTGGCAACCCTACTTGCGAGTGCCAAAGGCAACTTCCATATGAGCTGCATCCGCGGGTGCAACCTCCAGTTTTAGGGTCTCCCGGACAGACACAATCAGTGCGTCCACTCGTGCCTTGTCTTGCGCTATGGCGTAGGCAGAGAGGTCATCCTCACTATCAGAGGAGACGGGGCGCGAGACAGCAGCCCCAGAGGAGGAACCCGCAGCAGCAGCGACTGGCTCAGGATCAGAATCTGAGGCATCAGACAAGACAGGGGTAGGCGGGGGTCGCTTTTTAGCCCACCGTCCCTGACAGGCCACCTCCACCCGGGACACAAATGACTCCAGGACTGCCGAAGCGCATCAATGGTGAGCGGAGAATCAGAGGGCCCTGCGGCCACCTCGAGGGGATCAGGTGGTGACACATGTGCAGCAGGGTCCATGGTAACACCAGGGGAACCCGTCAGCAAAGTATGACAAAATTGAAAAAAAAGTAAAAAAAAAAACCCCCAAAAGGCTCACCACACGATGCACCAGAGTTCAAAAGGACTGCTCTCAGCATTGTCTAAATGACAAGGAAGTCCTGTGGAGCAATCTTCCCGGGTCTAGGGAGGGGCTCCGCCCCCCTCACACGCCCTCAGTAACTCCCACAGCTGCCCAGCTCTGCAAACAAAACGAGCTGGGTGTACCAAGATGGCCGCCCCCATGAGCCACATGAGGGACTCCAAACAAATGGCAGCCCCGTGCGCTGCGGTGGGAAGGGGGGGTCCCCACATCTACTAACAGACGATCGATCGGAAGGTAGGCCCTGAGGAAGCCCCCCGCACAACAGCCTTCCGCACTCGGGACCCCCCCACCCCCTTAGCGGCTTGCATGAACGGCGAGCCACCCCACACACAAACACCCCCCCGTAGGGGGGGAAGGGAGGGGGGAGAGGGACACCACAGGGGGAGGGTGCACAGGGGAACAGAGGGGAAACCCAGATTAGTGTGGGTCCGACCGTCCCAGGGAGGGGCCCGGGTCCACCCCAGATTCAGCCATGAGGAGCAGGGGGGAAACATTTACTCACCATACCGGAACAGAGCGGGCGCCACTCCAGACAAAACCCCTCGCCGCCCAGTTGGGGGGGGGTGTTGGCCAAAGGAGATGCTGCGACTCGGCCGTCGACCGGTCGTATGCGACTCGGCGGGACGTTTAACCCGCGGGCCAGTCCCCGTCCAGCAGGACTATGTCGCGGCCGACCCAGCGCGGAGCTAGGGCCTGCACGCGCTCGTAGGCCGGCTGGGGTGACCACTGGATCTCAACATACAGGCCGTCACCCAGATCCGACATAATTGCTTGAAGATCTCACAGGAACAACTGGAGAAAAAAGCTAACTAAAAAAGCTTGCCAGGACCAGAGATCCCAGCAAGGAACTTAGGTCCTTACTCCTGACTAGGCAGAAAAAAACTGACATCCTATGCAGGGAGAGAGAGGATATACCCCCTGGGACTGCCAATAGGTGTGGCCAGAACTTTTTTCCTGCCTAGTGTCCTATTCCTGTAGGGGGCAGTATAACCCTACGGATATCAGTCCTGTGTCTGTCAATGAGCGACAGAGAAATGTTTTTTTTGTTTTACATGGGGGGGGGGGGGGGGGAAGAACCTAGTCAGAATTTTTTATTGCCGTTTCTGTAGTCATTGGCGAGACTCTCCTTTACTTCCAGCATGGCAACAGACAGGAGGAGCGCTACATATCTCCTATAGTGGGTGGGGCACAATCTGTAATAAACCACGTAGAGCGGAGGAAAGGGTAGGAAACAGGTCAGGTTTTAATTGTCTCACTACAATTCCATCCTGCACCAACCCTTTAGTTTCCTTTTTCAGGAATGCATGGCCAACAGTAATACCATAAATAGCCAGTAAAAGAAAAGCCAGCAATAACCAGTCCACTTTCCATTGCCTTAAAAAAGTGGTCCTGAAATGTCAATGTGTCATGGTTTGTTTTGTACATTTGTGTATTACTATTACAAAATGGCCTCAAAGAAATTTTGAGGTTGTTTGGTTCAGTGCTGGTTTTCTCTCTTACTGGTTTCAATTAAGCCCTAGGCAATACTCCAGTAGTCACCAAACCAGTCAAGAACTGTTTCAAACCATTGTTTATTAATATAATTTTCTTCGGTGCTCTGTTCAGTTTGATTCCAGACATCTCAAATATTTACAGAATAAACCCGCTTGCAGCAAACACTAGACTTAAAGCAGCACATTGAAGTCAGGACCCACCTGACATTGAGCATATGCAGATCTGTTACACCTAAACTTCCACAAAGTGCTCAACCATGAAGTAGTGAAGTCAGAATCTCATTCTGAAATGAGTCTTCAAGAAGAAATGTGTGCATCATCTATATATAACCTACAATTATGAATAAATTCAGATTCCAAATGAGTGAGTTCTGAATTGGATTTCTGGTGGGATGTAAGTATGTGAGAAAAAAAGGGGTGCTATGAGATTCTGTAGTGTAGTGAGGCCATGATTTATCAAAGGCGTTCCTTTGAAGGTCATCCACGAATGACCCAATTTTCCTCAACCATGTAACCAGTCCAAGCACTGTTGGCAATTACAGGATGGTCGAGAGGTCAATAAAAGTAAACCTCAGCTTTAAAAAGCAGCCAAGCAATGTCAACATCTTGCAGGACTTTTTATTATGGCCTTATTAATTTTGCCTGTAAGCTTCACTGATCTGTAATATCCCACTATATACAGAAGCATAAGTCTTAAGGCTGACTATAAATACCAACGTAATTCTGGCAAGGCACAGCACTTCGAAAACAATAATAAGGTCCGTCAAAGCTGCGGTAAGCCAGTAGGATAACCGGGCGGGGAACTTGGACACCCTCAAAGCACTGTGCTGCCTATCCAATCCAACTGAAATTGTACTTTCCATGTTCTTCCCACAGGGATCAATGACCCCTCTACATGTTACAAGGTCTGAACCTGAATGTGCCCCTCATGAAAAGCAAAACTGGCATGTTTCGAAAATAGTAGCATTTCCAGGTGTCTACACCCCAGGTTTGCTCCCCTGAAGAGCACCTATATAATGCAACCAATATGGACTTCAGTCCTACCTTCCTCTCCCCCCCCCCCCCACCTTATTAGTCCATCCCTGGCTGATTTACAAAGCAGCCTGGGATTTGGGGGTGTTCAGGCACTCCACAGGGGACCAAAAATGGCATGCTCTTTTTTTGCATCAGTTCACAGGTTTGCTGAAGTGTTGGAACAGCGAGCAGTATTCATTTTACTGCCTTCCTTTCGGAACCCCCTGAGAATGCATAGAACTGGGGTGGCAGCTCTGACAGGAGACACACTACAGAGGGGGCTAGAGCCAGATCCTACACCAAAGCTGCCCTGCAGTTAAAGTATAACTAAAGACAAAACTTTCTTTTTACGTTTTGGATAGAGCATAGAGGGATTAGAACACCTGTCAGTTTTGTTTGCGGTCTGTGCTACCCCTCTCCATTTGTCCCGTTTACCATTATTATTAAAAGTAAAAGAAAATCCCAAACTTTAAAGTTGTCCAGAGAAAAGTAAGAGAGGGGAAATCTTCTGATGAAGCAATGCCAGGACAAGGTCCTCTAACACCCAGGGTGAAGAGGCCAAACTGCGCCGCCCATGATGTGGGCATCGTGTGCCAGCAAAATCCCCCCCCACCACTCTAAAAAAAAAAAAAAATCAAGCACTTATTTGTACACCTCAGCAAAAATTCTCACCAAAACCAATATTCTCCACCCTCCTCAAAATTCCTTCTCCTAGCACAATCCCACCCCCCCCCCCCTTCCCAAAATCACTTCTAGCACAAATCCTCTCCCACCTAAATGTTCCCCTTTGAACACAAATCTTAGCCCCCCTCCACAATTCCCTCTCCTAGCACAAATCCCCTCTAATGCATTCCTACCCACATTCTTTGCTGCTCTAAATACAACAATCCCAATAGAACGACAGTGGCAGGGGGGAGGAGCTGGAGGGGGGAGAGAACACATCCTGCATCTCCTCTCAGCAGTCTCAGATTTGGTAGTTCACATCCAGCACTAAGCTGATAAGAGTAGTGAGATGCTGCTGTCACTACTCCTACCAACTTGTCTCACCGCGCCCCTCCTGCACAGCCCTTGTCCCGGCCCTGCAAATAGGAACACTAGTTCTAGTGACCTGGGGGTCCCCAAAGAATTCCCTTGATTTACAGGGATTTCCTCTCACTTCCTGTTTGGCTATGGGACAGGAAGTGAAGGGAAATCTCCGCAATGGCACACCGATGGTGAAAAAAAATAAATAAAGATCTGACAGGGGTAATAAAAAGTTTTGCTTATAGTTCAACTTTAAGTTAGGTGTAGGTCTAGCCAAGAAGAAAGGCACGAAAAACTGTGCAGGGAAGTTATAGGACAAACAGTCTTATGAAATAACCCCTAAAACAAATCAGAATTTATACTGATGAATACAGGCCCGGAAGAGATGAATATTGATTGGCTGCCATGAGTTACTGCACTTTATCAGTGCTCTTTATGTATGGGGGCAGCTAAGCCCGCATTATGGTGTTTTTTCAGCTTTTGTAGAGTTAAGTGCTTATAGTGATACTCAGTATCCATATAGACTGCAGTATGCCCAAAGCCAGAGGGAAGAGATTGTTTTTCCGCCCTATAAAAAAAAAAAAAAAAAAAAAAGTAACTGCTGCCTTGAGAAGATTACATTGCAAAAGAAAAGCCACCAAAAAAATTTCAAAAACATCACAGCAAACAAAAAATACAGACCAAAACTTTTGACAAAATAGGAGGATTTGTCTAAACATTATATATATATATATAACTTTGACCTTAAACTGACATACACGTATTTACAAAAATATTCTTTTTCTCTTAAAACTTAAACCCGACAGAACATCCGCCAATCATCATGCATAATTCACATCAGATACAAGAAAGTCATAATTGTTGGAGGGCAGTCCATTGCCATAATCGGTCTGGGACAGAAGATCAATTCAACATCCAGGCTGAAGAGCGGTGGACTAACAAGACATCTTTGGTGGGATGGTATGGACCAGCCTGATCTCTCAATGCCATAGATTACATTCAAAACACACGGGCCGTGATCACTCAATTATGGAGATACCGCTGATGAGATCAACACGGGGTAATGACATCGATGTATCTTCTCTGGTCTCCAAGGCTTCGGGTGGAGATATTGCACAAGTTTTATGTTAAACAAATCCCAAAGTATCTTTTTTTATATAGGAAAGTGCAGCAGATAAGATCCAACATCTCAGTCCAGTCCATCAAGGTATTTGTTTTTTTTTTGATGCTTTAATCCGTCCCGAAACACTTCAGCTTTTCTCAGATAAGAGGACAGTAAGTGAACACTTGCCCGTCACCATCATAAAGCTTGGCCGTCCACAAGGAGGTCATCTTGAAAGCCTATCGTGACACCTTCCACTAGTGTCGTATAAACATTATACATAAAAAAAATGCATTCTTGATGCATGGTCAAGCATGTATGTACATGGAGGTCGGTGAAGACACATACATACATACATACGCACATACACACTTGCAGTCGCACATATATAACACATAAAAGTGCTGGTATCTGAGTGAATTTGTGCATAATGCCTGTGCAAAGTTCACAATGCCAATTCAATATTTCTACTAAAAAAAAAAAAAAAAAAAAAAAAACAACAGAAAAAAGGTCAAACAGGTTAAAATAGCTTAAATTCCAGGGCTACAAAGCAGAGGAACACTTTTGGTTGATCTGTAGACAAAGCCATTGCTTTAAGCAGTGACACAACAGTTGAGTCCTTTTATTTTTCAGCTCGATATTAAAAAAAAAAAAAAGTTGCAAACACAGGTCTATCACACGGATTCTCTGGAGTTGAGCCCCCTTGTCTGCCCCAGCAGAGCCGAGTTGGTTCAAAAGTTTTTTTTTTTTTTTTTAAAAAGTATTGCAAGGTTCATAAGACACGAAAAATCTTAATATATATATTTGGCCCCCTCCCCACCCTGTCCAGGATGTCTGTAATCCTAGGAATGCAGTATCTGGTTCATCGGAGACAGAAGTGATTTAATTAAAAAAAAAAAAAAAAAAAAAATCATCATCATCATGAACGTTTAGATCCAGAGCACAGTGACAAGCATGGAGGAGCATCTTTGGGGTATTCCAGTTACAGAAACAGAGATTCGCATTGCTTGGTGTCCACCTGATTTCACTTTGGTCAGTTTCTAAAAGTAACAAAAAGCAAAACCGTAATCCTAAAGCCCTACAATTCTTCGGTCACAGAACAAGAACAGCGCACATTCCAGGGACACTGCCGTCTCCCTAATGTTCGGCGTCCATGGCGTCCAGATATTTTGACTCAATAATCTTGGGTAGTAGGTTGTATCTGAGGACAGAAAAGCAAAATCAAAAATGTTCAGAACATATTCTCAGGCCAAGGTTCGAATTTTTTTTTTTTTTTTTTAAATCAGAAAAATACATTTTATTGTACAAGTACATCCTTTACAACACAATGTTCCATGTAAGTATAGTTAGTAAGTCATATAAGACACAAATTTTACAATAGCAAGAAGATATAATAATCTCCAATCTTGAGAATATAACACATGCACAACTTCAAAATGTACTTCACAGCAGTACAGTGTTTTAATAAAGACGGACAATGAAAAACAAAAGGAAAATAAAACGAAAAGAATTACATAATAGAAAAAAAGGGGGGGAAAACTATCCTAACGTACTAACCCATCACTAGAACAACAGCTCCTCGCACAGTATTATCCCTCCAATCTGTTCAACACCAACTGGTTTGAAGCGAGACCTGGAACATCTAACTATGGTTCACATATAGATAAGAATTTTTTTTTGGAACCTTTCTATGTTGGTACGTTCGTTTCGTTCGAATAAGCATAGCATTTACCTGTTCCACCCATTGTTTTTTAGTAGGAACATGGGGAGAAGTCCAATATCCAGTAATTCATTTTAGGGATCTACCGATTATCGGCAATATCAACATTAACCAATGTTGAATATAAGACCCCGTTCAGAAAGGGGCGACATGACTTGATGGGGCGACCTGTGAAGTCGTGGTGCACAGCGTGCACCGCGACCTCGGCGCGACTTGCACGGACTTCATATCATTGAAGTCAATGCAAGTCGCCTCCAGGTCGCCCCAAAGTAGTACAGGACCCTTTTTCTAAGTCGGAGTGACTTGTGTCACTCCTATTAGAACGGGTCCTGTGCTAATCAATGGCGAGCGACCCACCGCGACTTGTCAGGCGACCAAGTCGCCTGACAAGTCGCGCTAGTGTGAATGGGGACTGGAGATAACCAAGAGGATATAGAGGGATGCACATAGTATGATGATGAAATAAATCTATGATTGCAATGGAGCAAGGGGTTGGGGCACACCAGGACAACGGCGATCAATTAAGCTAAATGGATATACCTTGGCATAAAGAGATTATGAATACTAAGTAAACAGATAATTATTTGGATATTGTATAATTTTTTTATTTTATATTGCTTTGTCCCTTTGTTGAAAGGACATTTGGAATGTTCGTTTTTATGCACATATTGAAATAAAAAGAATTAAAAAAAAAAAAAAAAACTATGGTTCCCATATAGATGAGAATTTTTTTTTAGGAACCTTTCTATGTTGGTACGTTCGTTTCATTCGAATAAGCATAGCATTTACCTGTTCCACCCATTGTTTTTTAGTAGGCACACGGGGAGAAGTCCAATATCCAATAATTCATTTTAGGGATCGACCGATTATCGGCAATACCGATATGTCGGGGGCCGATATGCACTTTCCCCGAAATATATCGGAATCAGCCCCTGAGGTTACCGATATTTCGGGTAAGTGCTGTACTGAAATGAGGCCTGCAGCTAGAGGTATCACCCCGGTACCCGCGCCCATAGCCGACGGTCGGCTGTCTTGTAATGACAACCGATGTGGCTGAGAAGCCGCTCGGCTGTCATTACAAGGAGCATGAGGGGACGTCCCCCCGACTTTCACGGCTCGCCCAGGTCTCCGGTCCCACCTGCAGTGACCCCTGTGTATCACCCAAATATAATAAGGTGTCCTCGGCATACAATGAGACAACATCCATTCTAGGACCTCTCTTTAACCCAACTATCTCAGGTGAAGCCCGAATGTGAGCCGCCAGGGGCTCCAAGGCCAGGGCAAAGAGCAGGGAAAACAAAGGGCATCCCTAAGATTCAATATTTTAACCCTTTCTTGACTAGCGGTCATTAAAGCCTAGATGCCAATAATGTATATAACCATATCACTATGCCTTTACAACTAATTTACCTACCTACATAGCTAACATATGCATATACACTACACTACCAAAAGTATTGGGACGCCTGCCTTTACACGCACATGAACTTTAACGACATCCCAGTCTTAGTCCATAGGGTTCAATATTGAGTTGGCCCACCATTTGCAGCTGTGGCTATGGGAATGTTTCACCATTCTTCCATAAGCGCATTTGTGAGGTCAGGCATTTATGTCAGGCGAGAAGGCCTGACTTGCAGTTTCCGCTCTAATTCATCCCAAAGGTGTTCTATCAGGTTGAGGTACAGGCCAGTCAAATTCCTCCACCCCAAACTCACTCATCCATGTCTTTATGACTGCCCTCCAGTGCCCATAAAGACATGATGAGCGAGTTTGGGGTGGAGGAACTTTAGTGGCCTGCACACAGTCCTGACCTGTGAGCCAGGCCTTCTCACCAACATCAGTGCCTGACCTCACAAATGCGCTTCTGGAAGAATGGTCAAACATTCCCATAGACACACTCCTAAACCTTGTGGACAGCCTTCCCAGAAGAGTTGAAGCTGTTATAGCTTCAAAGGAAAAGAAAATGTTTTTAGCCCTAATGCAATACAGAAGGTAAAAAACATTTTTAGCTTAAGTATTACTTTAACGCTGTGCTGCCACATATAGAATTACAGCCGACGCTGTTGTTCTATATTGGGAGGACACTCACATGCAGCACGGTGACTGAGCTGTCAGCAACGGGTGGGATGAATATGTATTTGCCTATATTTCTCAGAATTAAGTACACCATTGATCCTGGTGCCTACAGGCAGATATTTATCCATCATGTCATACTATTATGGAGGCCTGTTTTTGGCCTCAAAATTTATTCTGCAGCAGGACAACCACCCTAAATATACAACTAATGTCAGTAAGAACTATCTTTAGCGTAAAGAACAAGGAGTCCTGCAAGTGATTGTTTGGCCCCCACAGAGCCCTGATGTCAACATTGCATCTTGAATTGACAAAATGATGCTGTTCTGAAGGCAAAGGGTCGGTATATATATACACACACACACACATACATATATATATATATTATTATATAAATTTTTTATATAATTTTTATTTTTTTTTTAAATGGATATCACCTAATCTTGGCCACTTGGGAAAAACAAAAATTACCTGATGGGAATCATTCCAATCATTATCAACGGGAAAATCATCTTCATATAAGGGAGAGGCGACATGCCAAAGCCACAAAGGATGACTAGCTGGAGGACCTGGAGGCCGGTGAAGTAGTGAATCTTCCTCTGAGGCACTCGTCTGATGTAATGGGTCGGAGGGTACGCCGTCTGCAAGAAAAACACAGAACGCAGAGACATCATTAATGTAGTACAACACAACCTGACTCCAATGGGCAGAATGGCCTTGAGATATAGTGGCATAAAATATATGACCATTGCTGGGCATGTGTAAGGGCAGTTTAACAAATACAGTTTGCCATTAGATAGGAGTAAACAAAATTAGATTAAAAAGGTTTATTTTTTTTATTACTTGTGTCCCTATTCACAAATATGTTGATGTGTTTTAGAAACTAAAAGCAGCAAGCCATATTCAACCTACGCAGCTGCTTGTACTGTGATGCAATTCATTCTCAAATGATTAAAAAAAAACAAAAAAAAAAAAAAAAAAAAAAACCTCTGAGGGTCCGTTAACACCACACTGTGGTACAATAAATATATGTGCACTGATGCATGCCGCGTTAAGGGTAATGGGATGCCCAACACACCAAAAATTGTGCCTGCTCCATTTTGTCCATCACAGCCCACAGCAATGCATGGTAGTGGGTTACCACATTTTTGGCCTCTAGATATTATTCGTGTCCTGCATATCATGGCTGAGGCTTCCCTGAGCTTCCAGTCAAGTGCGATGCCACCCAGGACTACAAGTACCAGGATGCTTTCTTTGCACTTTACATCAAGTTTATGTGTGTGACTGTGCCTTGCGGAGTTTTTGCTGGGCACAGTGAGAGTTGCTGGATGTGAAGGACATCACTTAGGGCTCATTCACACTATGGGCGGTGACTGCCATTTTTCCCCACTGGATAAACGCCAATCACAAGCAATTGTTTTCTTTGTGCCCCATTCACAACACAACATGGTGTGATGAGCGGTGTGCACAACTTTAATGGTACCACATGTCACACACTGTGCTGTGTTACTTTGTTCACTTCAAATAAAGTAAAAAAAAAAAAAAAAAAGTAAAGCATAAACAATGCTATGTGCTGACTGCAGGGCAAGACAGACAGCCGCCTGATTTCTAAAACAGAGTATTTAGCATGCGGGCAGTGTGAACAAGCACTTTTAGTTCCAGCCATACTCCATTATTCCACTCTTATGAGAAAGCTTTCCCCATGATTTGAGTGTGCCTTGTAGAAATTTATGTTCATTTACTCAAAAGAGCATTTGTGAGGTCAATACGATATTAAACAAGAAGACCTGGTTTGCAATCACTTACACTTTAGGGTGAAGGTCGGCTTTAGTGTTCTGCTTTTCACAAAAGTTAAATCTACGCTCTGAGCTTCAGCAATATCTGCCACATAGGGGTTAAGAAGTGCTGTACACATATGCTCCCTCCCTCACACATGTGCAGAGATGAAGGGGAGTGCAGGCCTTTGACTAATAACCTGACATCCCAGCAGGAAGTAAATGAGCAATTAGCAAGGCTGGTTTTATCTGGGGACTCTTAGTGCTGATGCAGCAATGTTGCAGTCCACCGAAAGATTTTCTGAATAAATGCCGGAACATCAGACCCTTCATGTGCTGTGCACCAACCTGCATCCCCTCCGCATCCCCTGCAAGGCCAACACAACCAAAATCACACTCCTATCGAGAATTCTCTACTCCATTGCTGAAGGACAATTCACAACTGGGCCTAATTATATGCAGTTTAAAGGATTGTAACCATGCCGGCTTATTTAAAGAAATGGAAGACTAAGTAAGGCCCCTTTCGCACTATCTGTCCGACGGACGGACTCCGTTTTTCTCAGCAGGGGATTGATCCGCCGATCCCCTGCTGAGCAGTAGAATGACAGCTGTTCTCCTCACTGTGTGCGGAGACACAGCTGTCAGTTCCCCATACATCTCTATGGGGGAATCGGATGAGAACGGACCGTCGGTCCGTTCTCATCCGATCCGCTGGACGGATGGAAAATAGGGTTTCCAAAATTGACGGATCGGATGTCAGTGGACATGTCTACGCTGACATCAGATGCCCCATAGGGATGCATGGGGGGACCGTTCAGATCCGCCAAAAAACTGACAGGTGGATCTGAAGGGTCCGCCTGTGTGAAAGAGCCCTATGGGTCCTTTCACACGGGGCGGACCATTTTTTGATCCGCTCCGGCACTTTTTTTTTTTTTTACGGACACAGATGACACATTGGAGTGTCCGGTCCGTATGTCATCCCATACGTTTGCGGATGATATACGGACATATTGTATGTCAATGGGATTGCGGATGTCAGCAGATGACACCGCTGACATCCGTTTTTGCGTCCATTCCGTTTTTTTAAACGGAAGAAAAATAGGGTTCTGTTCCGTTCCAAAAAACGGAACGGATAGGAAAGGACGCAAATAGGATGTCAGTGGATGGTCATCCACTGACATCCGCAATCCCATTGACATGCATTATGTCCGTTATTCATCCGCAAAAAAATGGGATGAAAAAACGGACATATGGACCGCCCGTCTGAAAGGACCCTTAAAGCGGTTGTAAACCTCAGGCGTGAAATATGAACAAAGCGTATCCCTCTATAGCAGGGTTTCTCAACCTTTTTCCAGTTGGGGTGCCCTTGAAAAGTATTTTCAGTTTTAAGGCACCCCTGTCCAGGGCTTGGTTCACGTTACTATATGTCACAGAACACGTGCAAAATCGCGTTCGTTCCTGACACAAAGACAAATGCTTTGATGTTTGGGAGTGCCATTCTCTTACCTCCAATCAGCGCTGCAGAGTGTAATTTCAGCTCCCGTCCCCTGCTTTTCAGAGCAGAGGAATCCTGTGTAAATTCTGCACTTTAAATAGATGTACGGGAAAGACTGGTGTAGATAAGCAGGTACAACTTGCATATGAGGATTTGTTTAATCTCTGTGCATCACCTGAGGCCAGTCATTTCACTGGATATATGGAAGGGTTACAACCACTTTAAACTGGTCAGGTTTTTTTTGCATCCAGTGGCTTCCTGTCCTGGGGATTCTGACACCCTCTCATTTCTTGTTCTTGTGTCAGGAAAAGAAAGACGCCCCGAGTCTAATTGCTGGTGATTTTTTGGTATGAATGAACCCCCAATATAAGCCTTTGAAAAATCAGGCCAATGTGTTCTGATTGTGCACTGCCCCTCGTAGTCAGGGCTGCTGTTAGACATCACGGGGCCCCATACAGCCTACCTGACGGGGCCACCCGAAAACATCAAATGAGATTTTTGCTAAACATACACTAAAATCATTGCTAACACAAAACACAACAACATTTCTGCTAAATCTAAAAGATAAAACTATTCAATTAATAAAGGTCTGTGTGTAAATAGGGTCTTGGGGCTCATTCCCATAGTTGCTGAGGCCCATACAGTGTATATCAGTGATTTATGTGGCTGGAGCTTTGCACAGGCACTTTGTGTTATGCTATGGGCGTGCAGCAGCTATTTGAACACAGGCATGAGGGTGTGCATGAGTACAGCTCCTAACACAGGCAGTGTACATTAGGGGCCACTTATTTACACCTGCAGCTGTGCATGTACAGCCCCACTGCTTCCCCTTAGAGTGGACTCCAGCTCCAGCCACATCAACAAGCTACTCATTCACACAGCCAGAGTACCTTAGGGCTTATTCATACGCAAGGCTGGAAAACCCCCACGGTTGAGTTGTGCTTTTCCGGATTACAGAGGCAGTTGATAGGGGTGTACGCATTAGGGATCGACCGATTATCGGCAAAGCCAATATATTGAGGGCCGATCTGCACTTTCCCCGATATAACGGAATCGGCCACTAAAGTGACCGATATTGCCGATATTTCGTGAAAGTGCTTGTACTGGAGTGATGCCTGCAGCTAAAGGCATCACTCCAGTACCGGCGTCCATAGCCGACGGTCAGCTGTCTTGTAATGACAACCGATGCGGCAGATAAGCCACTCGGCTGTCATTACAAAGAGCGGGAGGGGACGTCCCCCTCCCCTCCCGTGGCTTGCCCGGTTCTCCCGTCCCACCGGGAGATGCGGGCAACCAGCCTGCACGGCCGCCGAAGATCCGATCAAAGCCGCATTCGGCTCTGATCGGGTCTCCATGCAAAAACCCAGAAGTGATGATATCACTTCCGGGTACTGCCACCAGATTGAAAATATGACAACATTCAAAACAGCCAAACTTGGCGTTTTGAATGCTTTTAAAAGCAGAGGATGGGTTTGGGGTCTTCTAGACTCCCAGATTCCTTCACAAGAGTACCTGTCAAATAACAAAAAAAAAAAAAAAATTTTATTTAAATGTACGAAAATATTGGCCCATACCGATATGCATTGACCAAAATATCGGTATCGGCAAAGAAAAAACGCTATCGGTCAATCACTAGTACACATGCCATGACCGTGATGCTATGCATAGCAGCCTTAGCAAAAATTATACCCCCATCGAACAAAACCCATTCAAATGAATATTGCTGCTGTGCAACCGTGTGCAAAGCATGCCATTGCGATGCGCTATTGTAGGGTTAAAGTAGGTGATAAGGAGGCAATATCCCCCGACTCTCCATCCTGAAAGGACCCCCTAGTGTGCCCTCAGAAGCTGACAGCGG
The DNA here is from genome assembly GCF_965119305.1 of Pelophylax lessonae. NCBI lineage: Eukaryota > Metazoa > Chordata > Amphibia > Anura > Ranidae > Pelophylax > Pelophylax lessonae. Next base: position 843,053,733 of record NC_138768.1, on the reverse strand, counting down.
GAAGGAGAGGAGGGAAGCAAGCAGTGCTTAAAGGGAAAGGGGACACAAGGGGGCTAGACAGTAGGTGAAAGGGGGGCATACAGGGGGTCCAACACAGATACAAGAACTGATCACCTTGCAGCGCAGCCTGAAGGAGGGAGAAGAGGAGAAGCCGGGAATGCTGCAGAGAGCCACAAGTGCATCAGTATCAGCAATAAGGAAGTACAGCCAGCCCTCCTGCTTGGCAGGTGCCTGGGCCCCCCTTTGAACTGATGGGGCCTGGGCCTGGTACAGGGGGGCTGGCTGTACGGCCTTATCAGCGGCCTTGCTCATAGTGCACAGAGCAGAGTAAAGAATCCCTGGAAACTGTAGCCTGCCTCAAAGCACTGTGAAAAGACTGCTGAATCTGACTGCAGTAGATCATACAACCTGTATTGTTTTACTGGTTGCTTTTATTTGCTGCAGGGTGTGTTTGATTAAAGGAGCATTGCAGCAGCCATCAGAGAGTTAAACTGCAGAACAGTAAAAAAAAAAAAAAAAAAAAGGAAAAGTGTGCTATCAGATAAGATTTATGACTACAGTGAGTCATGTGACTTCCTTTCTGGAGGACAGCACAACTGGAGGAGAGCCAGATAGTGACACAGCAAAATGTAGAGTGAGCAAGAGGATTCCAGGGAACAGGCAGCCAGGAAACTCCAGACAGCTGTGACACTCTGATTACACAGCAGCCCAAAGGCAATCAATATACTTCCTAATGGATTAAAGCTGAACTCCTAGCAAGCAGCTAAATGTGCAGTTAGAAAAAAATAAAAAAAGAAGAATCCATCAAAACCACCAAAGGATTTGCAATGCTGTATGTTTAGTACGCATTGTTGAATTCGATACTAGTATCCTGCAACAATATGCGAACGACAAGTTGTCAGATGATCTGATCGTGTGTACGAAGCATAAGGATTTCATCCCGATACCTAATGGCAGTCAGAGTGCCATTGTCTAGACTGTAGAGGTCTGTGCGTCCCTCCATGGATATGCCTCCCCAGACCATCACTGACCCACCATCAAACTGGTCATGCTGAACGATGTTACGGGCAGCATAACGTTCTCCGCAGCTTCTCCAGACCTGTTCACGTCGGTCACGTGCTCAGGGGGAAACTGCTCTCATCTGTGAAAAGCACAGGGTGCCAGTGGTGGACCTGCCAATTCTGGTGTTCAATGGCAAATTCCAATCAAGCTCCACGGTGCCAGGAAGTGTGCACAGGGCCCACTAGAGGACGTTGGGCCCTCAGGCCACCCTCATTAATGGCCGTACACACGATCCGAAAATCGGACGAAAAATAAAGCTTGTGAAAAGATCGGACGATAATCTGATCGTTAGTACACAGCTTACGAGAGGCGATCACGACAGTTCGCCTGATATTATCCGGTCATGCAAGCATAAAAATTTTGATCGTATTATAACACATCGTACGATAATCGTATTATCAGTATGTTGTTTGTCCGAAAAAAATGGCGAGCAGTAGACCGCGCATGAGCAGTAGACATCATTTCCCCTCACATGCTACAGCGTGGTTACGCATACCGGAAGCTTTTGAATCATCGTCCGAGAAAATTCGTATCGTAAGTAACCTCTCCCCCATTTGCGAATATAATTGAGAGTTTCTCGCAACCAAACAAAAACGGACGGAGCGTTGTCCGATTTTCGGATCATGTGTACTGGTCATTAGTCCATTTCTGATTGTTTGGTCAGAGACATTCACACCAGTGGCCTGCTGGAGGTCATTTTGTAGGGCTCTGGCAATGACATTTTATCCCAGGCTTTTTCAACCAAGATTGCGTGGAACCCTAGGGTTTCTTCAGGAAGTTGCTAAGGGTTTCGATAGACAAAGACCACGCATGATCTGAAACCCAGAATAACCCGGAAAAAGCCTGGCTGATATTGTTTTTGTTTTGCACTATCTTATACGTAGCTACATAACTAGGAAGCTTTTCCAGAATCGTACAACTTCCCGCTCTCTGCACTACTCCTGGCACCTCTCTGAGTTTACAGGAGCTGGAACTACAGAGGAGGCATCAGGTATCAATGCGTGCTGACAGTATTGACTGTCAGCGCGCATTCAGAACACTGGAAACACAACGTTGATTTGCAGCAGAACCCCTGGGGACTACCAAAATTTTCTTGTGGACCACCAGTGGTCCAAAGACCACTGGTTGGCATCCGCTGTCCTATAAGCATACTCCAGGTCACCAAACAAAATATACAAGCCAGATGTTCACCGCATTAACCAACAAGCCAACATTTTCACATGGTAAAGCCTCGTACACACGCAACGAATTTCCGCCGACCGGTCGTCTGTCTTTGTCCAGAGTGGTGTCTGTTGGTTGGAATGTGCTCTAGACTGCACACAAATTTTCCCGCACAACAGAATTCTACTTCAGAAGTGATGTCATGTGTTGGATTGCTTTCTTTGTGTTCTTTCATCTCTGAGCATGCCTAGTCTTGCTCATAAGATTTTTCCCTGTCGAAATCTGTACTGACTGCACGAAAATCGGCCGTGTTTTGACGGTGGACAAAAAATTTATAGCCTGCACACCAGAATTTTTTCAGCCGAAAAGTCGGAGTCGGTTATCGAGAGCACCATACTAACAAGCCGAAAATCGGCAGATCGGTCGTCGGATGAAAATTCCCGGCCGAATTTCGACTCGTGTGTACGGGCCTTTAGTCAGCAATGGCAGCCTCAAAATTTCCTTCAATTGAACAAGTCAGCTGTTTTAAACTTTATAAAGTAAAGTTGGCCATAGATGGGTAGAATTTAGAAAAAAAGTCTTCGTAAAGGAAGGTTCTAAAAGTTTTCTTGTTTTTCTAATGGGATCAAATCGATGTTCGTTTTTGTAATGAGAAAATTCGAAGAAGCAGGATGGAAATGTTTTCTTGAACTAATGAATTTTTTTCAAATGTTTAAAGCAAACAAAATCTTTCAAACAATATTCAAATGTTCTGAGAATTTTCGTACCAATTATTCTAAGACTATTTCTAAGAATTTTGGCTCAATATTGTATTCATCTATAGCCAACTTAAGAATTGTCTAATAACATCAGACAACATAAAGTGTCCAATGTTGCCTTTATTAGTTAGAAAAATTTGTCAGTGAAACAGTTTTTATTGACAGCAATCTTTTCCTTGACGAAGTGTTCACCGTAAAAAGTGAAAGCGGTAAAGATGAATTGAGTGGAGCTGCTTAAATCAGGAGCAGCGGCGTTTCTAAACTTCCTGATTGATCATTCAGACAGCAGCCAAATGGCCAATCAGGGGCCATCTATTGATTTAAGGCGGTTGCAAATCTGCCTGAAAACAAACTATATGGCTAAAAGGATGTGGATACCACTCCAAATAATTGAGTTTAGATAATTCCAGTGAGGTATACATTGCTACAGCATCCAAAGGACATTTTATCCCAGGCTTTTTCAACCAGGATTGCGTGCAACCCTAGGGTTTCTCCAGGAGGTTGCTAAGGGTTTCGTGAGCAGTTGCAGATTTGTCTCCCACCAATGCAAGGGGGTACTTTTCTATTGGCATACAATTTAAGCAGCCTTTATCAGCTAGGATTCTGTGAAACCCTAGGATTGCATCAGAGATTGCTAGGGGTTCCTTGAGCTGTGGTAGTTTAAACTCCCAGCTAATGGTACCTGCATAGATCTGGCACCAATGCCACTTGGCAGAGCCCCACACCATGGGACCAGTGGAGCTCATACTCTCTCATTAGTGGAGTAACCACTGGCATCAATAATCATGTTAGCTTCTGCTTAAGGAGTGCATTCTTCCCACTGCCCGCCAATGTAAGGGGCATTCTTCCCACTGCCCACCAATGTAAGGGGCATTCTTCCCACTGCCCACCAATGTAAGGGGCATTCTTCCCACTGCCCATCAATGTAGTGTGGCTTACATTGCCACAATTTGTATAAATGTAAATAAATGTAATATAAAAAACATTTTTAGCAGGGGTTCCTCGATACCTGAATATTATTGCAAGGGTTCCTCGACTGTAAAAAGGTTATGAAGGGCTGCTTTAGACAATTGTGCTCTTCAAACTGTTTAGCAACAGTTTGGGAAAACTGAATTTTTGTAAAATCTTACCTGTAAAATTCCTTTCTCTGAGTCCTCCGACAGTCGCCGCCTCTTCATATTCGTCACTATGGGGTTATTGACCTTTTCTCCGTAGGAGTAGCTAGGCAACAGAATATGTTAATATCAAAGCTTTTAGCATACCCCACCCCTAGGGGGTGGTCCCCTCAGTCAATACCCTCCTGCTTCCTGCATTCCTACCTCAGTTTCAGTAGCATAGCAGTAGAGTACATAAACAAAACCCCAAAAGAGGGGCGGGGGCGGCGACTGTCGGAGGACTCAGAGAAAGGAATTTTACAGGTAAGATTTTACAAAAATTCAGTTTTCTCTTACGTCCTCCGACAGTCGCCGCCTCTTCATATTCGTCACTATGGGGACGTCCCAAAGCAGTGTAGACATGAGGGGTGGGAGAAAAATCGCAGCCGCGCCCAAGGCAACGGAGTACCCACATCAGAAAAAAAGGAACCTTACCAAAGGAAGGAAACCAACTGGGCAACATGAAAAAAACTTGCTCAACAGGAGCAACAACCCAGGAAAACAAATAACCTAGGGATAAAAACATCCCAACAGCCAAGGGTCTAAAGAAAAAACAAGGAACCCTAAGGCACTGCCGCACTAAGAACCTTGCGGCCAAAGGAAGCATCTGCCGATGCCTGAACATCCACTTTGTAGAATTTTGAGAAGGTGTGAACGGACGACCAAGTCGCCGCCTTACACACCTGGGCCACAGAAGCCCGATGATGACAGGCCCAAGACGTACTCAGAGATCTGGTAGAGTGCGCCTTCACAGGCATGGGGAGAACTTTTCCCTTCAAAGCATAGGCCTGTTCAATGACCTGTCTGATCCATTTGACGATGGTAGAAGCCGACACCGCCATGCCCTTCCGAAAGGATTCAGTCGATGACAGGTAAACCCTGATCGCCCGAACAACATCCAAGGAATGCAAAGCCACCTCCTTTGGATGTTTAGGCTTCGCACAAAGCGAAGGCAAGACAATGTCCTCATTGAGGTGAAATTCCGAAATCCTTTTCGGAAGGAAGGACGGGTTAGGTCGCAAGACCACCTTATCCAAGTGAACCACCAAATACGGAGATCTGCAGGACAAAGCTGCCAGCTCCGACACTCTGCGAGCCGAAGTGATCGCCACCAAAAAGGCGACCTTCTTGGACAACATAGACAACGAGATTTCCCTGATCTTTTCAAAGGGAGCATGTTGCAACACGGACAGAACAAGATTCAAGTCCCATGGAGGTAAAGGCTCCCTCCTAGGAGGGACCAGATGCCGCACCCCTTGAACAAAAGTGCAAACCAAAGAATTAGACGCCACAGGGCGTTGAAAGAGAACGGCCAGCGCAGAAATCTGACCCTTAATCGTGGCCAACGCCAAACGCTGGTCCACGCCCGTTTGAAGGAAAGCCAACACCCTTGATACCGAGTATGAGCGAGGAGAATACCCCCTGGACTCACACCAAGCAAAATAGGCCTTCCAAGTACAGTAGTAAACCTTCCCCGAAGAGGACTTTCTAGCCTTGATCAAAGTGTGAATGACCTCAGGGGAGAGACCCCTATCCTTCAGGATCTTGGTTTCAACAGCCAGGCCGTCAAAGCCAGCGACTGTAAAGCAGGATGGAATATCGGCCCTTGAGACAGGAGATCTTCTCGAAGTGGCAGACGCCACGGAGCGTCGACCGCCAGATTCACGAGATCTGCGTACCAAGACCGGCGAGGCCAGTCTGGCGCCACCAGAATCACCGTGTGCGGTTCCGAGACCAACCTGCGAAGGAACCTGGAAAGTAGCTGAATCGGTGGAAAGGCATACAACAGACGATACTGATGCCAGGGAGCCACTAACGCGTCCGACGCGTCCGCCCGAGGATCGCGCGTCCTTGTCACGAACCTAACCACCTTGTTGTTTAGACGAGACGCGAACAGGTCCTCATCTGGTGAGCCCCACTTCGCGCACAACATCTGGAAGACATCCGGGTGAAGGGACTATTCCCCCTTGTCCAGGGCCTGGCAAACTCAGATAATCCGCCTGCCAGTTCTCCACCCCCGGAATGTGAACCGCCGTTATCGCCGGGACGTGCGTCTCGGCCCAAGACAGAATGTCGGCCACTTCCCAAGCCGCTCGGACACTCCTGGTGCCCCCTTGGTGGTTGATGTAGGCCACCGCTGTGGCATTGTCCGTCTGCACCCGAACCGGACGGCCCTGCAGCCTGTCCGTCCAACGCAGAAGGCAGAGATTTATCGCTCGCAATTCCAGAATGTTGATTGGAAGGGAGGATTCCTCCTCCGACCAAGTACCCTGGACGGACAGAACGCCCAGAACACCACCCCAGCCGACAGGCTGGCATCCGTGGTGATCACTGTCCACGAGAAAGGGCGAAAGGACTTGCCCGCCGTGGACTGGAGCCACCACAGAAGATCCCTTCTGGTGCGATGGCTCAATGAAATCTGGAGATCCAGAGATTGCGGTCGCCCGTCCCACCTGGTCAGAATCTCCCTTTGGAGACCCCGCGTGTGAAACTGGGCGAAGGGAATCGCCTCGAAAGCCGAGACCATTAATCCCAGACACCTCATACACGTCCGGAGGGACGAGCACTGAACGTCCCTGAGGGACCTGACTTCTTCCTGAAGCTTCCTGAGCTTGTCTTCCGGCAGGAATACCTTCGCCTGAACAGAGTCCAGGATCATTCCCAGGTAAGGAAGATGAACCGACGGACACAGCGTAGATTTTGGAAAATTTATCGTCCAACCAAACTCCTGTAGAGTCTGCATCATGACGGACAGGTCGTTCACCAGACCCTGACTGGTCGCAGACCAAACCAGAATGTCGTCCAGATACCCCAGGACCGAGATGCCCTGGGCGCTCAATAAAGCCAGAACCGGCGCAAGCACCTTGGTGAAAACCCGCGGAGCCGAAGCGAGACCAAAGGGTAACGCCACAAATTGGTAGTGATCCTCCGCAATGGCGAATCGAAGGAACCTCTGGTGACCCTCGAAAATGGGGATGTGAAGATACGCATCCTTCAGATCGATGGACGCCATGAATTCCCCCGGAACCAGGGCAGCCACCATGGAATCGCAGGGATTCCATGCGGAACTTGCGAACCCGCACAAAGCGGTTCAGAGCTTTCAAGTCCAGAATCGGACGTACCTTGCCCTCCCTTTCTGGGCACAGTGAACATATTGGAATAGAACCCCCGAAATCTGTCCCGATGAGGCACCGGAACCACCACTCCCTGAGCCCGCAGGTCCCGCACCGCCAGGTGCAGATCCCGCAAGCGCTCCGGAGACAGCTGAAGATTTGAGGGAAAAAATCTGCTCGCCAGCCGAGATAGAAACTCGATCTTGTATCCAGATCAAACGATTTCCTGAACCCACCTGTCCCGAATGCGGGCCAGCCAGGGTTGAAGAAAACCGAGCAAACGTCCCCCCACCCCAGAACTGGGTGAGGGCGCCCCTTCAGGCCGCATTGTTATGGGCAGCGGACCCGGACTGGCCGGACTTCTGCTTACCTGTCCACGGCTTTTTCTGGGAGCCTTGGCCCTTGAAGGGCTTGCTCTTATAGTGCGACCGAAAGGCACGAAAGGACCCCTGAGGGGGTCTAAACGAGGTATTCTACTTACCGCGAACAAACTTAGTCTTGTGAGTCTGGGGCAAGAGAGTGCTCTTACCCCCAGAAATACCCTTTATCAGAGTATCCAAAGATTCGCCAAAAAGGCGAGAGCCCGCGTAGGGCAAATTAGCTAAAGTTTCGCGAGAAGATTGGTCAACAGACCAACATTTCAGCCATATCAGGCGACGGTTCAGCACCGCCACACTTTGGAGACGCGCAGCCAAAGGGACCATATCTAAGTCCGCATCACACAAATACATGACACCCTGATGAATCTGATCCACCATAGCCAATGTTGACGGCGGGGCAGAGTCAGCCACCAGGGTGCGCCTGAGCACCTGCGTCCAATCTGCAATAGCCTGGGCTGCCATAATGGAAGCAAAAATCGGCTTCAGCATAGAGCCCGCAACCGTATAAGAGTGACGGGCCAGAGACTCCAACCTCCTGTCCGTAGGGTCCTGGAAAGCCGGGGTATCCTCAGCAGGAATCGCAGTGGATTTATTCAAAATCGCCACCGCGTGATCCACCTGAGGCGGCACACACCAACGCTCATCAGTGGCGGGAGTAAAAGGATAACGCAGCTTAAACCTACTCGGCACAGCAAAAGGCTTCTTCAAATTGCGCCATTGTTCATCAACAGCGCGCTGAAATTCCGTAGAGCAAGGAAAAACCTGCAACGTTTTGCGCTTTCTTCGCGTCCCGTAAGAGGACATCAAAACAGGAGGACATGGTTCATCCTCCAAATGCAGTGTTTGCTTGATAGAAGCAACCAACTCATCCATGAGTGCAAGCTCTTCAGACGAGCCAGGGGGAGAAACATCAACCCTTTCCACCTCAGCCTCCCCTTCAGACCCCGCAAGGTCTAGAGATGAGCAAGACCCTGAGAAGGGCACTCCAGCCATAACATCCCCATCGCCCTCTGAATCAGAGGAAATTGACACTCTGGGCCTTTTTGTGGATCGATCAGCCACCAGCATCTGCACCTAAGCAGCTAAGTTAGCCACAATAGTAGCCAGATCAGCCCCCTCGGGGGAAGCAGCAGCCCCTTGGCCCCCTACCAAGGTGGGGGGAAACTTGCTTTCCTGAGAATCCATGCCCCAGTAGACTTAAGAAAAAAAGGAGTACTGCCCCTTTAAGATCGCGGCGAGCGTAGCCCACCGCACTCACTGAATACACTGACCCACAGGGATAGGAATACAAGGCAAGGAATACAGGAATAAGGAAAGGTAAAACCTGGAGAGATCACACAGACTGCTGCACCGATCGCTGTCCCAGAGGCAAAGGAAGTGATGCAAGACTGACCGCCCCTATGAAGCCTATGGAAGGCTACACAAACATGGCCGCTGGCTGAGGCTCCATAGGCAGATACAGAACAGCGCTGACATGAGGCCTGAGCGATCGCCGCCAAAAAACGCTGCTCTTTCCACACAGGACCGGCCACCATAGCTCGCTGTAAAAAAAATGGCGGACCGCAGCAGCGATCGCCGCACAGTATGCCCAAAAATGTTGCACAAGCATGTCACATACAGCATGTCTCACAGAAAACTCAGCCTGTTACACAGAGCAAAGCAGGAGAGCCCCCCCCCCCCTCTTCAGCCCACAGAAAGGCAGCTATTACTGACAGGGAGCTCAACGTTTTTACACAGACATGCAGGGTCCCACAGTCCCAGACTGACACCCAAAACAGACAGGTCCCCACACAGAATACACTTACCATCCGGATGGCGTGGGGAGCCCGCACAAGCGATCAAACCGCTGCACTAAGGACAGGGAGAGTCGCAGCCAGGACGCAGTGGAACTGCGGTGCGAAACCGCAAATGGCGTCCGGTGAGGTAGCCACCTCACTGCAGCATCCCTGCAGCGAACAAGGATGGGTCGTTCATATATGCCAGGGAAAACCTGAGCTGAACGCTCGATGGCAGGCTGGGAAGCCACTGGCCCTGAACCCCGGATAACCAGGGAGGCCAGCCCGAGACCCAGCTCCGCACGATCATCTTCATCAGAAGAAACTAAACTAGTGCTGAAAAATAACAGCTAAGTAAAGAAGAGAAAACACTTGAAATAAAATCAAAGAGAGAGAATAGAGGCTGAGACTGAAATCCCAGCACAGGATAAGCCTGCTAACTCCTGAGCTAGACAATTGAAACTGAGGTAGGAATGCAGGAAGCAGGAGGGTATTGACTGAGGGGACCACCCCCTAGGGGTGGGGTATGCTAAAAGCTTTGATATTAACATATTCTGTTGCCTAGCTACTCCTACGGAGCAAAGGTCAATAACCCCATAGTGACGAATATGAAGAGGCGGCGACTGTCGGAGGACATAAGAGAAAGGTTGTTTTCTGTTCCAGCATTACTGTGACCCAGGGAATAATGCCAGCAACGTAAAGGCATGTTTAGCCACAAAATATGGACGGCACTCCCAATGACAAAAACAATCTTTTTTTCCATAAAAATGCAGAGATGATCTCTGATGCATTTCACACTGGATAGTGCTTAATCATAGAGTACTCTGAACTATCCAGTTTGAAACGTGTTAGAGACATTATCTGCTTGTTATACCTGGTTTTTATGATACACAGAAGATTGCAGTTCAGATTGAAGTATTGTCCTCTTATACACTTCCCATGGCAGGCTGGATGTGCACCCAGTAGTTAGTGGGCAAGAATGGACCAACCTGGAGCAGTAATAATGGTTTATTCATATAGACGTGGTTTGAAGAGTCTGGTATGGAGAAAACTCAAGTGGCCTTCACAGAGCCTTGACCCCAACCCTACGATGCACCTTTTGGAAGAATTGAAATGTTGACTGCAAACCAGGTCTTCTCATCCATCAGTAGATTACCTCACAACACTCTTGTGGCTGAATGGACACATTCCAAAAGCTCATGTTGGGGGGGGGCTGTTATAGCGGGGGCAAAATCGATATTATAACCCATGGCTTTGGAATGGAATGGCATGCCCAACAAGCTCATATAGATGGCCATGTGTCCACAGACATTGGACCATGTAATGTATTATCTTAATCTAAAAATGTCTCCCATTTACTTTTGCATTTACCAAAATGGGGAATATAAAATTACATACAGAACTAACTATACGATTTAAAATTAGAAAAATTAGTAGGCAAACATTCGCCCTTCAGTTGTTGAGGAAGTCCCATGAGGCATTGAAAGACTAAAAGCTACGCCTCTCACAGAATGAGGCATAATGGGACTTGTAGTTATGCAACAGCTGGAGAACTGTGATTGGACTTGTAGTTATGCAGCAGCTGAAGGGCCAAAGTTTGCCTACCCAATTTTAATCAATGTGAAAGTGGACTAGTTCTCGTTAAACCAAAATGACAAACATGTAAGTATAACTAATACAGCACACAGAACACGATCAGCGTTGATACAGTTTATAGAATGTACACAGCAGTGACACAATGTATATATATATATATATATATATATATATATATATATATATATATATATATATATATATATATATATATATAATGCTGCTTGGCACTAAGCTGTCTTTGCTCCTTTCACCCAGACAGGAAGGTCACAGATCTGTGATATACATCCAGTCATAACCAACAACCTGCTCATTAGACAATGGTGTCCTTTGATGTGCACGGTGTGACTGATATACACAATAAGGCCATTTCCTGGGGAAATTGCTCACTGGTTCTATACCTGCAGAACTTCCTTCCCCACGTGTGACCCTCCACCTACCTGTTCTTTCAACAGTAGCGCCACCCGCTCGAAAAGTTGGCTGCCATCAATGGAGGTCAGGGCGATGTACAGGAAAAGCCCATACAGGACTGGTTTGGGGATCCACTGCAGTGGAAGCGGCAGGAGGAAAAGGGAGAGGCCCACCAAAACGTTGGCCACAAGCGACGTCAACCGAGTCTCCTTCACACTGACAATCCTGGGATGGACAAAGAACATGTGAGTGAGGGCTGAGAAACAAAAGAATTTATGGATGTCTTAAAGTTCATTTATGCAGGTCACGGTATAGCTAGTAGTAGTCACATCCACTGCACTTATTCTGTAATGTTGAAGAGGTTTTGCAGCTTATCCTAAACAATTATTCAGTTCTAATGAGCGATTGGAACATATTGCATAATTTGTATCAACACAGGTACCACAGATACCTAAAATTTAATCATCACATTAAGCTCCCTGGCGGTCTGATTATGTCCAGATTTCTGTGCTAAAAGCGGTACATTCTTTTGCATAGAGATGTGTTTTACATTTTAAAACTCACCTTTTCCCTACGAACCCCCGCCGTCCTCCCGCTGTGTGCTCGGCCGATGCAGGCACCTGTCTTCCGGTTCCCTTCCGTGCGAGTGTTGCGACGCAGGGGGGTGGAACCGGCGGCGATTTAAAAAATGTAAATATACTAAATGACATGATACAAAGCTGTGATCCTAACAGATTACACTGTATAATGCCATTTCACCACAGGATTTCACCTGGTGACTTCTCCAGTGCCCTGTCTGTGCTTTTCCAGTGCTTTGTACCTGGAAAATTGAGAACAACCATGGAGTCCAAAATGCATTCTTTTTGCGCAAAAGCGCTTTTAGATGAACTGGAAAACAGCGACAGTGAAACTAAGTTACTTGAAGAACTGAGCGATAGCGATTGTGGGAAAATTCGTCATCAGGTACGGAAAGTGACGACAGCGACGATTCTGAGTCTCTTTCTGGCACATCGCTTTGTGGGAAATTCTGAAGAATCATTTGATATACTTCCCAAATTCCACAAGCTATGTGCCAGAAAGAGACATCAGAATCCTCGCTGTCACTTTCTGTACCTGATGACGAATTTTCCCATGAATCGCTATCGCTCAGTTCTTCTAGTAACTCTAAAAGCACTTTTGCGGAAAAAGAACGCTTTTTAGACACCATGGTCATTCAAAATATTCCAGGAAAAAAGTACTGGAAAAGCACAGGCAGGGCACTGGAAAAGTCACCAGGTGAAATCCTGTGGTGAAGTGGCATGATACAGTGTAATCCGTTAGGCTCACAGCTTTGCATCATGTCATTTAGTGTATTTACACTTTTGAATTTGCCGCCGGTTCCACCCCCCCTGCGTCGCAATGCTCGCAGGGAAGGGAACCGGAAGGCAAATGCCGGCAATCAGCTGTGCACAGAGCGGGGAGAGAGCGTGAGGACGCCGGGGAGAGAGCGTGAGGACGCCAGGGAGAGAGCGTGAGGACGCCAGGGAGAGAGCGTGAGGACGCCAGGGAGAGAGCCTGAGGACGCCAGGGAGAGAGCCTGAGGACGCCAGGGAGAGAGCGTGAGGACGCCAGGGAGAGAGCGTGAGGACGCCAGGGAGAGAGCGTGAGGACGCCAGGGAGAGAGCGTGAGGACGCCAGGGAGAGAGCGTGAGGACGCCAGGGAGAGAGCGTGAGGACGCCAGGGAGAGAGCGTGAGGACGCCAGGGAGAGAGCGTGAGGACGCCAGGGAGAGAGCGTGAGGACGCCAGGGAGAGAGCGTGAGGACGCCAGGGAGAGAGCGTGAGGACGCCAGGGAGAGAGCGTGAGGACGCCAGGGAATCGCAGGGAAGGGGAGTAACATTCTGGGGTAATCCCGTGTGTGGCTCGGGGTTACTGCTTTTGATACTGAAAGTTAACCCTGAGCCACACTCGGGAATACTGCCAGGGAGGTTAAGGCATATGAAGAACAGGATTCACACCTTCAACCATGTCAATAGGATGATTAACACCTATACAGACTTTGACACCAGGGATGGGATTATGTAACTAGAGCATGCCGATTCCACACCTTCCATCCTGTTCTTGGACAATTACCATCTGCCTTAGTACATACCATGGTGACTGAATAAAGGAGTCTGCAGTCTGTGTGGCTATAAATGTTGGGGTATCTTCTTGACACTCAGAGCTAGAGACGCCTTAGAGAATCTATGAAACGTCTTCAACATTACAGAGCATGTCCAGTTGAATGGGACTACTACTAGCTTTGCTAGAAGAGTTTTTAGACTGTAAGCTCTAATGGTTGGATATTTCTTTGGCTGGCATGTTTGATCAACAGTAACTCTAGCAAGTCAGAATTTTACTGAATCTCAAGCACAGGACAGAACACGAGGCAAGTACTAGCAGACTGCCTGGCTTGGTTTCACCTTTCCAATTGCGTGACAACACACCAAAGTTGTTGTTGGGTCTGCCAGAGCCAACCTGTCATATCATGTCTTCAGTGTAGTGGCTCAGGCAAGGATTGGCATTACTTCTCTTCAGAGACTTACTATTCCATGAGCCTTTGGTGTTAAAGTATATCTAAAGTCAATATAGAACGTGTGCAAGCATTAAAACCTTTGGCAGTTTTTTTTTTTTTTTGCGGTCAGTGTTCCTTCACTGGAGAATCACTAATTGCCCTGCCCATTGGGACAGGTGAAGTGTTAAAAAAAATTGTTTTCAACTGAACAGAAAGTTAAGAGAAATCTTCCAATGTGAGCACCTTTTCTGGTGTCAACTTGCAGCACAATTCCTCTCATCTTGGGTGAATTTTTCACACTTCCTAATGTACATCCAGGATGGGAAGTGGACAATGTCAGTCAGTGGAACAGTGGACAGTGCCAGTAGGGCAGATGTTGGTGTCACTAGGGCACTGGATTGTGTAAGTTTATTTTTTCATTTTTTCATTTTTTATTTTTTACATTTTTTTTTTAAATAATTTTATCTTTTTATACATTTTTTTAGCAGCCCTGTTGGGGGGCTTTGGTGCAAAATCAGGGGTCTAAAACTCCGATGTCTCACTTTTGAGACAGAGAAAAGAGATTGAGGACACAGCCCCTTATCTCCTCTCTATAGCATCAGTTGCACAGAATGAACAGGAAGAGTCTCCCTGTTCATTCACAAACTGAAGCATACTAAACACCAGGGGACCACAAGGAACAGGAACCTGGACAGGAGGGGGCAGTGTGGGCAACATTTACAAGAACTGTTTCCCTTTATTTCCCCCCTGCAGCAGCTGAATGCCAGAGAAGCCAGATTTCTGCTGCTGCAGGAGGAAAACACACTGGATCAATTCCAAAAAATACTGCTCCCACTCCTGTCCAGCTTTCCGGGGGTTGGCAGGTAGATTGTGATTGCTGGGTTGCTGACCTATATACACACACACACAGTGGGTACAATAAGCATTGAACATGTTGCCAATATTTTTCTATGACATGAAATGTTGACAACGTCGGTAACAACTCATGCAATCAATACATAAAAAGAAACTAAAAAAAAATAAATAAAAAGGTTCAGAAATGAAGTTATATGTAATAAAATGGAACGACACAGGGGAAAAAGTATTGACCACATAAAGAAAGGGAGGTGCAAAAAAGCACGCAACGCCAAGGCACCAGCTGAAACCTATTAGTAATTAGAAAGCAATCCTGCCCCTTGTCAGTGCAAATATCAGCAGTTTCAGTCTCAACTGATGACCTATAAAAAGGTGATGGGTAAAGGAGTGGGCCAAAATCACAACCTGAGCAATGCATGCGACTAGTTTCTCCATACAGGAGGTATCTTCAAGCTGTCATTACCAACAAAGGATTTTGTACCAAGCATTAAATAAGTTTCAGTTCACGTGTTCAATACTTTTTCCCTGTGTCATTCCATTTTATTACACAGAACTTCATTTCTGAACCTATTTGTTTTGTATGTATGGATTGCATGGGCTGTTACCGACCTGGTGAAAATTTCATGTCAATAGCACCTTTAGAACTATATTTACCTAGAGAAATTGTGACGTGTTCAATACTTATTTTACTCGTATATTTATTTATTTTTTTTCCAAGAACAAGCATGTTAATAAAAAAAACTTGCCTGCTCTGTGCAGTTGGTTTTGCACAGAGCAGCCCGGATCCTCCTCTTCTCGGGTCCCTCGCCGGCGCTCAAGGCCCCTCCTTCCTGCCCAGTGACCCCCAGAGCTATTAGCTTGCAATGAGGGCACGTGAGCAGGCACGTTCCCGAGCCTCTGCTCTGCGTGTCCATTCACAGACAAAGCCAATGCTTGGCCCCGCCCCCTCTCTCCTCTTATTGGCTCACTGGCTGTCTTAGCCAATGAGGGAGAGACCCAGCAGGGTTGAGGCTCCCATGCACAGCACTGGAGGAAGATAAGGCTGTGGTTTGGCTGCACAGAGAAGGTTGTTTACCCAACACGAAGGTAAAAAAATCCTCGAGCCTTTAGAACCCCTTTAACTATATGGAAAGTAATGAAGAGAAGTTGCTCAGCACGTTGGCGGTACGAGTATGAGCTTGTGTTTGTTTTTCTAGCAGCTCCGAGAGGTAGAGATCAGCCAACTGGGTTTAAATCCTACATTCCATACAACACAATGGAGACATCCAGTTCATGCTTGTCTGCTGCTTGTTTCACGCACAGGAGACCTGAAAATTGAAAGAGTGACAATATGCCAGCCATAATATCTCCATTCAATGGTTACGGTACATGGTGAATGGGCAAAGTTCAGCAGCCAGACAAATACGTGTCCAGTTACATAATATGGGGAGCCTTCCAATAGCACAACATGCTTGAAGGAGAACTATGACCAGGATTATAAATAAACCTTGTATACCAATTACTTTTTGTCAAAGTGCCATCTGTTTTTATTCTCAAGAACCACTTAAAGGGTCAGTTCACCAAAAACCGATCTGTATATCTCTATCAGTTTTGGCAGAAAATGGATTATTACAGCAAATCTGTATTTTGCCCATTCACACCAAAATACCAGATTTGCTTGATAGCCTTCCCCCATGCTGAAGATAACTATCCACCTTGCGCTCTGTCAAGCTTTCTTCAATGCAATATGGTAAAGAGTCCTTAAAGCCTAACTCCAGGCCATTTCTTTTTTTTTTTTTTTTAAATGTCCCCCTGCACATTCTGCTGCAAACGTGCAGTATCCGCTGTTCCCCACAGGATGTCCTCGGTTTTCTGGGTTGAATGAAACCCAGACTGAGTTTGGGGTGTCATGGCCCCGCCCTCTGAGTGCAGCTCCCTACAAAGATGTAGAGAGCGGTGTTGATATGATCATGTCAGTGCCACTCTGCCAGGACCCTCACCACTACAAGACCAAAGAGAAAGAGAACCAAGCATGTCATATAACTGGCCAGAAGACTTCAGAAAAAGGTAAAGAAAAAGAAAAAAAAAAAAAAATCAACCTACTGCTTGGTGGGGGCCTCAAGGGGGTCCTCTGGAGGCAGGGGAGCCGGCAGTTGGGTTTTAACCCTATGCAAACTCTGACCCAGAACAACCAAGAGTTTACACATCATCACTACTTGGGATGATGGGCGATACTAGAGGAGGGTTGCACAAGGAGGTCAATAGCTGACATATGAAATTCCTGCCCTCCCCTGCACTGCAGAATACTAGACTGGAGGCCCAGGAGGTATAACAAACCAGGGCTCCACTGCATTGAATTCAGGAAAAAGCATAAAGGAAGGGGCACACAGGGTGACAGTGTACTCCTCCTTCATCCAGTCACTGGCCTGGGCGGGTTTCGGACCAAGCTTTAATGCAGCATGGCCAGCAAAGAGGCCTAGGACATGACTATGCTTCTGCCAGGGTTGCTTCACTCACAAGACTGGCTGAACTCAGGATACACTTTCCTACACAGATAAAACAGTCCATATATATGTATTTTAACTGTTTTTAGTGGTCTACATGGTAGAGCTGCACAATTATGGATAAAATGGGAATCTATTTTTTTGCTTAGAAGAAAGATCACGAATTCTGGGCGTAACATCTTTCACATTTTACGAAAAAATTTAGCTAACTTTACTGCTTATTTTTTTTTTATTTCATTAAAGTGTATTTTTCCCCAAAAATTGTGTTTGAAAGACCGCTGTGCAAATACAGTGTGACATAAAATATTGCAACAGCTGCCATTGTATTCTCTAGGGTCTCTGCTAAATTGTATGTGTGTATATATATATAATGTTTTGGGGGTTCTAAAGAATTTCCTATCAAAAAATCAAAAAAAGCGGATTTTAACTTGTAAGCGACAAGTGTCATAAAAAAGCTTAGACTTTAAGTGGTTAACCTGAGCATTTGCCAGAGGCTCTTTTTTTTCTGACAGCTGTGAGTAAGCAGAGAACAGTTCTGCTCTGTATGAATCGAGGAATGCCGTTTTAAGATCATAAGGAGGGGGTTAATAGAGATCGTGATTTTAACGATTAATCGTGCAGCTCTACTGCATGGTATATTCTGCCTTTAGTCCAGGGATGACATCTCTGTGTCTGCATACAAGTGGTGGCAGTTCTGAGGGGTTCCCTCTCTTCTTGTTGGGTTTTCAATTTATTTAAAATGATGGAAAACCCAATAGAATAATGGAAACAACCTTCAGTTGGTGGCAACACCTGAACCTCCAAGGTAGGAAGGAACTAAGTCGGGACCTCTATTCCAGCCCTCTATGAACAGTAAAGGTTTTAGGAAAGAGAAACGTGAGCGATGAGAGTGCATGCAGCTTACAAATAAAACAGTAGTTCACTGAATGGAACCCCCTAACTTACGTCTCATAGATGTGCCCATGCTCCACTCTCTCCTCCACGTAGGCCAGAGCTCGAACATGCATGGGGGAGTGTGGGAAGGCAGCATGGATCCAAGGCATGCCAAATACAGACAGCCCTGTGTTAATCAGTGCCACAAGAAGGAGATCCCAGTGATACGCCGTGCCTTTCACCAACCTGCAGGAAGAAAAAGCAGCGCAGTTAGTAAAAGGTGAACTATTTACAAAGCATCAACGTATTTCATGTGATTAACAAAAAAAAAAAAGCTTACACTGGCCAACGAAACATACAATTACATTATATCTTCAGCCAATATATTTTTGCTTTGGATAGGAATGTTAGAAACCCTGTGAGTTTTTTTATTGCGGTTTGTGTCCCCATTGGCAGTATTTGGCCTCTCTATTTGCCTTGTTGGCTATCGTGATGGAAAAAAAAAAAAAAAAAACAAAGATCGATCCAACATGTTCTAGTTGTCACCAAAACAGGAGAGGAGGAGACATCTTTCAAAAGGTGGTGACAACTGTTTGAGAGGTTTGCTCTAGCTTTGCTGAGATTTCCTCTAACTTCCTGTTGTGTCTTTGGGACAGGAAACCGAGAAATCTCCTCAATGGGACACAGCAAGCAAAAATATAAAGGATGGCTGTGGGAGGATGGATAAGGAGGGATGGATGGATGGGGAGGAATGGAAAGATAGAGAGGAATGGATGGGGAGGAACTAATGGGCAGGGAGAAATAGATAAGGATGAAGAAGAATGGATAGGGATGAATGGATGGATTGATGGGGAGGGATAGATGGATGGAGAGGAATGGATGGAGAGGAATAGATAGGGATGAAGAAGAATGGATATGGATGAATGGATGGACGGATGGAGAGGAATGGATGGATGCAGAGGAATGGAAAGATGCAAAGGAATGGAAAGATGCAGAGGAATGGAAAGATGCAGAGGAATGGAAAGATGCAGAGGAATGGAAAGATGCAGAGGAATGGAAAGATGCAGAGGAATGGAAAGATGCAGAGGAATGGAAAGATGCAGAGGAATGGAAAGATGCAGAGGAATGGAAAGATGCAGAGGAATGGAAAGATGCAGAGGAATGGAAAGATGCAGAGGAATGGAAAGATGCAGAGGAATGGAAAGATGCAGAGGAATGGAAAGATGCAGAGGAATGGAAAGATGCAGAGGAATGGAAAGATGGAGAGGAATGGAAAGATGGGAGAGGAATAGATAGGGATGAAGAAGATGAATGGATGGATGGATGGATATGGATGAATGGATGGATAGGAATGGAAAGGTGGAGAGGAATGGAAAGATGGAGAGGAATGGAAAGATGGAGAGGAATGGAAAGATGGAGAGGAATGGAAAGATGGAGAGGAAGAAGAATGGATGGACGGATGCAGAGGAATGGATAGATGCAGAGGAATGGATAGATGAAGAGGAATGGAAAGATGAAGAGGAATGGAAAGATGAAGAGGAATGGAAAGATGAAGAGGAATGGAAAGATGAAGAGGAATGGAAAGATGAAGAGGAATGGAAAGATGAAGAGGAATGGAAAGATGAAGAGGAATGGAAAGATGAAGAGGAATGGAAAGATGGAGAGGAATGGAAAGATGGAGAAGAATGGATAAGGATGAAGAAGAATGGATAAGGATGAAGAAGAATGGATATGGATGCAGAGGAATGGATAAGGATGAAGAAGAATGGATAAGGATGAAGAAGAATGGATAAGGATGAAGAAGAATGGATATGGATGCAGAGGAATGGATAGATGCAGAGGAATGGATAGATGCAGAGGAATAGATAGGGATGAAGAAGAATGGATATGGATGAATGGACGGATGGAGAGGAATGGATGGATGCAGAGAAATGGAAAGATGCAGAGGAATGGAAAGATGGAAAGGAATGGATAGGGATGAAGAAGAATGGATATGGATGAATGGATGGATTGATGGGGAGGAATAGATGGTGGGAGAGGAATGGAAAGATGGAGAGGAATGGAAAGATGGAGAGGAATGGAAAGATGGAGAGGAATGGAAAGATGGAGAGGAATGGAAAGATGGAGAGGAATGGAAAGATGGAGAGGAATGGAAAGATGGAGAGGAATGGAAAGATGGAGAGGAATGGAAAGATGGAGAGGAATGGAAAGATGGAGAGGAATGGAAAGATGGAGAGGAATGGAAAGATGGAGAGGAATAGATAGGGATGAAGAAGAATGGATATGGATGAATGGATGGACGGATGGAGAGGAATGGATGGATGCAGAGGAATGGAAAGATGCAGAGGAATGGAAAGATGCAGAGGAATGGAAAGATGCAGAGGAATGGAAAGATGCAGAGGAATGGAAAGATGCAGAGGAATGGAAAGATGCAGAGGAATGGAAAGATGCAGAGGAATGGAAAGATGCAGAGGAATGGAAAGATGCAGAGGAATGGAAAGATGCAGAGGAATGGAAAGATGCAGAGGAATGGAAAGATGCAGAGGAATGGAAAGATGCAGAGGAATGGAAAGATGCAGAGGAATGGAAAGATGCAGAGGAATGGAAAGATGCAGAGGAATGGAAAGATGGAGAGGAATGGAAAGATGGAGAGGAATAGATAGGGATGAAGAAGATGAATGGATGGATGGATGGATATGGATGAATGGATGGATAGGAATGGAAAGGTGGAGAGGAATGGAAAGGTGGAGAGGAATGGAAAGGTGGAGAGGAATGGAAAGATGGAGAGGAAGAAGAATGGATGGACGGATGCAGAGGAATGGATAGATGAAGAGGAATGGAAAGATGAAGAGGAATGGAAAGATGAAGAGGAATGGAAAGATGAAGAGGAATGGAAAGATGAAGAGGAATGGAAAGATGGAGAGGAATGGATAAGGATGAAGAAGAATGGATAAGGATGAAGAAGAATGGATATGGATGCAGAGGAATGGATAGATGCAGAGGAATGGATAGATGCAGAGGAATGGATAGATGCAGAGGAATGGATAGATGCAGAGGAATAGATAGGGATGAAGAAGAATGGATATGGATGAATGGACGGATGGAGAGGAATGGATGCAGAGGAATGGAAAGATGGAAAGGAATGGATAGGGATGAAGAAGAATGGATATGGATGAATGGATGGATTGATGGGGAGGAATAGATGATGGAGAGGAATGGAAAGATGGAGAGGAATGGAAAGATGGAGAGGAATGGAAAGATGGAGAGGAATGGAAAGATGGAGAGGAATGGAAAGATGGAGAGGAATGGAAAGATGGAGAGGAATAGATAGGGATGAAGAAGAATGGATATGGATGAACGGATGGAGAGGAATGGAAAGATGGAGAGGAATGGAAAGATGGAGAGGAATGGAAAGATGGAGAGGAATGGAAAGATGGAGAGGAATGGAAAGATGGAGAGGAATGGAAAGATGGAGAGGAATGGAAAGATGGAGAGGAATGGAAAGATGGAGAGGAATGGAAAGATGGAGAGGAATAGATAGGGATGAAGAAGAATGGATATGGATGAATGGATATGGATGAATGGATGGACGGATGGAGAGGAATGGAAAGATGGAGAGGAATGGAAAGATGGAGAGGAATGGAAAGATGGAGAGGAATGGAAAGATGGAGAGGAATGGAAAGATGGAGAGGAATGGAAAGATGGAGAGGAATGGAAAGATGGAGAGGAATGGAAAGATGGAGAGGAATGGAAAGATGGAGAGGAATGGAAAGATGGAGAGGAATGGAAAGATGGAGAGGAATAGATAGGGATAAAGAAGAATGGATAGGGATGAATGGATGGATTGATGGGGAGGAATGGATGGATGGAGAGGAATGGATGGATGGAGAGGAATGGATGGATGGAGAGGAATGGAAAGATAGGGATGTATTGATGGGGAGGGATTAATGGATAGGGATAGAAGAATGGATGGATAGATGAGGATGGACGGATGGGGAGGAATAAATGGATGGATGAGAAAGAATGGATGGAAATTTCAGCTATGAATAATGAGCCATACTGTATCCACAGAGGCCAGATGCCTACCTATTTTCTGGGGCATTGGTAAGAGACGCCACAATATTCTGCTCTATAAAGAAGAGCATGGACAAGAGGAACCCAAGGCCCATAGCACTGGTGATGGAGCCCATTGACAGCGATCCAATAGGAGCCAGGACAAACATACTCTCCGTAGGGATGTAATTAAACTTGGCAACTGCAAAACAAAAAAAAAGGTAATTTAATCACGGGACAAAAAAATACAAAAGACGTGTCATATAATTAGGCTGCGGTTATCACTAAATATTTATATCATTTAGGCAGACAGGTAAAATTCAGAGGTGTGGTCTTTAATGTAATTGGACTGATACAGCAACACTGTGCAAAGAGCGAGGATGAGATGTAAGCCACTGCAGCTGTTTATAAAAGCATTTTTTATTATTATTACTATTGGTGGATCAGCGTGGGCAAACAATGGATTTTCTGATTGACTGCTAAAGGTTATTGCAGAAGACCCTTCTTTGTACCCAGCAATAAACTAATATCTTTTGTAGGCAAAGTCAGAGACGCACATGGTGGAGAGGATTAAAAAGAATTTTCATCCTGTAACCTTCAAGCCCATCTCCTGGGAAGTGAGAAATCCTGTCTTGCAGTGGGGCTGCCCCTGCACTGCAAGGGTTTAAATAATGCTCATTTAGGCCTAGGCAGCCGGTGTCGAAAGGGTTCTGGGGATTTTTTTTCTATTGCTCCTTCATGCTATCTTCGTTGTGCTACGTTCATCAGTATAGATCAATGCAGGCTCAAAGTAAAGATTTCAAGAAAATATTGTTTTCCATGTGCCCTGTTCACACCACAAACTTGCACTGAGGTGGGTTGCAATGAGTTGCATAAAAGATGCCTTGCTTAATGCATTTTTATGCAGTGCAACTCACTGCACTTGCATAAACCACATGCTGCGATGCATGGACTTGAATTAAGTGTTCTATGTGTCTGTGACACTTTAGTCAAGTAGAAAAAAAAAAAAAAAAAAACGGGTCTTTGTAGCAATGAAATGGACCACGCGCCCGCACTACAAGGCTTAATTGTCTAGATCAGGGGTCTTCAAACTATGGCCCTTCAGTTGTTCAGGAACTACAATTCCCATCATGCCTAGTCATGTCTGTGGATGTCAGAGTTTTACAATGCCTCATGGGACGTGTAGTTCTGCAACAGCTGGAAGACCATAGTTTGAGGATCCCTGACCTAGGGGAATGGAGAATGGAGAGATACTTACCTAATCCCCCGATCCTCCCAGCACAAGATCGATGCCTATGGCTCCTGCCCCCTCCCCTGTATAGAAGTCTTGTGCAGTGGACTGGTACTGACATCAAGCCCATAGACCTGCTCCGGACGTGACGATGTCAGGAGCAGTCCAGCGCTGGGTCGTGGGGGAGCAACTCCATGCCGGTGTAGTGGAAGTTTGGATGAGTATAAGATTTCTGGCCGCCCCTAGACAAAATGAGCTGTTAAATGAGCTGTTAACCCATGCAGTGTGGGCACAGCCCCACTACACGGGAAAACACTTTTTTTTTTTTTTTGCACAGAGTTGGGCTTCAAACTGATCTAAGCAGCAGCCATTGTTGCATGAGGGCTGTAAAAGATTGGAAGTAGCTATTAATCCTGCTCTTATACCAACCCACGGACTTGATCCAGAACAAGTATGCAGATCAGGGAAACAAGAATAAAATAAGACAACCTTATCTGTATATTTGTTAAAGAGCGATCAGGTCAAAATGCAAGAGAGCCAGCATGACAGACAGAACTTTTAAAAGATCTCAGAAAAGGCAGCTTTTCCATCTCCACAGGTTTCTTTTTAAGCAGGGGTCTCCAAACTTTCTAAACAAAGGGCCAGTTTACTGTCCTTAAGACTTCATGTAGGCTGGACTGTGACAGTCAGGAGTACAAACTATCCCAGCATCAGTGGGAGTAAACAATCCCCCATCATTGGTGTCATTTGACCTCACTGTTATTGTCATTGGTAGGAATTGTGCCCCATTATTGAGGTCATTGTGCCCCATCATTTAGGTCATTGGTATGAATTGTGCCCCACCGTTGATGTCATTGTGCCCCATCATTTATGTCATTGGTATGAATTGTGCCCCACCATTGGTGTCATTGGGGTCGGTGAATAAAATAGTGCCTTAAAGCAGAGTTCCACCCTGGGAAAGTTTTTTTTAATAAAAATACCCCCGGGACAGTCAGGGCTAGTGCATTCCACAATGGCTAGCCTCTGATCTGTCCCGGGTTGCACTTACCTGAAAGAAGAAATACTTACCTTGAAAATGTATTCTCCAGCGCTGCCATCTCAGGTGTGGGCAGATTGAAGGCAGCGCGATCCTCTTCTGCGTCCTCTTCCGTCTTCTTCGGTCCCACGATGCACTGCACCGGCCCCGCCGTCACTTCCGGTGCCTCAGCGTCATCTCTGCACAGCTTCTGGGCATGCCCAGAAGCTGTTTAGTAAGGCATGACGGCGCCTGCACCGGAACTGACGTCAGGGCCGGTGCAGGCGCATTGATTCCTGGGAGCGATGACGTTCAGCTGCCAGGAATCATTGCAAAGCCAGGAAGTGACGAATCGCCGTGGCCGCCGAGGGGAGGAAGAGGAAGTAAGGTGAGTATATTTTCTTCTAAACGAGGTAAGTAAAAAAAAAAAAAATTGCGATTATCCATTTGTTTTTCAGGTGACCCGAAGCGAGAAGATGGAAGTATAATCTTAGGGTGGAACTCCACTTTAAAGGCCAGATAAAAGCAAGCAAAGGGCTACAGTTTGGAGACCACTGCTTTAAAACCTCAAAGTTTGTGGTCATGCCTATAGTAGGTTGAGTTGGGTTGAAGTGCAGAACCCGAGAAAACTTTGTTTTAAAGGCAAATATAAATTTTGGGGCCATATCCACAATCAGGATAAATGCCAAATATTTGTCGAGTCTTCTCATTTAATCTCTAGGATCATATTCCGATACGCTTAAACACGTCAGCATTACAAAAAAACAGAGCGATTTGTTGGCCATCGATAACAGCGGCGCAATATTAATAACTTGTTCCTACTGAATTGCTGACGTCAGTACAGGATGGAGGAAATTCTTGGCTCTCCTACAAGGCTCTTCCTGGGGTGGAAAGGTGGTTCCTTTTATTTGCCAAAACTGTTGGACAGTGTTCCTATTCCTCCATTGTGTGAGGAGGTGGCCAGGCTTCTACCAAATGTGGAAAGAAGAGACGCCACACAGGACTCTCCATTCCAAACATCTGCATATATTGCGACAATTACTTTTCCTGTTATTCGCCCAGAACAATGACAACAAGTAACGGGGTGTCTTTGAGGGATCATTTGCACCTGAGATGCTTTCGACACAACTGGGAATGAGAACCATTCTGCAGCCGCGCGCCCGCAGTTTACTTCAGGTCATATTGGCTTTTACGAGGATGGGAAAGTCGTGGTCGGCACGCAAGGTGGAAAAACCTCGTTTAACAATAGTCGAGGTTCATAAATCAAGACACTCAAGATTTTCCACAATGGTTGTCTATTTCGAGTGAAAATTACCGATGGCGTAAAACATATTGACCCTTGGGCATGGAAATGGCAGGTCTTCCATAGAGGGTACTTCCAACCAACATAAAGCCTTGAATGGTGCTTCATGTATATTAGTGCGTGGGAATTGTTGCTTCTTCACAGCACAAAACACTGTACGGAGGTGCTCAGCTAAGAGGAAAGTTTGTCCAATTGATAAAAATTTGTATTCATCCTTAGGAAGGAGGTGATTAGGTGGGATAGGGTTACCGTGTACAAAGTACATAGATGGTCCATATATTAAACTAAAGCACCAGCTGCACATCATTGCTCTGGACTGGCTTCCTGATAGTGACAATGGACCATACCTGGGCAATGGGTGTAGGTAAATTTTTAAAGAAGCTGCACATTGAAAACAACTAAAAATGATATTAAACCCTTTAGAATGATAGAAGCCCTTTTTTAATGTGGGCCCTAATCACTGGGGCCAGTAGAAGGGGCTCCCAATCACACGGCACTGTGATTGGCTGTGCTAGGAATGACATCATCAGGAGCCCATTCACCTGGAAACCGGGTGATCCACCTTTGGTGGCACAGTCCACCTAGTGGAAACTGCATCTGCAAAAGGATAACGGCGTTTAAAGCGCTTAAATACCACTAGCATGTGTTTGATGCGCCACCATTGTTCATTGACAATATCGTCAAAAAGCTCCGGACAAGGAAACACCTTGCCCGATTTTCGGAAGCCAGAAGACATCTGCGAAACCGACGCTGTAGATTCATCTGCCAATTTTAAAGTTTTTAGCTGTGCTAACATAATTGCACAAGGGTTTTGTAATCATCAATTAGCCTTTTAACACGATTAGCTAACACAATGTACCATTAGAACAAAGGAGTGATGGTTGCTGGAAATGGGCCTCTGTACATGTAGATATTCCACTAAAAATATGCAGTTTCCAGCTAGAATAGTTATTTACCACATTAAACAATGTATAGACTGCATTTCTGATTAATTTCTCTTCATTGAAAAAGAAAGTGCTTTTCTTTCAAAAATAAGGACATTTTTAAGTGACCCCAAACTTAATGATATATATATATATATCATATAATTTTGGGGGGGTTCTAAATAATTGCCTAGCAAAAAATACTGATGTAAACAACATGTGTCAGAAATAGGCTTTGTCCTTAATTTGTAAATAAAAAATTTGAAGGAACCGAACAGAAAATTGTTGGCAGAACAGCAGCTGCACCTAATCAGAGTTATTGTTTGGGTTGGTGTCAGAACACAACATAAGATTTCCTTTCATTTAGCCAGCAGGCTGAACGGGGGGGGGGAGGGATTCGTTCACATGGAGCATATCAATACATAATCCCCCAAACCATACCTACGCCCCCCCCCCCCCCCCCAAAGCAAGGGTAGTGACTACCGGCATTGGGATGCACGTGTTCTGTGCATCGCTTCCCATTGAAGTCAACTGGGATACAGCAGCTACACGGGCACAGCCACTGCTCCCAATGACATCCATGTGGGTGCGGCTGCGTGTCCCCAAATTCATACTGTCTGCATTTGGGGGCTGATCACCCGCACCTGCGTGGATGTCATATTGGGAGCACTGGCTGTGCCCCTGCAGCCTCTGTGTCCCACTGACATCAATGGGACTGCCTGCACAAGGATGCATTGGACAACTTTGTGTCCCTGTGCGGTAAACACAGCCCTAGCATAGGCGTACCCATTGATAGGGCCTGTGTGAAGGAGGCTTTACTAGTTTATGGCCAACTTTAGTTTGTCTAAATCGGACTCCTGCACCCATAGGACAGCAGCTGTAAATCCCGTCCTGGCAGGACACTATCTGTTCTCACCCCCTTTTCTACTCCTCTCCTTGTCACCAACTGCCTTACGTTCGACCCTTATTTATCCAGAGTGATACTTATAGCACAACTAGTTTCCAGGAATGCTGGAGTTATAATTCACCCTTTCATTTATATCGGCCAGAGATGGCAAGCAAATTAAACAGCGTCGGGGAGTCAATCCGTCTGGACATCAAAAGCAACATAAAAAGGCCCTTTAATCCCCTTTAATTGTGACGCTAATATGTTGTCCCCATGACATCGGCACGCCGAGCCAAACACTATTATGTCAACAAACGGGAGAGGACTTACTGCTTATATCCTGGAAGAAATACGACCCGACCACTGAGAAGGTCAGCACAGAGATGGGCAGCGCACAATCCGACAGCATCTCACGCACTCTGGAGTGCAGGTAGGGACTGGAAGGTAGAAGGAGGAGGAGGTTAATTTTCTACAAGCAACTTTATAATTTTCATTGGTCCTAAAACAAAAAAAGTTATAAAAACTGTTGGAATTATTTCAACACCCCCTGCCTCCACATACTCCCTTTCCTTTGCTCTCCTGCCATTTTATTCAGTTTTTGGGCGCATGGAAAGGAAAGCCCTGTGCGAGTTCTGTGTCACTTCAAATCAGAGCTTACACTGGGTTCTCTCCCCACCTCCAGGTGACAGCGCTTGGCCAATCAACAAGCACCAGAGCTGTCACGTGGAGAAGGTTGCATGCTTCCCCGCCCATAGACATTGCTTTTTCTTCAATCTCATTTGCATGCAGACCAAGCTGTCCAGCAAAATAAGTAACAAGGAATGGAATTATCTATAGAAGACTGCAGGGGGTGTTGACAAAAGTCCGCTTTTAATCATTAGTTGAGGCTCGGTGCCTAGTTAAGGCTTGTGCGGGCCCCATGCGTTCCACATTTGCTCAGATATGGCAACCCATTCATTTGAGTGAAATTACGCACGCCCGTGGAACGGCGCCAAACTACAGTACCTAAAAATCTCTATTAGCAACACTTTAAAAGCCTTTACAGGTTACCAGTTTACAGCTACACAGGAGGTCTGAAGCTAAAAACCATTGCTCTCGCTCCGATGTTCGCAGCGATACCTCACATACAGTATCTCACGAAAGTTTCGTGTATCTCATGCGAGTACACCCCTCACATTTTGTAAATATTTTATTATATCTTTTCATGTGACAACACTGAAGAAATGACACTTTGCTGCAATGTAAAGTAGTGAGTGTACAGCTTGTATAACAGTGTAAATTTGCTGTCCTCCAAATAACTCACTCACCAACAATGTCTAAACCGCTGGCAACAAAAGTGAGTACACCCCTAAGTGAAAGTGTCCAAATTTGGCCCAATTAGCCATTTTCCCTCCCCGGTGTCATGTGACTCGTTAGTGTTACAAGATCTCAGGTGTGAATGGGGAGCAGGTGTGATAAATTTGGTGTTATCGCTCTCATTCTCTCATACTGGTCACTGGAAGTTCAACATGGCACCTCATGGAAAAGAACTCTGAGGATATGAAAAAAAAAAAAAAAAAAAAGAATTGTTCCTCTTCATAAAGACGGCCAATATTTTGTGTGGCCACCATTATTTTCCAGCACTGCCTTAACCCTCCGGGGCATGGAGTTCACCAGAGCTTTACAGGTGGCCACTGGAGTCCTCTTCCACTCCTCCATGACGACACCATGGAGCTGGTGGACGTTGGAGACCTTGCTCTCCTCCACCTTCTGTTTGAGGATGTCCCACAGATGCTCAATAGGGCTATTTAGGTCTGGAGACATGCTTGGCCAGTCCATCACCTTTACCTTCTTAAGCAAGGCAGTGGAGGTCTTGGAGGTGTGTTTGGGGTCGTTGGGTTGAAATACTGCACTGCGGCCAGTCTCTGAAGAGAGGGGATCATGCTCTGCTTCAGTATGTCACAGTACATGTTGGCATTCATGGTTCCCTTAATGAACGGTAGCTCCCCAATGCCAGCAGCACTCATGCAGCCCCAGACCATGACCATGAGTTATTTTGAGGGGACAGCAAATTTACACTGTTATACAAGCTGTACACTCACTACTTTAAATTCTAGCAAAGTGTCATTTCTTCAGTGTTGTGACATGAAAAGATAAAGTATTTACAAAAATAAGAGGGGTGTACTCAATTTTGAGAGATACTGTGTGGGGCAATCACCATTTACATATTCGTGCAGGACTTATGTATGCGTTTCACGCTTTAAATTTTTTCTTTATTTTATTCAAAATTTTTTTTATTTTATATTTTTTTAACATGCCCTTAATTTTATTTTATTTTTTTAAATCAACTTTATTGCTTTCACAAGGGATGAACAACTCCCTTGTGAAAGCATGGGCCATGACAGGTCCTCTTTATGAAGTAATCTGAGGTCCATTAGATCCCGAATCTCTCCTCTGGGCTCCAATGCAGCCGATCAAACACGGATCAGTCTGATCGGCTGCTTCCCTAGCCGGTAATAGCCAGGTTAACAAAGAGCCTAAACCAGGAGTGATGCAATCTTTGTCATTCCTGGTTTCCGGGGACACAGAGAGGGATACAGGTCCTCTCTCTGTGTAGCACTGCGGTCTCCATGCTCCCGGGCTCCGCGTTCATATGGCAGAGCCCGGAAAATGAGGTGGCAGGAGAAGCCCCTTCCGCTGCCTGTAGAAGGCTGTTCAGCGAGCATGCATCACCCCGGCATAACCACTTCAACCTGAGGACGTCATACAGATGGGAAGTGGTTAACATGTATGTGTCCATCTGAAGCTGGCAATCGATTTATTGAAATTTTGATCCATTTGTGGTCACTGCTGTTGAACAGATGTCGATCTACTGATGGACTTCTGATTAACTGCCCTGCCGGATAAAAGCCAAGCGATCAGTGGCTGCAGCACTGATCTGTAAGTTCTGACAGCTCAGGAGTCTCCCCGCTGTCAGAATACAATAGCACAGCGCTGAGGATTCCCTCATCCACATTTAATGTGTGGATGGGGGAATCGGCTCCATTTTTTTTTTTTTTTTATTGGTTATGCCACCTGGCTCAAAAAAACCTTGCATGGCCAACTTAAAGTGGTATTACACCCAAAGCCAACAATGTCATATATTGCAATGCATCATTCAATCATTAGATGTGGGGGGGTTGCATTTGATTTTTTCCCCGCCGCATTCACCTGGTGATCTGGCCAGTAACACACCTCCTATATTAGAGTGACCCCGCTCACAGTATAATCAGTTTGGAAGGAAGGGAGTGTAAGATGTATTAGCAGATTTAGGTACACTAAAAAATTGACGCCAAACTCCAGCTAACACGTTATAAGCAGATACAGCAAGAAAAGAAGAAAACTAATGTAGCCATTGCATCTAAGAATTTTCAAAAGTGATTGTAAAGTCTATTAAAAAAACAAAAAAAAGACAAACGTGTTATATACTTACCTCCCCTCTGAGCAGTTGATTTTGCACAGAGCAGCCCAGATCCTCCTCTTCTCAGGTCCCTTGTTCCTGCTCCTGGCCCCTCCCTCCTATCGAGTGCCCCCACAGCAAGAAGCTTGCTTTGGGGGCACCCAAGCTGCAGCTCCATCTGTCCATTCAGACACGGAGCTGCTGTTCAGGCCCTGCCCCTCTCTCTCCTGATCGGCTCAATGGCTTTGATTTTTGTATCTCAGCCAATAAGGTGGGAGAGTCCCAGGGCAGCCAAGGGACTCGTGGACATCACTGGACAGAGAGGGGGCACAGTTAAGTATTAGGGGCACTGGCGGGGGGGGGGGCTGCTACACACAGGTGGCTTTTTATCTTAATGCACAACTCCTTTAAGCTTCAATAAAGGTTTTCTTTGGGGTTTGAAGTAATTGTAAATGATCACCTTGTAAAACAACGCATATAGTTTAGGCTTCATGCACACGGGGCATTAAAAAAAAAAAAAAAAAATGAGCTGCCACCAGGAAAAAGCGGTTGTAAAAAAACATGCTTTTAGAAGTATTTTGCATTGGCAGTCTCCCAAATCCAATTACTACAGCTTAAAAATGCTTGACAAGGCTTAAAGCTGTATATAGCGTTAACGCGCGTTTAGTCGCGTCAGGTGTTTTTCTAGCGGTAACGCGGTTGCTCCAGAATGCACTGGCCCTGGGTTTTTTTGCAGCTTAAAAACAGGCCTTTGCCAATTACAGCTCATGAAAGCCTGTGTGCACAAACCCATAGAACAACATGAAGAGGTGTTTTTAAGCTGGAAAAAAAAAAAAAAAAAAAACACCCGATGCCCCTAGGAGCAGCTGAAAAACATCCAAACGTGTGCATGCGGCCTTATAATAGAAATTAATGTCCTGTCTGGGATTTTAACCAAGGACCCCTGTGCTGCAAGGCAGATGTGCTAACCACTGTGCTGCCCTATTTTATTCAATTTAAAAAGGCCTTTTAATGTACAGTGGATACAAAAAGTCTACACACCCCTGTTAAAATGTCAGGTTTCTGTGATGTAAAAGAAATGCGACAAAGATAAATCATTTCAGAACTTTTTCCACCTTTAATGTGACCTATAAACAGTACAACTCAATTGAAAAACAAACTGAAATCTTTTAGGTGAAGGAGGAGTAAAGATAAAAAACTAAAATAATGTGCTTGCATAAGTGTGCACACCCTCTTAGGCTGGGGATGTAGCTATGTTCAGAATTAAGCAACCACATTCAAACTCATGTAAAATAGGAGTCAGTACACACCTGACATCATTTGAAGTGCCTCCGATTAACCCCAAATAAAGTTCAGCTGTTCTAGTAGGTCTTTCCTGACATTTTCTTAGTCACATCCTACAGAAAAAGCCATGGTCTGCAGAGAGCTTCCAAAGTATCAGAGGGATCTCATTGTTAAAAGGTATCAGTCAGGAGAAGGATCCGAAATAATTTCCAAGACATTAGATAATGGAACACCAGTGAATACAGTCATCAAGTGGAGAAAATAATGGCACACCAGTTACATTACCAAGAACTGGACGTCCCTCCAAAATTGATGAATAAACTAGAAGAAAACTGGTCAGGAAGGCTGCCAAGAGATCTACAGCAACATTAAAAAGAGCTGCATGTAGTTAATTGCCCTTGTCCCTATATGCTCATCCCTACACCGTACTACTTCCTCAGTACACCTGATCTTTCCCTCTTTCTCCTCCTGCCTTTCTCTTTTACCTGCGTTTCCCTCTCCTTCTCTTCTTTCCTATCTGGTACCCCCTACTGATGACCTACTTTAATAAGCCCTCCCTAATGGCCCTGGATCATCTCACCCCCCCCCCCCATCAGAGTTTCACTCTATGCCATGAGAGGGCCCCCCCTTTTGACCCTTTCTTAACCGAATACCATACGGAAGGCCTATCCTTGTCCGGGAGGTCTCTTCCGCGGTCAGGACACAGCATGATCCCCACGGGGGTGTCTGGGCTAGGTCTGCACGATATTGGGGAAAAAAAAAAAAAACATTGCGATATTTCGTTTTCAACTATATATATCGCGATATTTCTCTGGGTGGAATGCAGAAGACGGATTAGGCAGAGTCGGGACTCACAGTTGTGGTAGGAGGTAGAAGAACACAGCCCGACATGACATCTGTCCCACATGTTCCCTCTGCCGCCCTGGAGCTAGTTCTCTTGATGGAGCGGTGAGCGCGGCACAGCGAACCAATCACGTGAGTAGCGGCACGGGGAACCAATCAGGTGTGCAGGCACGTGTGATTGGTTAGCTGTGCAGCTGCTTACGGCGCGCTGCTCACCCCTGAACGTGAGGGACGGCTGCCATCACTGAGTCCTCCTCCTCCCCCCGACTTCTCCCTGCCTAATGGTAAATATTGTGTCTTCGGCGATATGAATATTGCCCACGCCCGCAGAACGATAGTCGATATCACATTGACTATCGTTCAGCCCTAGTCTGGGCCCTGGGAGGGATCCTTCTGAACACTGCATACCCTCATTAGCCCTCTACCTGGTTACGCTGGGTCTTTCTTACAAGCTTATATCCCTTATATGTATAAAGCTCAAGGGTCTTTTATATTTTTCTCGTTACCTCTTATTGTTATGCTGCATCACGAACTAATATGCATGTTTTGTTTTTCTTGACCTTTGTATTTCATTTGTCATTATGCAGTTTGTGTTCGCCAAACCTTAATAAAATGTTTTGAAAGAAAAAGAGCTGCATGAATATCTGGCAAGTACTGGCTGTGTGGTAGATGGGACAATAATCTCCCGTATTCTTTACATTTCTGGGCTATGGGGTAGAGTGGCAAGACAGAAGCCTTTTCTTATGAAGAAAAACATCCAAGCCCGGGTAAATTTTGCAAAAACACATCTCAAGTCTCCCAAAAGCATGTGGAAAATATGTTATGGTCCGATGAAACCATGGTTGAACTTTTTGGCCATAATTCCAAAAGATATGTTTGGCGCAAAAACAACACTGCACATTACCAAAAGAACACCATACCCACTGTGAAGCATAGTGGTGGCAGCATCATGCTTTGGGGCTGTTTTTCTTCAGCTGGCCATACACTAGCCAAAAAATCGTTCAAACTCTATTCTCGAAAAACGAAAAATCGGGCGCGAGAGCAGATGATCGTGCCATCATGTAATGACCGAATTTCGAATGGTAAAACGTTCAATGGACATAAATGAATCAGTTTTTTCTTCAGTTTGTCACATATGCCTAATGCAAACAGTTCAGGCGAGAAACACATTAACCTTTCAATTTATCATTCGTTCGGCAGAATTTTCCAAACTGTTCCTTCGATTTATCGGCTCCCAAAACTTAAAACAGATTTTCTATTTGTGCCCATTAACTGGACGAAAAAACGAACAAACGGACCAAAATGACAGATTTTCGAATGATTTTTCAGCTAGTGTATGGCCAGCATTAGTCAAGGTAGAAGGAATTATGAACAGTTCCAAATACCAGTCAATATTGGCAAAAACCTTCAGGCTTCTGCTAAAAGAGGAACTTCATCTTTCAGCATGACAACGACCCAAAGTATACATCCAAATCAACAAAAGGGGGGCTTCACCAGAAGAAGATTAAAGTTTTGGAATGGCCCAACCAGATCCCAGACCTGAATCCAATTGAAAACCTGTGGGGTGATCTGAAGAGGGCTGTGCACAGGAGATGCCCTCGAAATCTGACAGATTTGGAGTGTTTTTGCAAAGAAGAGTGGCCAAATATTGCCAAGCCAAGATGTGCCATGCTGATAGACTCATACCCAAACTGTGCTGTAATCACATCAAAAGGTGCTTCAACAGAGTATTAGTTTAGGGGGTACACCTTAACTTTTTATTTTTAATTACTACCACCTAAAAGATTTCAGTTGTTTGTTCAACTAAGTTCAACAGTTTATAGGTCACATTAAAAAGGTGGAAAAAGTTCTGAAATTATTTATCTTCGTCTCATTTTTTACATCACAGGAACCTGACATTTTAACAGGGGTGTGTAGACTTTTTAGATCCACTGTATGTAACAAACTTAGATTGGAAGGTTTTCTTTTTTTGTAACTTGGTAACAAAGGTGGGGTTTCTCTTGGAACACACTGGGGGGCTGGGCCATCACACACAATAATTTAGAAGTGGAAAAAAACCTCTGTGTTTTCATCTCACCTCTTCTTGAACTGGTAGAGGGTGTGACCCAGCCAGAGAGTCCCAAACATCAACATGAGACTGAGGACGGCAGACTCCTTGCCATGCTGGGCATCGTCGTGGTCCAGGCTCTGATTGTGCAGGATGGAGTTATTAAAAGTGGAGTTATTAAAAGTGGAGTTATAGAAGATATCAGACGTCAGGCTCGTGTTCAGCAAGGTCTCATGGGATGCTTTATAATCATGGAGATAGGAATCGGGGGCTTCCAGATAATACTTTCTGAAAACTGCAAGACAAAATAAGAAATAAAGTGAAGTATTGTTCCTAAAATGCAATAAATGTAAACATTTAATTGTTTCAGGTTCTTTAGTGGAAACAAATTACAACAATTGTAAAATGAAGGCAACTTGGTGCGTAGGTAATAAGGTTCTATACATGGAAGGATGATGAGAGTTCCATTCCTCATGAGACCCCTTAGAAAAAAAAAAAGAAAAAAAAACACTAAAAATAAAAAATAAATAAAAAAGCGATATTATGCTTGCAAGCAACATTTGTAAGACTCTTAGGCCTCTTTCACACGGGCGATCCGATCCACCTGTCAGATTTTCAGGCGGATCTAATCGGATTCTCCTATGGGGGAGCGGGTGTCACCGGAGACATCT
This sequence comes from Pelophylax lessonae, assembly GCF_965119305.1. Lineage (NCBI taxonomy): Eukaryota > Metazoa > Chordata > Amphibia > Anura > Ranidae > Pelophylax > Pelophylax lessonae. Next base: position 843,017,905 of record NC_138768.1, on the reverse strand, counting down.
CCGATGACACCCGCTGCTATCCGATCCTGTCTGTGAAATCCAGACGCATGAAAACCCTATTTTCCATCCGTCTGGAAGATCGGATGAGAACAGACAGGTGGTCCGTTCTCATCCGATCTCCCCATAGAGGACAGCAGGGATCTGACACCTCTGTCTCTGCACACAGAGCGGAGACGGAGCTGTCATCCGCCTGCTCAGCGGGGATCAGTGGATCGATCCCCCGCTGAGCAGAATGGACTCCGTCGGGTGGTGCGCCCATGTAAAAGGGGCCTTATGTGTACAGCAACGACCAATGGACTGCCTGCCATACAGCTCAGCCTTGGCAAATAAAGAGAAGGTGACCGCACTCCAGGATGCAAAGAAAAGTGTTTTATTCCATAAAAACATCTAACATTGAAAAATATGTTCACAACATCAGACCGAGGAAGGCATGGTAGATGCGTTTCACTAATTGCTTCGCTTAGTCATAATCACATCTTAATCAGGTTAGGACTAAGCGAAGCAATTTGTGAAACGCGTCAACCATGCCTTCCTTTGTCTGTGTCACGATGTTGTGAACATATTTTTCAATGTTGGATGTTTTTTACAGAATAAAACCCTTTTCTTTGCATCCTTGAGTGCGGTCACCACCTCTCTTCTTTGGATTACATAGTCAGACCACAGATTGTACCAGCACCCGGTCATCAAAGAGGGGATTGCTTTCACCTGGGGCGGTGGTGTTCTTTCCCTTTCTTGCAGCCGTGTAAAATACACTATATTGTCCTATATTGTATTGAGTTGGCCAACCCTTTGCAGCTATAACAGCTTCAACTCTTCTGGGAAGGCTGTCCACAAGGTTTAGGAGTGTGTCTAGGGGAATGTTTGACCATTCTTCCAGAAGCGCATGTGTGAGGTCAGGCACTGATGTTGGATAAGAAGGCCTGGCTCGCAGTCTCCGCGCTAATCCATCCCAAAGATGTTCTATCAGGTGCAGGCCAGTCAAGTTCCTCCACCCCAAACTTGTTCATCTATGTCTTTATAAACTTTGCTTTGTGCACTGGTGTGCAGTCATGTTGGAACAGGAAGGGGTCATCCCCAAACTGTTCCCACAAAGTTGGGAGCATGAAACTGTCCAAAATGTCTTGGTTTGCGGACGCTGTAAGGGTTGCCCTTCACTGGAACTAAGGGGCCAAGCCCAACCCCTGAAAAACAACCCCACACCATAATCCCCCCTCCTCCACCAAATTATTTGGACGAGTGCACAAAGCAAGTGCCATAAAGACACGGATGAGTGGGTTTGGGGTGGAGGAACTTGACTGGCCTGCACAGAGTCCTGACCTCAACCTGATAGAACACCTTTGGAAATAATAAGTGCGCAGACTGCGAGCCAGGCCTTCTCTCCAACGTCAGTGCCTTACCCCACAAATGCGCTTCTGGAAGAATGGTCAAATATTTTCATTGACACTTTTAAACCTTGTGGACAGCCTTCCCAGAAGAGTTGAAACTGTTATAGCTGCAAAGAGTGGGCCAACTCAATAATGAACCCCGCAGATGTCCCAATACTTTTGACAATATATTATTCATTCCTAAGGATAGGGGGCTTCATCATTATACTTGGGCTGTGCCGGATATGTTAACACAGGTAGTCAACTGTTGCTACAGCATAGCCTTAAGCTAAAGTTCCACTGTTACTTAGGGTGCATTTACATTTGCTTCAAAATGTGGCATTGGACATTAAAGTGGAAGTATAATCCGCTTTTTAACTTTTACCTACAAGTAAGCCTATAATAAGGCTTACCTGTAGGTAAAATTAATATCTCCTAAACCTGCGCGGTTTAGGAGATATTCACCCTGCATGCAGCCACTGACATCAGCGGCGCATGCGCCCTGAAGGTCCGGCTCCTTGCCGAAAAGTGAACTGCCGTGCGGGAGTGATGTCACTGCGGCTCCGGGCCCCTCACAACGCCAGAGCCACCGAACACAGAAGAGACGCCGAGGGAACATGACCGCTCCTTTAGCGGTGTCCTGGAGACCGTGTGGGGGCTTTGTTCTAAGGTAAGTATTTCATAATGTGCTATTATGCGATGCATACTAGCACATTATGCCATTGTCTTGCAGGGTTTTTTTTTTTTTGTACTCAGGGGATACTACTGCTTTAAAGCACTCTGAATGCCATCAAAGCACCTGTCACTAAATAAAATTGTTACCTTACAAACACGTGTTTGCTTCACTTCGAAAATTCTACTCCATATCGCTTTCTTGGTGCTTCACCACATCTCCAAAGCCTTCGCAGAAGTCTATGACAATGATCACTTACAGCACCCAAAGCTTATGATGGGCTTTTATTTGGCTTTTTGCTATACAGTAGAGGTTTTGCAAGTAAGCGATATCCCAGTATTCACTGGGAAACCAACAAGTGAACTGCAAAAGATTTCATCAGCAGTCGCTTCCGGTTCATATATATATATTCTGGGAGTGTCTGGTGCAGACATCAAATCTGGTGTGCAGCATTAAGCTACAGGAAGGTAAGTGGGGTCCGGACTGGAGCAGAGCAATTAGCAGACGGCACACATACAGTGGGTACGGAAAGTATTCAGACCCCCTTAAATTTTTCACTCTTTGTTATATTGCAGCCATTTGCTAAAATCATTTAAGTTCATTCTTCTTCCTCATGAATGTACACATAGCACCCCATACTGACAGAAAAACACAGCATTGTTGACATTGTTGCAGATTTATTAAAAAAGAAAAACTGAAATAACACATGGTCCTAAGTATTCAGACCCTTTGCTCAGTATTTAGTAGAAGCCCCCTTTTGATCTAATACAGCCAGGAGTCTTTTTGGGAAAGATGCAACAAGTCTTTCACACCTGGATTTGGGGATCCTCTGCCATTCCTCCTTGCAGATCCTCTCCAGTTCTGTCAGGTTGGATGGTAAACGTTGGTGGACAGCCATTTTTAGGTCTCTCCAGAGATGCTCAATTGGGTTTAAGTCAGGGCTCTGGCTGGGCCATTCAAGAACAGTCACGGAGTTGTTGTGAAGCCACTCCTTCGTTATTTTAGCTGTGTGCTTAGGGTCATTGTCTTGTTGGAAGGTAAACCTTCGGCCCAGTCTGAGGTCCAGAGCACTCTGGAGAAGGTTTTTGTCCAGGATATCCCTGTACTTGGCCGCATTCATCTTTCCCTCAATTGCAACCAGTCGTCCTGTCCCTGCAGCTGAAAAACACCCCCACAGCATGATGCTGACACCACCATGCTTCACTGTTGGGACTGTATTGGACAGGCGATGAGCAGTGCCTGGTTTTCTCCACACATACCGCTTAGAATTAAGGCCAAAAAGTTCTATTTTGGTCTCATCAGACCAGAGAATCTTATTTCTCACCATCTTGGAGTCCTTCAGGTGTTTTTTAGCAAACTCCATGCGGGCTTTCATGTGTCTTACACTGAGGAGAGGCTTCCGTCGGGCCACTCTGCCATAAAGCCCCGACTGGTGGAGGGCTGCAGTGATGGTTGACTTTCTACAACTTTCTCCCATCTCCTGACTGCATCTCTGGAGCTCAGCCACAGTGATCTTTGGGTTCTTCTTTACCTCTCTCACCAAGGCTCTTCTCCCCCGATAGCTCAGTTTGGCCGGACGGCAAGCTCTAGGAAGGGTTCTGGTCGTCCCAAACGTCTTCCATTTGAGGATTATGGAGGCCACTGTGCTCTTAGGAACCTTAAGTGCAGCAGAAATCTTTTTGTAACCTTGGCCAGATCTGTGCCTTGCCACAATTCTGTCTCTGAGCTCTTCAGGCAGTTCCTTTGACCTCATGATTCTCATTTGCTCTGACATGCACTGTGATCTGGAAGGTCTTATATAGACAGGTGTGTGGCTTTCCTAATCAAGTCCAATCAGTATAATCAAACACAGCTGGACTCAAATGAAGGTGTAGAACCATCTCAAGGATGATCAGAAGAAATGGAAAGCACCTGAGTTAAATATATGAGTGTCACAGCAAAGGGTCTGAATACTTAGGACCATGTGATATTTCAGTTTTTCTTTTTTAATAAATCTGCAACAATGTCAACAATTCTGTGTTTTTCTGTCAGTATGGGGAGCTATGTGTACATTCATGAGGAAGAAGAATGAACTTATATGATTTTAGCAAATGGCTGCAATATAACAAAGAGTGAAAAATTTAAGGGGGTCTGAATACTTTCCGTACCCACTGTAGTGTGAGAACGCTATAGCAGAAGGTGAATGGGACTGGCGAGTGAGGACTGAATGGCAGAGCTGTGGACTGGAGCAGGAAAAACTAGCTAAAGTCACACATGGTGCGCAGGATAGGAGCAATATAGCAGGAGGTGAGCGGGGACCGGGGGGGGGGGGGGGGGGGGGAGAATCAGAAAACCAGAGGAGCAGCTGGGGGTTACTACTGAGCGGGGGATCTGAAGAGCTAGGGATACTACCAAGCAGGGGATCTGCTGAATGAGGGTACTAAAACTGGGGATCTGCTTAGCAGGGGTACTAATGAGCTGGGATTCTACTGGGTGTTTTTAAAACAAATCGCAAACTAACAAACACACGACATTTGCCAAGCTTCATTAAAGTTTTAAAGAAGAACCACCGAAGCATCAGTGAAGCACTACCGAAGCATCAAAGTGATAAAAAATGTCATATGGGTACGATGTTGCATGACCGCGCAATTGTCATTCAAAGTGTGACAGCGCTGAAAGCTGGTCTGGGCAGGAAAGGGGTAAAAGTGCCTAGTGAGCAAGTGGTTAAAGTGAAAATGTAACCAAAAGGCAGGACTTGTATTGCAGACAAGACATGCTATGCATTTCCTGCATTAAAGTTCCTTGTCTGCACATATGCTCTATACACTGAGCTGTAGTGTAGCTGTATGCGCAGCTCAGTGTACAAATTTCAGCAATACCGAAATGAATGAACTTCAGCCTGGACTGGCTCTGCGACATCAGCTGACAGCGGGCTTCAGCCTGCAGTTGGCTGAAAACAGCTGACAGAACATATGAACGAGCTTTGGCTGTACTTATCCTTTAATGAGTGCTCAATAGTAATTTCACATAATTTAGCTCTTCTGTTCACTTTTTCCGTTTGACGAAACACATTTTGCCAGGAAAGGACATAGTCAGGGGGACTGCTAGCCAGTTCACTGACGAAACGCATTGGGTACAGCCAGGACGTCATCACGCACGGTGCTGTGCTGGAGAGAGTATGCTGTGAGGAACTGCTTGTTTTGAATGACTGCGGTTTAAGAATCTGACCTGTAATTGTAGATTACATTTTAATAAAAGTGAATTTTTCAAAATATTACATTAAGGTCTGCACTAGCAATCCCTTTGTTGGTTGCTGGTACCATTCATCCTTGATGGAATGTGATATTGGCTCTGTGTACTGTCTAGTTATAAAGCGCTACTGACCATTTAACTCTTAATGGTCCACAGTATCCGGTAAGAGGTTTGTTGTCTTATTTTACACATGTGGATTTGGAATACACGTGTGTGGCGGGATTACAACATTGTAAGGTTGAAGTTTATTCACATTAAAAAAGGAATAACTTTTGGAACTTTCTTGGATCTACGTATATGTACGTATACTATCACTATGTGGTTTTATATGGATGTTATGGTCCCTTTTTGGAACTTCGCATTTTCTATACATTTGGCTCATTTATGAATGTATGTATAGATTTTAATTACTGCACAATTTGCACCTAATGTATGGTAATATCTGAATATATGCATCTATAATCTATGTGGAGGTTGAGATAGTGCTGCACTTTATATTTGAACATTCTATGAGAAGCCCAGTTTCAGAAGCCTTAGAAATAGTTTATGGCATTCAGAGGGGTTACAGGTGACCCAACCGAGAGCCTGTGGACTGCTGGCACTCTCCATCCACTGAAAACAGGATGTTTCTCCTGCTTCTTCCTTTCATCTTTTTTAGAATGTTGAAAAGCCAGGAAGGTTTATTTGTTCTCCATTCGGAAATGTCAGTAAGTGGAGCGGAGGAGAACAGGTGTCAGAGTGCTGAGCCCGTGTCGTGCGTAGTGACCTCTCACGCCGGCTGGATCCAGATGTTTCAATAGAGCTTCCTGAGAGCCGCAGCTGTCCCTCGTCACCCCCTGAGACACAGGAGGCCGAGATATGCTAACTGGTGTGGAAACGTCTAACCCGCGGTGTCATCCAGAAATAAACATCTCGTATGTTGTGCTATGCATTGCAAGCACCTCTGATTGATGGCGTATCTCAGGTGTACATACAGAGTATGAGGCGCCTACGTCACATCATGCCACACTTTGTTTCAGGTTTAGTGGTCCTTCAATCAGAAGTTGGTGAATCGGAAATAAAAATAAGCCTTGTTGGGTAAAATAGAGGTAATTCTTGCAAATTTTCATGCAACAAGTCACCCTTCAAAGAGGTCACTCCTCCAGTCTGACCTGTCCTGCACAGGTTATAAGCCCAGCAACTTGCAAAGCAGGACTATAATGACAAAGGCAAAGACACAGCTGCAGAAAACACATAGGTATTTTATATGGTGTAGATCCAGGTTTGTAGTTACCTCATTTCAATTGCAGGAAAATTTTGACGCATTTATATTTGCCTACTGTGGATGCTGATGAACATTGCTGATTATGACAGAAAAGGCTGCTTGTTTTGGGTCAGTGGTATCCAAACTGCGGCCCGGGGGCTGGATGTAGCCCTTTGGCTTGCCTTATCCGGCCCTTGGGACACCATTTTAACAGCTGACACCAATGATGGGGCACCATTTTCCCTACTGACACCACTGGGCACTATTCTTTATATCGATCCCAACAATGGGACACTATTTTTCCTATTAAAAACCAATGATGGGGCACCATTTTCCCTACTGACACCATCAATGGGGCACTATTCTTTATATAGACACCAACAATGGGACACTATTTTTCCTATTAAAAACCAATGATGGGGCACCATTTTCCCTACTGACACCATCAATAGGGCACTATTCTTTATATAGACACCAACAATGGGACACTATTTTTCCTATTAAAACCAATGATGGGGCACGGATTCTGGGGCATTTTTTACTCCCACTGGCCACAGTCTGCCCCCCCCCCCCCCCAAAGCCTCAAGGACAGCAAACTAACCCTTTACTTACAAAGTTTGCAGACCCCTGCACTATATACTTTTATTTGCCTACACATACTGTATATTGGTCCTAAAGAAATCCTCAACAATATTTTGGTAAGGTGTGGAATTCAAACGATGTCCAGTTGGTATTATGGACCTATTTTGTGCCAAGTCAACATTCCTCACTCCACCACCACCGACACAAGATGGATGGATGGATGAATGTGAGGTGTACGCTCAGTTATGACCCTACTGTGTCCATTTTGTATCAGTTTTCCAGCTGTACAGTGTAGGTTCATTTTCTCATTATTAGTTGACATTCCCGTGCTGAAGGTCACTTTCAAAGTACAACATCCATTGTGTTTCTGTGCATCGTTATTGTCAACAAAGTTCTCACTTCAAATTTGAATTTCTGTGTTCTGTTCCCTAAGGAATAATGCGCATGTAGTGCTTTGTCCCATCTTCCTAGTTGCTAATGAAGGCCAGCTGTGAGGTCAGGCGGGGCACCTCTCCTCCCTCTACAACCATCCAACAACACAGCTGGCAAGGAGACAGTTGCTTTGCCAGATGGAACTTTTCAGCAACTCCAAGGGGAGAGGGGGGGGGGGGGAGTGGAATTTAGAAAGGATGCTTGTTAGCTAAAATGTTCCAAGCTAACAAGCACGTGCTTGGAGATGGAGAAACGCGCCATCTGTCAAAGCAGCCACCTTCTTGCACGCTGCGTTCTTGGACAACGAAGGAGGGAGTAGGGGTGCCCTGTCTGATCGCACAGCTAGCCTTAGGCAAGTGCAACTTTGCCCCCAGGGAACAGAGCACATTATTACAAAATGAAAGGGAGACTTCTTCCAATTCAACTTTCAGTTTAAATCAGCTAAATACATGCTAAATAGGGATGCACCGATCCGATATTCGGATCGGAAATCGGCCCCGATCCAGACAAAATAGCTGGATCGGAGATCGGTAGAGTTCAGCCGTCCCACGGGCCGATCCGGTTTTTGCTGAGTAACGGCTCAGCCATCCCTTACTAGGTGCAGTACTAGTATGGGATGGGAGCCGCTACTTCCTGTATAGGTCCGGCTCGCAGGCGGAGTGATATCAGATGCACTCCGCCTGTGAATGGAGGAACCACACACATGAAGCAGCGGCTTTGCAGTCGCTTGCTTTGTGTGTGCCGGATAGGTGCATCCCTAATGCTAAATGCATGAAATCAATAGGTATGAAAGAAAAACTCACAGCATGTTTCTTTAGAAAGCAGCCACAGCCCCAGTAGAAAAGCCTGTCCTTTGGTACATAGGCTGCGACTAATTTCTAAAGAAAACGTCCCTTCCTGCTTTCCAAAGGATGCATCTCTTCCTGCTGCATCTTTCATCCTTCCACATATCTGATGGTGCACCATATTACTCATCAAAAACTCTCCAAAAGGTTTTCCTTTCAGACTGCTGCTTGGGAGGACAGCAGAGGAGGGTTTGTGTGCGACACAACACAGCAGAAACACTAATACCTTCAGACACAAGCCAAAGAGCACACTTTTTCGTGTCCAGTCAAAAAAAAAAAAAAGGGATAGCTGGTGTATAACTATTCACATTTCAAGCAATTACCTAACCTGCATTGCAAAGCGGAAGAGCAGGCAAATGTGTGTCTAAAGACAACCCAAAGGTTCTGCAATTTTCTTTGCTTCCACCACGGGTGGATTTCCTGACCGTGTTTGATGGGGAAATCCCTCCCGCAGGGCTATCATGTTATGCCGACGAAGAACCTTCCCTGCTGGCAGATGATTACTGCTGGCTGCTGTAGCCACCAGCAGTAAATGCTTGCAAAAAAAAAATCCAACAGGCTGGTTGTACTAAACTTGATCGATGGATCAACTTCAGTGCAACCAGCCTGCCCATAGATGGATCAAATCGTGGCCACCTATGGCCGGCTTAAAGCAGCCCAGGACCAGATTCCCGCAGCCACACATGGGATGTGGGGGGATTGTCTTCCCCACTAAGCCTATGTATTCTGATAGCATTAAGACTTTCCCTGCCATTAGAATACACTGATCAAGGGGGGAAATCTGACAGACTGGTTGTTCATCCAGCCTGCCCATACATGGATCAAAATTCGCTTGGTCCCTGCTGAACTGTCCAAATTTCGATCCATGTAAAGCTGGCTTTAAAAAAAAAAAAAAAAAAAAGAAGTCACATAGTTGGTTTATGGGGAATTTCAGAATTGTGTAAAGAACGAGAATCCAAAAAAAGAACAAGGATTGAAAGAAGAAACAAGAAACTCAACAGCTCATATGACTCCCATTGCTGCCAGTCAGCTCCTCATAAAACTTCAGTCTAAGAATGTTCTTTCGAGTTCAATCCTCACACCCCCCCCCCCCCCCCCCCGTACATCCCACATATGATACCACGATCAACTAAGATTAAAATTCCCCATGTATAAAAAGTGATGAGCTCTGACTATTAATATTGCCATTTATTACCAGGCTGGTGTGACATGGTGTGGATCTAAGAAGGGACCTAAATGCTAGGATACATGAACACAAGGTACAAGTCACTTACTTTTTATAATCCCTTTAAGTGCATCCAGCACAAATGTAATAGATATAAAAAGTGCTATGATTTCCTCTGTGGACCTGAAAAGAAAGAAAGACAAAATTAAACAAAAAAATAAAAAAATAAATAAAAACTGAGATTTAGGTGATTTTATACATTTCCAGCAGGTGGGAGCCAGCTCTTTGAAAGTCCAGCATGCCGGAGGTGTCACATGGGCTTCCAGGTCGTGTGATCAAGGTGATTGGCTGTCACCGTAATCATGCGATTGAGAGCCAGTTCCACTGGCTCCTTATCGTACACAGTGACCAAGAGTTGTTGGTGACAGCGCGATTGCAGTGCTGGGGGCACTGTGACTCTGCACATAACAGCGGCACCAGTTGTATATATACAGTATGTGGCAGCCCAACATTAACTTTAAATATTGGTGTAGCATGATGCAAAAGGTAGAGTGATAAATGGTTACAAAATGGGACCCCCACTGTCAAACTGACCCCCTGGACCACCCCTTTGGACAGCATGCAGAGGTTCTGACATAACCATGTCATTCATTCACAGATCTGCAAGTTAATGAACTACATGTCCCGTCTGCCACCATGGCAGAGGGAATTGCAGTTCTCAGTGGAAAAGCAGTACGGTAACTAGCACACCCATAGTCAAATGACATTATCCTCAGCTCTAACTGAAAGCCCATACCTACGGACACAGAGCTGGGGGAAGAGTCTGCAGGAGCCTCGCATTATACCCACCATCCAATGATGGGGTTGCAATGCTTTGCAGGCTGGTTTACTAAAAAAATAATGACTGCACTTTTTATTCCTACAAACGTATGTACACGTGTTATTTTTATTATAAAGGGTGGACTTGGCCTTTGAATACCAGCATCCTGATGCCACATATATGCATACAGCCAGTGTTAAAGGGTTAATGATGTTTATAACACCTTTACTGTTTGATTTTTCTATTAAATCCAAATTTATAAAAAAAAATATGGATTTCCCAACAGGAAAAGAGATTTCAAGCAGAACTATAGGCAAAACTTTGAATTATTTTTTTTTATAATTTAGATAATTTAGAGTAAGGGGGGGGGGTTATAAACCCATCAGGTTTTTTTTGTCAACTGTGTCCCAATGGGAAGAATTCCCATCACTTCCTGTTCCATAGCCAAAACAGGAAGTGAGGAATTCCCTGCAAACTAAGGAAATATCTTGGGGTTCCCCAGGTCACTGGAACTAGTGTCCTCATTGGAAGATTTCTCTTCTATTCCTGTTGTGGCGGTATATGGTGGTTATCAATGTACAGTGCCTTGAAAAAGTATTCATACCCCTTGAAATTTTCCACATTGTATCATGTTCCAACCAAAAACTTAAATCTATTATTGGGATTTTATGCGATAGGTTCGCTATCACTGGTCTATGGCACACGTGCCACAGTTGGCACATAGAGCCCTCTCTGTGGGCACATGAGCTAAGTTGTCAGATCGCTACCGCCCCCCCCCCAGCTGAACCTCGGGGGGGGGGGGGCATGTGTGGGGCCCATCGGATGGCATCGGTGCCAGATAGAGCCTCCCTTCTGGGGCGTTCTGCTCGTGGACTGGTAGAGCCACGCACGTGCGCCAGTGGACTTGGAGCGCATGGACTGTCAGGGAGGCTCCATGCCCTCCAGGCACGGTTGGTCCCAGAGCTGCCTCCCTGCATGTGTGGTATTACCCTGAGCCGCACATGTGCGCGGGCATTCAGCACCATATTTAGGTCCCCAGGCAGGTTGTATCCCCATTGCTTTGCCCTGGAGGACACCATTGGGACATCAGTAGAATTTTACCAACAGGTAATTACCATCTCCATCTTGGATGTAGGGCCCCATGGTCAACATACATAGTACACTGACTGCTTGATTCATGAAATGCACCAACACTCATAATGAAAAACACCATTACTGTCAATGGCCCCACCCACACCTGAGTGTTTCGTCGCTTGAAAAAGCACAAAAAGATTTTTTTTTTGGGCAGAATCATAAGTTTTTAGTTCCTTTGTGCTCATTCAGAGGGATGATCAGTCCCATCCTCTGTACAGAGCTGCTGGCAGGTTTAGTTCAGTGTTGGCACTTCAAAATAAATACGTTGGTTTTGTGTTGCAGTTTGGGCACTCAGGCTCAAAAAGGTTAGCCATCACTGTGATAGACCAACACAAAGTGGCACACAATTCTGAAGTGGAAGGAAAATGATAAATGGTTTTCAAAACTTTTTACAAATAAATATGTGAAAAGTGCATTTGTATTTCCCCCCCCCCCCCAATAGTTTGTAGAACCGCCTTTCCCTGCAATTTCAGCTGCAAGTCTTCTTTGGGGATGTCTCTACCAGCTTTGCACATCTAGATCAGGGATCTTCAAACTATGGCCCTCTAGTTGTTCAGGAACTACAATTTCCATCATGCCTAGTCATGTCTGATGAGTTTTACAATGCCTCATGGGATGTGTGATTCCGCAGCAGCTGGAGGGCCGTAGTTTGAAGACCCCTGATCCAGAGTGAAATTTTTGCCCATTCTTCCTTGCAAAATAGCTCAAGCTCTGTCAGATTGGATGGAGAGCGTCTGTGAACAGCAATTTTCATGTCTTGCCACATTTTCTCACTTAGATTAAAGCTGAATACGCACTATCCAACTTTTGTGGTTAGATTTCCTTCAGATTTACCTTTTCTATGTAGTGCAAGGGCCTGCCAGATTGGATACAAATTGAAAGTGTTTAGGTTTGACCTCATATTATATGGTTTTGGTAAGTCTAAAGGAAAAAGTCTTTAGAAAATCTAATAGTGTGTATGGCCCTTTAGGTCTGGACTTTGACTGGGCCATTCCAAGTCCTACATAATATACTACACTCTAAAACCCATCCTTTTTCTTTTCAATTCAACTTCAGAAAAAGAAAGTCAACTGAACACGTCTGACAAATGACAACATACGGGTCAGCTTTCCCATCGAATGCAGGGAACCATGTGTTGGCACCTTTAGTAACAGCAATGCCTGCCAAGGTTTTAATTCATCAAGGATTCAAAGAAAATGACCCTTGCGCTATCTAGAAAAAAGCCAGGTGATAGCTGCAACTGCCAAATCAGCCTTACCGAAACTGAAAAAATACTATCCAATAAAATTGAAGTGGAGCTGCGCTGATCAAAGAAAAAAATATAAAAAATGTGCCCATGTGCTGGTAATTTGTACGTGAAGAAAGAATAAAAAAAATCCAAAACCATATATATGTGCACCATTGAATGACAAAAGTGGTATATTGATAACAAATGGTTTACTTGTGTGTATAGAAGGAATCAAAAAGGGGAGTACAAAAACAAAACCATATATATGTGCTCTATCAAATGAATGAGTGACAGAAGTGATATACACTGACAGTTTGACCATAAATGAACAATCAAGTCCAATGCTATAGAGTGAGTCAGTGCACTCTTTCCATAAAAATCAAGCAAAGTGAATAATGTGATAAATTCCAGATCTTGTGACAATGATGCACTCAATATTTCTGAAGGAGTGAGTTGTATAAATCCCTGCACCAGATGGTAAGCAGACGCAGGGAAACACTTCTGGGTACTCCCCTGGGGAAGTCACGTGGCTGTGGCGATAAGCGCCAGGACGTAAGAGATAGGTAAACCCGGAAGTGCGGCCGGCAGATTCATCGGAGGACATCTGTTTGTTGAGAAGCCGACTGTTTATAGAAATGTGAGTTTATTGATTTTTTTTTTTTATCCAATAAATGTATTAATACATACTACACCATATGGAGTGTCGCTCTTCCTATATGCTGCTTAATCTAAGCCAGAGATAACGCCTAAAGATTGCTTCTGAACCGTACGAGGATTTTACTACATGCGGTTACCTTACAGCAGTAAGGTAAGGGTGTAGAGAACCCAGAAGTGTTTCCCCTGTGTCTGCTTACCATCTGGCGCTGGGATTTATATTCACTCCTTCAGAAATATTGAGTGCATCATTGTCACAAGATCTGGAATTTATCACATTATTCACTTTGCTTGATTTTTATGGAAAGACTGCACTGACTCACTCTATAGCATCGGACTTGATTGTTCATTTATGGTCACGCTGTCACAGTGTATATCACTTTCGTCACTCATTCATTTCATACACACACACATATATATATATATATATTTTTTTGTAAAATCTTACCGTAAAATCCTTTTCTCTTAAGCTCATTGACAGACGCAGTCCTCTTGATTAATAACACATTGGGTTATACTGCCCTCTACAGGAGTAGGACACTAGACGGAAGGAAAACGTTCTGGCCACACCTTAGGGGCAGTCCCAGAGGGTATATCCTCTCTCTCTGCTACAGGAAGTCAGTTATGTCACAAAGCAGTGTCAGAGAATTTAACCAAACCCCACTCAAAAAACCGAGGGGCGGGTACTGCGTCTGTCAATGAGCTTAAGAGAAAATGATTTTACGGTAAGATTTCACAAAAATCCATTTTTCTCTGTCTCTCATTGACAGACGCAGTCCTCTTGATTAATAACACATTGGGACGTCCCAAAGCAGTGCCACAAATGAGAGGTGGGATAACAGAAAAATTCAAATCTAGAAGGCCCAACCGATGCCGACTAGAAATCTTAAAGGCTAATTTAAATCAAATAATGAGACTCAACTGAAAATCCAACGGAAAAAAACCCTTGAGGTAGACCACTGGTCTCCTCAAATTGCGGCCTGCAGAACCTTGCGGCCAAAAGAGGCATCCGACGATGCCATAACATCAACTTTATAAAATTTTGTAAAGGTATGAACCGACGACCAGGTAGCCGCCTTGCATACCTGGACCACTGACGCCTGATGGCGGAAGGCCCAGGAAGCACCAAGCGCCCGAGTGGAGTGCGCCTTGACAGGGAACGGAGGATCCCGACCCTTAATAGAATAAGCCTGCACCACCGTCTGTCTGATCCATTTGGAGATAGTCGCGGCAGAAGCAGGCAACCCCTTTTTGGGGCCATCCGTGATCACAAAAAGTGAATCCGTTTCACGAAACGGGTCCGTAGTCTTCAGGTATACCCTGATTGCCCGAACCACATCCAAAGGAGTGTAATGCAAACTCCCGATGATGGCTGGGCTTAGGACACAGGGAAGGCAATACAATGTCTTCATTCAGATGAAACTCTGAAACCACCTTAGGAAGGAAGGATGGATTCGGACGAAGAACCACCTTATCCCTATGAACCACCAGATATGGGGAACGACAAGATAATGCGGCCAGTTCTGCCTCCTGAACCCCTTTGTCCGGGATTCAGGAAGGTCATGGATCTGGAAACCGGTGAAGATGTCCCCCCACCCCAGAGATGGGTGGGGGCGTACCTTCAGGCTGTATTGGTTTTATCTTCAGGTTTGGCTGAGCCGGACTTTTGCCCTTCTCGCTCGACCCAGCGGAGCGAACAAACCTTTTATGAGCGGTAAAGGAAGGTCCTCGCCTGCTGCGAGGTCCTTTGCCCTTAGCAGTCTGTGGCAAAAAAGTGCTCTTTCCCCCAGTGACATCCTTTATAATCTCATCTAAGGTGGCCCCAAACGGCGATCCCCCTGAAAAGGGAGATTAGTCAAAAGTTTTCTTGGAACCTAGATCCGCCGACCAGCACTTCAACCACAATAAACAAATAAATGCCCTAACAGGGGAGTGGCATCCAGGGTGGCGTCACAGATGAACTGTAGTCCTTGTATAATTTGCTCCATCAAATCAGATGCTGCCGGGGGGATACTTCTCCCCTTTAAGTCACGGCGTAACAATTTGGCCCATTCTGTTAATGTTTGTGAAACTAAACCAATAGCAACCACTGGCCTAAAGGTTGACCCCCATCAGGGAAAAAATGGTGCGGGACTCCGCTTCTACCTTTCGATCCACCGGATCGTTAAAGGACGGAGCATCCTCCAACGGGATAACAGAAGTCTTATTTAGTCTGGAAATCGGTGGGTCCACCACTGGTGGTACCGTCCATTTCTTAATGAGGGATTCCTCAAACGGATAGCGCCTAGCAATGCATCTGGAAACAGCCAGAGCTCGTTTCGGATGATCCCATTCCTCTTTAATCTTATTGCCAAAACATTTGGGTAAAGGAAAAACCTTCGCCATTTTGGCACGTTTACTAGTACCGAAAGGGATTTCCATCTCGGTTACCTCTGCCGGTATAACCTCAAGCCTTAAGGTTTCCCGGACAGACACAACTAGTGCGTCCACCAACGCTTCTTCTTGTGCTATGGCGGAGGCAGGAACGTCCTCCTCACTGTCTGAGGAGACATTACCTGAGACCGCAGCCCCAGAAGAGGGACCTGCAGCTGCAGTGACCGGCTCAGAATCCAAATCTGAAGTATCAGATGAAATAGGGGTAGGCGGGGGTCGCTTTCTTGACCCCCGTCCCTGACAGGCCACCTCCACCCGGGATACCAAATACTCCAAAACTGTTGATAATGCATCAATCACAAGTGGGGTACTGGAGGGTCCTGCGGCCACCTCGAGGGGATCAGGTGGGGATACATGTGTGGCAGGGTCCATGATTATACAAGACACTTGCCAGCGACAAAAATTGCCAAGTAAAAAAAAAAAAAAAAAAAAAAAAAAAAAAAAAAAACTTTTTTTTTTCTTTGTAATCCCCCAGCGCAACAGCGCCCCTCAGTGTTACCTGCTTTTTTGGACCCCACAGAGAGAGAGAGACCCCAAGGCTCACCACCTGATGCACAGAAGTTTTCTATCAACCTGCCTCAGCGCTGTCCTGTTACAGACAGGAAGTCTTTGGCCCTTCTTCCCGGGTAAAGGAGGCGGCTCCGCCCCTTTACACGCCTTCCGGTGCCTCCCATGTCTCTCCACGAGGTGGCTGGTCATCTTCAAAATGGCCACCCCCATGCTGGAGACACGAGGCTACGCCAAGATGGCGGCCCCGCGCGACCTGCGGGAAAATGGCGGCGGCCTGTGGAAGATGGCAGCGGCCTGTGAACGACCTATGCGGCCTGCGGGAGCCTGTGGGAGGATGGTGCAGGAGGATGGCGGCCTGCGGGAGGATGGCGGTAGTCCAGGCAGGCATCGGCCTGTCTTGCAATCTTATCAGGTAGGATGCTCTTTGTATATGGCCATCATCACAGTATTGCCACTGACCTTAGTCATAGTCCCTTAACAGTGCCCACTATACAGTGACTTTAGATAGTCAGCTCCCAAACCAAGCCTCCTGGACTTTTATTCACACAATCACACTCAATTGGGGGATCTGTGACCTGTTATAGGATAGAGAGGAGACCCAGGATCCTGAGCGTCCGACCATCCCAGGGAGGGGCCCGCGTTCACCAACAAACCCGTCAGGGGGAGAGGGGGAACATTCTACTCACCATACCGGAACCAGGCGGGCACCAACTCTTGACAGAACCCCTCTCCACCGAAGTGGGGGGGCTGTCGACCAATACGGATGCCGTGACTCAGTTTCCAACTGGTCGTTGGAGTCCAGGCAAGTTTAACTCGCAGGGTCAGTCCCCGTCCAGTGGGACTATGTCGCGGCCGACCCAGCGCGGAGCTAGGGCCTGCATGCGCTCGCAGGCTGACTGGGGTGACCACTGGATCTCAACATCCAGCCCGTCGCCCAGTTCAGCGCACTTGCTTGAAGATCTCACAGGAACAACTGGAGAAAAAAAGTTGTCTATTAAAAAAGTCTTTCTAAAAAAAAAATCTTGCCAGGACCAAGGATCCCAGCAAGGAACTTAGGTCCTTACTCCTAACTAGACAGAAAAAACTGACTTCCTGTAGCAGAGAGAGAGAGGATATACCCTCTGGGACTGCCCCTAAGGTGTGGCCAGAATGTTTTCCTTCCGTCTAGTGTCCTACTCCTGTAGAGGGCAGTATAACCCAATGTGTTATTAATCAAGAGGACTGCGTCTGTCAATGAGCGACAGAGAAATATTATATATATATATATATATATATATATATATATATATATATATATATATATATATATATATATATATATATATATATATATATATATATATATATATATATATATATATATATATATATATATATATATATATATATATATATATATATATATATATATATATATATATATATGGTTTTGTACTCACTTTTTTGATTCCTTCACCACACACAAGTAATCCATTTGTTTTTATCAGTATACCACTTTTGTCATTTAATGGTGCACATATATGTAGTTTTGGATTTTTTTTATTCTTTCTTCACGTACAAATTACCAGCACACTGGCACATTTTAATACTTTTTCTTTGATCAGCGCAGCTCCACTTAATTTTTATTGGATAGTATTTAATTCATCAAGGTCATAGAATAGCTAGTAGTAGTTGGTCACATTCAACTAGACTTGTTCTGCAATGTTAAAGACTTTTCACCACTCATCCTAGTGGCTTCCTAAATTCATGGACAATCAACATTTTACTTAAACATTTCATGACATCATAAAGTTTGGTTTCAACTGTGTCTAGGCTATGGGCATTCAAATATTTAAAAAAAATCTTAATACGCAGTAATTAAGCTTTAATACAAACCAGTACTGTCCTCTATAGCTAAAGGGAATGTGCAGTAAAAAATCCTCAAATGTTAAATGCAGAAAACAGTTTCACTTAAGCTGGATACACACTATCTAACTTTTGTTGGTAGATTTCCTTCAGATTTACCTTTTCTATGTAGTGCAAGGGCCTGCCAGATTGCATACAAATTGAAAGTGTTTAGGTTTGACCTCATATTATATGGTTTTGGTAAATCTAAAGAAAAAAGTCTTCAGAAAATCTTGTAGTGTGTATGGCCCATAACTCTTAGTTATTCTGCACCCCCTTCTAGTCTTGTAGAAGGCATTCTTCCAGCCTTCGAATATAGATTTTATAGAAAGCCCTCCACAACAGAGCTCAGGGAGAGGGAGAGCAGGACCCAATTTGAATGGCTTCACTGCTTTGCATGTAACCTTCGAGAAATAATTACTCCACACTGCCTGCACATAAGAGACATCATGGAGGACCTTTTTAAAGCTCATTAACTGCTTGCGAAGAATTTGTAAAAACTTTGCTGACCAGAGATAAGCCACAGATTTATTTAAGGGACCCTTTAACCTGCCGCTCCATAGGAGGAGCCTGGAGGGTCCGATCAAATCCGCCTGTCAGTTTTTCAGACGGACCCAATCGAACCCTCCAGTCTCCCCTATGGAGCGGCAAAGGTCATAGGACATGTGTCCTTTTGACACCCGCAGAAATCCGATCCGCTAAAAACAGACGTTCCCCATTCATGTGGCAGATTGGATGGCATTCGGTTTTCCGACCACCCATAGAGGTGAGCGGCCTGTGCATGTGTCCTCTCTGCATAAGCGGAGCGGACACTGACAGGCCATCCACCTGCTCAGCAGGGAACAGATTCCCCACTGAGCAGGTGGCTTCTAACTGAGCCTGTCCCGTGTGTAAGGGGCTGAACTCAGGCCAAATACTACTTTTTGACATCTGCAAGGTTATGAATAATAAATGCATACTACCGTAATGATGTGTGGCCCATGTGTTTAAGCTGCAGTGTTATGTACTTTTACTCACCCCTGTACAGTGGGAGGAATAGTACCCCACAGTTGGCATCAGTGGCAGGAATAGTGCCCCATTGGTAATGTTAGTGAGAGGTTAATGTCCCAAGGGCTGGAAAAAAAAAAGCAAGCAAAGAGCCATCCCTGGCCCCCAGGCTTCAGACTGGAGACTACTGATTTAAAAGAATGCAAGATATTTACTGAATGGAAATGGTAAGTGCAACCCATCATGATCCAAGTACTCCAGCTGAAATCTCAGTACTGGACGTCCAGTGTTCATCGCACTGCACGGGTAAGAGTGAAAGTTCGAGTTATACATACCAATGTTTCCTAAACAAATGGGACACACTTCATGAGCGTGGATTTATTTTATTTTTATAGTGCACGAGTCAAAAAATAATTTTTGGCCAGCTTTCAAACACTTTAAGGCAGCTGAGCTACCCGTGCGGCTATAAATATTAATCCATATTCCCAAGGAACTGAAAAAGCTCCATGAATTAGTAAAAAAAATCCTAAAATTACAGAAAACATCCAGTTGAACAGGTCTGATAATACAGCAATGTCACACTCCGATCATGCTGCAGCAAAACTGACCCCCTAGCAAAGCATTGCACGGCTTTTAGGAATTGATCTGGTAACATTAAACAGCTTGGTGGGGAGGTCTGTCAAGACCTGATAATTATATTAATCATATAATAATTATATGAACAGTGTGTAAAGAGACTCACCTCTTGAACAGCTTCATCAGCAGGCTACAGTTGAAGAGGGAGTATATGATGAGGAAGCAGCTGTTCCAAAGACCCGTCCAAGCATAGAAAGCCTTAAAGTCCAGATTGTAGTCATCACAGATTCCTCGGATAACTGTTATAAGACAGCAGAGGTTAGACACTCTCCATGATCATCTTCCCACATTTTTATAAAACATGCATTTCAAAGCTAACAAAGGAACACTGGCTACATATCACATTCCAATTCAACCCAAGAAACAGTATTTCAGTTTTTCCCAAAGTCTAAGTTCAGCCAAAAAAACAGCACAAGGGACATAACTTACAGTCTGCATCCCTTGGGTTGCTTCCACCTCGGTCAGTGAAAATCCCAAATCCCCCCCCTATAAAAGCAGTACTGTAGCTTGTATAACACAGGATCTATGAATAGAGAACAGGTGGATGATTGATCGCTCCGCTCACCCCCCCCCCCCCCACCCCACCCATAAAGCTGTACTATGGCCTCTATGAATGGAGCAGTTGGGCAGATAGGGAGAGCTTAATCAGGCTCTGTTGATGACAGCCTGTGAAAACCTGTTAGTTGTATTACCCCCGTTGCACTGGAAGATAGTGGTGGCAGGGGAGGGGGGGAGGGGGACACAGAAGATTTTCACTAACAGAAGAGGAATCAGCACAAGGGACACATCCTGACTGTTGATTATGTTCTTTGTGCTGATTATTCAGTTTGTGACTTTGGCTGCATCTAGGCTTTAAGTCACCTTCTAAACTCCTATCTCTAGTGAAGAGAATTCTTACCAGTAATGGGTCTGCATTATCACCATAATGAATTGGAGGGGGGAGTCCCCACAGAAACCGAACTGGGCCGGAATGATAACACTTTAGAAGGCAACAGATGTGTACAGTATCTCACAAAAGTGAGTACACCCCCTCACATTTTTGTAAATATTTTATTTCATCTTTTCAGGCGACAACACTGAAGAAATGACACTTTGCTACAATGTAAAGTAGTGAGTGTACAGCTTGTATAACAGTGTAAATTTGCTGTCCCCTCAAAATAACTCAACACACAGCCATTAATGTCTAAACGGCTGGCCCCAAAAGTGAGTACACCCTTAAGTGAAAATTTCCAAATTGGGCCAAAAGTGTCAATATTTTGTGTGGCCACCATTATTTTCCAGCATTGCCTTAACCCTCTTGGGCATGTAGTTCACCAGAGCTTCACAGGTTGCCACTGGAGTCCTCTTCCACTCCTCCATGATGACATCAAAGAGCCGGTGGATGTTGGAGACCTTGCGCTCCTCCACCTTCCGTTTGAGGATGCCCCACAGATGCTCAATAGGGCTTAGGTCTGAAACATGCTTGGCCAGTCCATCACCTTTACCCTCAGCTTCTTTAGCAAGGCAGTGGTTGTCTTGGAGGTGTGTTTGGGGTCATTATGTTGGAATACTGCCCTGCAGCCACACTCCCCAAGGGAGGGAATCAAGCTCTGCTTCAGTATGTCACAGTACATGTTGGCATTCATGATTCCCTCAATGAACTGAATTCCCAGTGCCGGCAGCACTCATGCAGCCCCAGATCATGACACTCCCACCACCATGCTTAACTTTAGGCAAGACACACTTGTCTTTGTACTCCTCACCTGGTTGCCACACACGCTTGACACCATCTGAACCAAATACGTTTATCTTGGTCTCATCAGACCACAGGACATGGTTCCAGTAATCCAGGTACTGAGTCTGCATGGATTCAGCAAATTGTTTGCGGGCTTTCTTGTGCATCATCTTTAGAAGAGCTTTCCTTCTGGGATGACAGCCATGCAGACCAATTTGATGCAGTGTGCGGCGTATGGTCTGAGCACTGACAGGCTGACCCCCCACCCCTTCAACCTCTGCAGCAATGCTGGCAGCACTCCTACATCTATTTCCCAAAGACAACCTCTGGATATGAAGCTGAGCACGTGCACTCCACTTCTTTGGTCGACCATGGCGAGGCCTGTTCTGAGTGTAACCTGTCCTGTTAAATCCCTGTATGGTCTTGGCCACCGTTCTGCAGCTAAGTTTCAGGGTCTTGGCAATCTTCTTATAGCCTAGGCCATCTTTATGTAGAGAAACCATTCTTTTTTTCAGATCCTCAGAGAGTTCTTTGCCAGGAGGTGCCATGTTGAACTTTTAGTGACCAGTATGAGAGAGTGAGAGCAATAACACCAAATTTAACACACCTGGTCCCCATTCACACCTTGTAACACTAACGAGTCACATGACACTGGGGAGGAAAAATGGCTAATTGGGCCTAATTTGGACATTTTCACTTGAAGAGTTGTACTCATTTTTATCGCCAGCGGTTTAGACATTAATGGCTGTGTGTGGAGTTATTTTGAGGGGACAGCAAATTTACATTGTTGAAAAGATAGAATAAAGTATTTACAAAAATGTGAGGGGTGTACTCACTTTTGTGAGATACTGTATGCTGGGAAAATGTTGTACCACCAGTAAACGAAGATGTTTAAGGTTGGATCTTTCCTTATAAATCTGTTCTATTGTTGCATTAGAAATCCTTTAACCAAGGTCAAGGAAGAACGGGCAGCCAGGTATGGAGGTGGGTATAGGGTGGTCAGTGGGTGCTTACACAAACCCGTTCATTTGGTCCTAAATGTGCAAAGTGACAGGATCTCTTTGAAGTGAAACCACGGTCAAATGATGGGGCAGCCCCAGTGCAAGGGTGGTTTTACATTTTCTCCGGAGTTCAGCTTCAAGTAGAACTGTTGGCAATGTCGATCCAGGAGAACACCTTTATTCTGACAGTCTATTGCTGCCCGAATTCATTGAATGCATTCTTTTATTACGCTATTGCTTCCAATTCCAATCCTCGCTCTCAGAATGATTAGATAGAGCGGAGATGCAGCTGGCGCCCTGATCACAGGGGCAGAGTTCTAATTAAATGCTCCGCAGACAGAGTAAGCCTCTTCTACATAAACAAATCCGTTCAGATTCAGCTCTGTAACTGCCCGTCAACACAAAACTAAATAAATTACTTGATGGAAAAAAAAAAAAATTAAAGTAAACCTGTCATCAGGGAAACATGTGGGGTGCCATTTGTTGACTACCTTAAAAAAAAAAAATGCTAGTTGTCGGTCTGTTATGCTGAGCTGTGTTAAAGCTCCGAGTCCCTGACCTAGCACATACACTCTATATTCTAACGTATTGGGATGCCTGCTTTTACACGCACATGAATGGCATCCCAGTTTTAGTCCGTAGGGTTCAATATTCAGTTGGCCAACCCTTTGCAGTTATACCAGCTTCAGCTCTTCTGGGAAGGCTGCCCACAAGGTTTAGGTGTGTATAAAAATGGTAATGTTTGACCATTCTTCCAGAAGCGCATTTGTGATGTTGGGAGAGAAGGCCTGGCTCGCCGGTCTCTGCTCCAATTCATCCCAAAGGTGTTCTATCAGGTTGAGGTCAGGAATGTGCAGGCCAGTCAAGTTCCTCCACCACAAACCCACTCATCCATGTCTTTATGGACCTTGCTTTGTGCACTGGTCCAAATCATTTGGTGGAGGGGGGGGGGGATTATGGTGTGGGGTTGTTTTTTAGGGGTTGGGCTTACCCCTTAGATTCAGTGAAGGAAATTCTTAGGACGTCAGCAAACCAAGACATTTTGGACAGTTTCATGCGCCCAACTTTGTTTGGAGGTGACCCCTTCCTGCTCCAACATGACTCCGCGCCAGTGCACAAAGCAAAGTCCATAAGGACATGGATGAGTGAGTTTGCAGTGTGCAGGCCAGTCAAGTTCCTCTACGTCTTTATGGACATTGCTTTGGGCACTGGTCCAAATCATTTGGTGGAGGGGGGGATTATGGTGTGGGGTTGTTTTTCAGGGGTTGGGCTTGGCCCCTTAGTTACAGTAAAGGGAACTCTTAAAGCAGAGTTCCACTAATTTTTGTGTATATTAAAAGTCAGCATCTACAAAAAGTGTAGCTGCCGACTAAAAAAAATAAAAAAACACAACAACAACATGTCCCACGATCCAGCGCGTGCACTCACCTCAGACGTTTTCTCCCCGCGTCCTACCTCGGCGGTGCCGGCATCTTCACTATGGGCACCCGGCTGTGACAGCTTGGGGCTTTACAGCCGGGTGCCCGCTGGGCATGCGCGAGTGAGACTGCTCTCTGACTGGTCCCGAAGTCTTCTGGGACCTGTCATGTGTCCCAGAAGACTTTGGGAAGGAGAACTTCCGTTCCAGAGGTCTTAACCCCATCCTCCCCAAACGCTCAGTTTCATAAAGAGGAGCCAGGGAGGACACCTTAAAGCGGAACTTCCCCTTTTAGGTGGAGCTCTGCTTTAAGGAATCAGCACACCAAGACGTTTTGGACAATTTCATGCCCCCAACTTTGTGGGAACAGTTTGGGGATGGCCCTTTCCTTTTCCAACATGACTGCGCACCAGTGCACAAAGCAAGGTCCATAAAGACATGGATGAGCGAGTTTGGGGTGAAGGAACTTGACTGGCCTGCACAGAGTCCTGACCTCAACCCAATAGAACATCTTTGGGATAAATTAGAGCAGAGACTGCAAGCCAGGCCTTCTCTCCAACATCAGTGCTGGACCTCACAAATGCACTTCTGGAAGAATGGTCAAACATTCCCATAGACCCACTCCTAAACCTTGTGGACAGCTTTCCCAGAAGAGTTTAAGCTGTTATAGGTGCAAAGGGTGGGCCAACCCAATATTGAACCCTACAGACTAAGACTGGGATGCCATTAAAGGAAGGCATCCAAATACTTTTGGTTATATATGTATTTAAATTCAAATAAAAAGGCTCACAGGCCTAGGTGTGTGCACCTTGTACACTATTGTACATATAGCACATTTAAATTAAAGTAAACATTTCTGATTCCTTACTTGAAGGCCTACAAAATAAATACATGCGATTAAATTATTATAACGGCAGTCAGATTTTTACAGATCTCAGTAGGAGACCTACACCATTCATATACTGGACAAGCAAGCAAGTTGGTTATCTGTATACATACCATTAATATATAATGCCAGGGGAGCCGTTGTCAATAACACAACCAGAGGCTGTCCAGATAAGAGGGCATAAATAACGCCCCCAATACACTGCCCCACAATGGTCTTCTGCACATCTGTAATGACAGTCAATGTTGTAAATGGCATTAAGGTCATCTTTTCCTGTATGCACAGTGTAAATAAACTGAATGTTTCCAGTGCATGTTCTGTGATAATCAACAATTCACACTACACATTTCATCAGCAGCAGCTTTAGTTATAAAAATCAAATGCATCTACCTGAGCTGTAGGTACACTCTGTCATTAATACTGTGCTTAAGACAGAAATTTGTAAAATAATCCAATAGTTCCAATTAGGCATTACCCATTGGAAGACAGCTTACTGTATTCGCTTGCATTTAAAGTACATTGGTTACTCACATTCAGTGCAGAGAGCCATTTTGTAGAGCAAGATAACATTCATGAGTATGTAGCTGATCCATTTACTAGAGATCAGTAACACCACTGGGGATGCAGCCTACTCTTTTGCTAGAGACCAGTCACTTTACTAGGAAATGGATAGGCTGCATTTTCAGTGATGTCACTGATTTCTAGGAAATGGCTAGCCTGCATTCTAAGAATGCGGCCTATTTTTCTAGAGATCAGCGATCTCACTGAGAATGCAGCATAGTCCATTCCTAGAGACCAGTGACATCACTAAAAATGCCGACTAGCCCTTTTTACTAGAGACCAGTGACATGACCGAGAATGCAGCCTATCCATTTCCTAGAGACTAGGGACATCAAGGAGAATGCAGCCTATCCATTTCCTAGAGACCAGTGACATCACCGAGAATGCAGCCTATCCATTTCCTAGAGACCAGTGACATGACCGAGAATGCAGCATAGTCCATTCCTAGAGACCAGTGACATCACTAAAAATGCAGGCTAGCCCTTTTTACTAGAGACCAGTGACATGACCGAGAATGCAGCCTATCCATTTCCTAGAGACTAGGGACATGACCGAGAATGCAGCCTATCCATTTCCTAGAGACCAGTGAAATCGCGAGAATGCAGCCTATTCATTTCCTAGAGACCAGTGACATCAACGAGAATGCAGCCTATCCATTTCCTAGAGACCAGTGACATAACCGAGAATGCAGCGTATCCATTTCCTAGAGACTAGGGACATCAAGGAGAATGCAGCCTATCCATTTCCTAGAGACTAGGGACATCAAGGAGAATGCAGCCTATCCATTTCCTAGAGACCAGTGACATGATCGAGAATGTAGCGTATCCATTTCCTAGAGACTAGGGACATCAAGGAGAATGCAGTCTAGCCATTTCCTAGAGACCAGTGACATCACAGAATTCAGCCTATCCATTTCCTAGAGCTTAGTGAAATCACGAGAATGCAGCCTATCCATTTCCTAGAGACCAGTGACATCACAGAGAATGCAGCCTATCCATTTCCTAGAGACCAGTGACACTGTATGTAAGTAACCGATATTTGTTTAGCGGATATATATATATATATATATTTTTTTTTTTTTTTTTTAAACTCTCCATCTAATGTGCACAGGTTTTGAAATGAGTAATGACAAGGATAATGAGATCAAAACAGATCCAAACACTGAACATGACTTATTGTAGGAAGCTCTGTGCCATCTATTGAGAGTTCATTTTTTTTTATTGTTATAAATTTAATATGTGATCCAGAGTGACGAGACAAAGACACAGCCAACACACATTACTGTACGATGTATTCAGAGACATAGCACAATGTTCAATGTACATGAAGAGAATCTGTCACTTCTAAAGGCCTCTTCTTCATCCATCTGTTATTGAATTGGTCTAGGATGGTTTAGCTACCAGAAAGTATCAATGGTTTGGCAAACTCTTAATCTCACAGAAGAGCTCTTACACAGCTCACTGGCCAGGTCTTCATAGCTTTTGGAGGGAATAAATGAACCAATGTAAGGCAGAGAAGGAAAGAGTGCAGGGACTAGCTTAATGTCTGTAGCAGGGACCAATGGAGAACAGAGATATTTCAAAAGTGACAGGTCCTCTTAAAAAGGAGATTTATCTTTTCGTTTTTTTTTTTTTTTTTTTTACACTGCTCGGTCCCCTATGGCAGTGGTTCTTAACCCTGGTCCTCAGGACCCACTAACAGGCCAGGTTTGCAAGATAACGGAAATACATCCCAGGTGATATAATTTGCTGCTCAGTGATTGCAATATTCTAGTCTGCATCTCCCCAAGGTAATACTTAAAATCTGGCCTGTTAGTGGGCCCTGAGGACCGGAGTTGAGGACCACTGCCCTATGGGACACATTTCAAGTAGCACTTTGCCCCATGTTGCAAGGTGCCTCCTAACATTAGCTATGAGGTCCAACTTGCACCTCCTACCCTTGCTGCCTCGGCTGACCCAACAGGTAGGAAGGAGATGGATGCATCATGACGGCAGCCCATCTCTGTTCTGACAACTTTTTCCAGACAAGCAACGGCAAGCGAAATGCGTGGGGTGGGATTGTTGTGACCGCTCCTGCACTCCTCTTGCCAATGATTATCTGGGAAAAATGCTTAGAGCAGAGACAAGCTGCTGTTATAGTGTGTCTACTTCCTAGTGGTTATTGGGTCGGCCGAGGAAAGGGAGGAGGGAGTGCAGCTCGGACTTCACAGCTAATGTAAGGAAGCCACTAGCAACATAGAACGAAGTACCACATATACTTTGTCCTAAAGGAGACAAAATCGTAAAAAAAAAAAAAAAAAAAGATATCAAAATAATAGATCTTTAAAATAGAGTATCTTAGTATCTTCATGAGCAAGACTTTAGTTTAGAGGAAGAAGGTAAACATGTGACAACCAATCAGATTTGAACTATAAAATATTTTAGTGCAGGCTAAAATAAAATGAAGAATTAGATTGGTTGCTATAGATAGCACTTTTGTTGTTCCCTCCCTCCCGATTAATATACAAGACTCTTATCTAAAGGGGTTAACCAGAGAGAGACTGCTATGCAGTTTCTATCCTATTTCCAATCCCTGAGGGTTGGAGAATTTTAATGTCTAGAAGAAATGATAATTCAGCAATGCACGGTGCACCAAAATGGAGTCACATGGCTGGGAATTCAATTCACAGAATAATCACTTCTATAGACTCTAGAAGGACGACATAAGCTATGAATAAAATTGGCTAAATCTCCTCTACATGTATTAGTATATAGTATTATATAGCAAAAGCAGCTCTTTATTCCAAAGTCGACCCTTGTGTGTTTGAAGAACACAAGAATGAGTTCAACTGCTGGAACAATTAGGGACAGAATATTCCGCATTTGATGTCCTTCACCAGAGAGGATAAAGGGCAATTGCACAAAAAAATTAAAATTGGTCCCTGCTTCAAACCCATTTGTTATCTTGAGAGCATCTAAACATAACTGTTTTTAGTGTGTATTCAATGTATGTTAATACATTTAATAAATAGATGCACTTGCACAATATGGCCGATAAATTTGTGGACACCTGACCATCACACCTACATACACTTTGCCAAATGTTAGTGGACACTTCTT
This sequence comes from Pelophylax lessonae, assembly GCF_965119305.1. Taxonomy (NCBI): domain Eukaryota; kingdom Metazoa; phylum Chordata; class Amphibia; order Anura; family Ranidae; genus Pelophylax; species Pelophylax lessonae. The sequence goes on along the minus strand of NC_138768.1, from coordinate 842,989,407 downwards.
AGTGGACACTTAAGTTAACATGTTTCCAGTTAACCGTATAAAAAGGACAATTGTGTACTAACATATTGTTTTATCAGTTTGGGGGAAGTCTCTTCTCTGTTCCAGTGTGCCCCTGGTGTGTAAACTCAGCTCCACAAAGACATGGTTTGGTGGTCTGCATAGAGCCATGACCTCAAGCTAATAGATGTAGATTGCAAGCCACGTCTTAACTGACCACACAAATACTCTTTTTGCTGAACACATATTCCCACAGACATCCTTCAAAATCCTAACCAAGATCTCTCCAGAAGACTTAAGGTTGTTCTAGCTGCAAAGGCCAGCTCCATATAGACATGGTTTGGTGGACTGCATATAGTCATAGATGCAACCTTATTGAACACCCATGAGATGTAGCTTGCAAGTCAATTCTTTACTGACCTCAGAAATTGTCTTTTGGCTGAATGAACACAAATTCCCACAAACATCCCTCAGAATCCTAAAAAAACATTTCCAAAAAAAGTGGAGACTTTTCTAGCTGCGCAAAGGCAGGTCAGCTCTATAATAACGGAATTTTTGTAAAATCTTACTGTAAAATTCCTTTCCGAGTCCTCCGACAGTCGCCGCCCACTCATACAGTCTTCACCAATGGGTATTATGGATAAGAGGTCAATACCCATTGGTGAAGACTGTATGAGTGGGCGGCGACTGTCAAGAGGACGTAAAAGAAAATGGCAATCGTTTGGAATGGGATGTCCAACAAGCTCATATAAGTGTGATGGTCAGGGGTCTACAAGCTTTTGCCTATATACAGTAATTTCTCCAGTCGGTTAGCAACTGGACATCGGCCTGATGCTTTCTGACCACCTGCCCGTCTGCCACAAGTGTTGCCTGGAAGGTGGTAAAAATTTTTTAGCCGACCCAGAAAAACTGGTGGCAAACATTTAGAAGTTAGCATTCGTTCTAACCTAAAAAGAAAAAACGAAACTTGCTAGTTGCTCTGGACAAGACCTGGTTCTTCTTTTGTAGCACTTTGTATAAATAGTGTAACTATAACCACTAATGCAGAAAACTTGGAAGCTGGGTTAATAAAGTGTCTAAAATGATTACAACTAGCTCCTATATCGATTTAGAATTTTTGGCAAAGGAAGCATACACTACATGGACAAAGTGTGTGGACACCTGACCATTATACCTCCATGTGCTTTTCCAAAACAATGGGCACTGACCCTCGTTTAAGGCTTCACTCATTTGGGAAGGCTCTCCACAAACTCATTAAATCATGTCTTTGTGGACTTGGCACAGGCACACAGTTGTGCTTAAACAGAAAAGGGTCTTTCCCAAACTGGAAGATTGCAATGGTCGAAAAGGACTTCCCAGGCTGTAGCGTTAGCAGTATCCTTAATTGGAAACACCTAGGCTCAATTTGGAACAAACATTTTTGGCCAGGTGTCCACAAATGTTTGACCATATAGTGTATAAATTGCCTGATTCCTTAAAATTGCCTGCTAGCTCCTATTTCACTGACTGTCACCTGGAGTCCATTTTATTTTGTCCAATACTGGTTATAATGATCGATAAATTGTGACTCAATGTAAGAACATGAATATGAATGATGGATGGTGATGCACATTTTCCCACCAGAATCCCATTCCACCCTTTTGTCCCAGAAAGAAAAGTTGAACGCTGATCCCTCAAGCATTAGGGAATGGAAGGTTCCAGGACTCCTTAATGATGGAGGGATCTGCACTGTTGGGGGAAAAAGCAGCAGTGAGACTCACTCAACAACCTCAAGACCCGTGGCCAAGCAAAACGCTCATCTTTCATTTACAGAAAAAAATACAGCTCCTCTGCTTGCCTGGATTCGGAGACACATTTTTCACAGCATGGATGGTTCTTGCGATATGGTCTCGGTGGCTAGGGAACACCTTAAATATCAGCTAGCAAACTCTACAGGAATTTTGAACAAGGTTCTCGAATTGATGTCAACCTCAACAATGGTGAAGATACGCTATCTGCTACCTGGACTAGAAGTGGAACTGCTCAGAACCCAGTCAAGAAGCCAGCCGTAGGTTTTTTTTAAGCAATGTTTTGGCTAGAGAGGTTAGCTCAGCCACTTGTCTCACTGGTGGATAAGTAAGTAGCGCTGCTGCCTTACGCCACTGCGCTGCTACCCACCTGGTTATCCTCTTCCAAGTTGATAGTTGCAAAACAAATGATCTTCAAAGAAAATCTTACCAATCACCCCTTTAGTGTTTTCATCATTCAAAGAGCCAAAGGCGATTGAGGGCAGCAGGCATGCAAAGTACAAGAAAATCATAGTTGTGATGTACTTTCCGATGGCCTTGTTATTGCCGAGAATACCTGCCGAAAAGATAAGATTAATATCGAGTGTGGTTATTGGATCAAACAAGGATCACCATTTCTTATGCATTGTGCAAAAGTAATAACTAATCATAAAAGTTTGGCCTGAATAGTCTAGTAACATCAGGTTTAGAGGGGACCCAGAAGACGCACCTTTGGCAGAGTTTGCAATCAGGTTTGCAAAAGCCAACACATTTACTTTAAAACTTAATACATACATTGTACATTTCTTGTATTAATGGTTTCCTATGAATGTGTAAAAGTCTTGCCTATGAGCTGGCACCACACAATGCTCATTTACATTTGTCTACCAGAAAGGCCTTGTGAATATGCCAACTTCTCATACCAGTTTCACTTAGTTACTAAACCTTCTATTTCTATGATTTAAGGTGTCAAACTCTCCCACCTACATTATCTTTTGTCCCCCTTTGGAGGGCTCTTTTAAGCCACAGAGAAGGTCTCGTTGGACAGTGGCATGATGCGCTGGGGAGAATTATTTCTTCAATCGCAGAAGTTTGTCACTAGTAGCTTTATTGAAATCCGGTTTAAAGGGCACCCCGAGGACGCACCTATTGTGAAGTCTGCTCTTTGGCAAAATTTACAATGGCTGACAGATTCACTTTAAAGCTTCAGAAAGCATAAAAAGATGTGTACTATTCATACTGGAGGACCTTAGTTACGAGGAACGACTGCAAGCATTAAACCTATTCTCCCTAGAGAAGAGGCGCTTGAGGGGATATGATAGCAATATACGAATATCTCAATAGCGATTCTAGCATAGGGAGGAAACTATACGACATGCAGGCACTCAATGAAATTAGAGGAGAAGCTGTTCAACCTTAAACTGGGTGAGGGTCAAAGTGTCTGGTACTGGAGGGCTGCTGATACTGTAAACTTTTCCATGTATGACTAAGTCCAGGTAGGTGCCTCTGTTACATAGCTAGTCTGGTTGAAAAAAAGACACAAGTCCACCCAGTTCAACCAATAGAAGGGAAAATAAAAATAAAAATTATACAAACTTATATACACAATCCCATACTCACTACTTTTGATTGAGGGGAAAGACAAAAAAAAAAAAAAAAACCAAGCAAAGCATGATCCAATTTGCTCCAGCAGGCGGGGCCTTCCTGATCCTCCAAGAGGCAATTGGATATTAACTGGATCAACTTTACCTATAAACAGGGCTGCTTTTTTTCAGCACTAAATGTATGCAGTGGCAAGGGGTAGTGGGGAGTGCTAATGACAGCTGCTGGGGGATTGTTGCTTGGGGGGTGTCTTATGTTGCTAGTGAGTCAATTGTTGATGGGGGATATACTGTTATACTATTTTTTGCTTGGAGGGGGGCGCTACTGTCCCTGGCTGCGTGTGATCCATTTTACTGTTGTTCTTATTGTAATTACCAAATTCCGTGCAGATTATTTAGCGCCACAAAATGATACTTGGTTCCGTTTTCTCCCCACTGGGGAGGTGGGTAGGGGGTGGAGACAAGAGGGTGACTTGGGAGAGTGGAGTTCCTGCACCTATTCTCTAAGAAAAAAAAGCCCTGCCTATAAATGTTAGTACCCAGTTATATTATGTACATTTAGGAAAGAATCCAGGCCTTTAAAGCAATCTACTGAGCTGGTCAGGACCAGCTCTCGAGGGAGTCTATTCCACATTTTCACAGCTCTTACTGCGAAGAAACCTTTCAGCATTTGGAGATGGAATCTCTTTTCCTCCAGACGTAAAGAGCGTCCCCTTGTCCTCTGTGATGACCTTAAAGTTAACAATTCAACACCAAGTTTACTATATGGACCCCTTTTCTATTTGTTGATCATATTCCCCCTTAATCTCCTCTTCTCAAGAGAATAAATTCAGTTCCTCCAATTCTTCCTTATAGCTGAGCTCCTCCATGCCTCTTATCAGTTTGGTTACCCTTGTCTGAACTCTTTCTCCAGTTCCCCGATATCCTTTTTGTGAACTTGGGTGCCCAAAACTGAAGTGACAGATGTTACAGACAAATTTTAACGCCACCTCCTAACCTCCACCAAAATGGTTTAGATGCCAATTATCCTACCAGTTATGGAGCAATTCATCTTTTCTCTGTATCCTAGGCACAAAAGAGATACAGACACTCAGAAAGTACTCCATAGGACCCGCCCCCCCCTACACTTCCTTATGGCAAATAAGCAAAATGATTTCCAAATGGGCACCACCGATACTACTACAGCCTGCTAGAGCCTAGCAAAATAAGTACTAAGGTTTTCAGAGCTGACAAACGCGACTCTTGTAAAATGACATTTGTCAGAAAGGAGTTGGCCAGAGGTGCCCCGGGTGAACAAGCAGCACAGAGCAGTGTTTTTGTCAGGTCGTGGCTCCACGGCACATCCATAACTTAATGGCAGCCGCACTCAATGGACAGAGCTGTAGAGGATGCTAAAAGCTTCTCGGGAAATAAAGAGCACAGCTCATTGTACCACTTATCTGGGGATTTAAAGGGCTGGGAATGAATGGTGCCATTATCCAGTAAATGGATACATGTACAGAGGAAACTGTATTCCGGCTTATTACAGCCATTCTCTCTGCGTTTACAGCAGTGTGACCCATTTCTTATCCACACAGCGCTAGACAATACAACACAGACAAGGAAAACTGGGTCAATTTGTTATAAGCACCGGGTGGCTACAGTTTGTTCACTTGCGCGCCAGACCTGCAGTTAAAGGGGTTTTCTATATTAATAGGATTTACCTACCTCCCCCTCCCAGCTACTTTTTTTTTTTAGGGATTATATTAGAATATACACCGATCAGCCATAACTTATTGACCACTGACAGGTAAAGTGAACACTGATTACCTCATCTCACAATGATCTTCCTATATTTGCTCCCTCTGGTATGTAGAATAGATTCTATAACCATTTTGTTATACCCGTTCGATAAGTACAAAAAAAAAACAAAAAAAAAAAAAAACACACCTGCTGTCCGCAATCTTGTGAGCTAATAACTTCCCGTGCTCCCTACCTGTGCTTACCATTACCTAGGGCAGGACTATAGAACACCGCCCTCTCCCCTCATCTCCATAACCTGGAGGTAGACATCTTTTAGCCCTGCCCTAGGTTGAAGGTAGGCTGACAGCACTGCTCCTCCACAGATATGGAGAACCAGGTAGGCACAAAGCAAGGGGTACATTTGTCCCATAACACAGAAGAGGGTATCTTACCGTCGGTGAAGTCCAAAGGGTAGACTGGAAGCCTATGTGTAATGTCATCGAATATTCCCTTTCCCACATTGAGGAAGTCCTGCAGCTGCGGGGAGGAAGGAAATGGCAGGATTAGAGTCAAGCTTTGGCTGGACCACGAGCACAGGCACAAATGGGGGTCACATGTCAGTGGTGAAGCCTGGTTAGCATTACAGATGTTCTGATATGATGGCAGACACACAGGGAAAGCCAAGTCTCTGCATTGCAGGCACATTCCTAGCCAGATGTCTCTGATCAGTTACAGGTCTGGGTGAGCGATATTTGACAACCCAGCAGCAGGTCACTGCTATACAGACATAACTGCCAACCTACACAATACCCCAAATTAGGACGCATTTTCCAACTGGGAAGTAGCTTTTTTTGTAGAATATGCTTTTAGCAGGCTGAGCCTGGTATTACGATTATAGAGATGAACTTTAGGCAAACAAGTGGATCCAATTGTGCATTAAAGCCCAGTTGAACCACCAATCAACTTGGCTAAATACATTCAAGATGCATCTAAACAAAAAGGTGCTCATTATCGTTTTTTTAAAGCTGAATTCCAGGTATGGATATTTTTGCATAGCTATGATGGTACAGCTTGGACCAATGTGAAGTATGAATTCTCCATCACTGGCTGATCTCCGTGGAAGCTGGAAATCACTGTAGTAAGCACCACTACTAGCGAATGGGTCCCATGCCAAGTGTCTGCCCTGCTACTTAGTAAACACAAGAGGTCGACTGTTTGGCATGGATGCCATTCAGAAAACACATTGCATTTTCTCAATTAATGCAAAGTGTTCTGTGATTGGACGAGGCAGGGATTGTGACGTCAACCCCCACCTCGTCCAAAGAACAGCTTGGCACAAGGGCCTGTCGAAGGAGTAAGCATGTCCAGGACTGGAATTGCGCAGAACTCGGAAACACAGAGTGACGTCCCTCCGGTGACTTCATCTGCAGGCGCTGCTGTCCACGCCCCGGTCCAATTTCATCCCCTCTGCTCGGCTTTCCACCTGAGGACTTCCGCCTGGCCTCCTCCACGCAGCAGCGGAAAGCATCGGTGCCGACATCCTGGACTCCCCTTCCTGATGAGCTTGTCATACTTCACTCCATGTGCATTGCAACTAATAAACCTGTAAACCAGGGGTCTTCAAACTATGGCTGTCCAGTTGTTCAGGAACAACAATTCCCATCATGCCTGGTCATGTCTTTGCATGTCAGTTTTACAATGCCTCATGGGATGTGTAGTTCCGCAACAGCTGGAGGGCCGTAGTTTGAGGATCTCTGCTGTAAACTGTCTGCACTTAGAGGCGCTTTTTCTTCCCTCTCCTGCCTGTCATTTAGAGCCTGCTTCGTCTACTGCAAATAAGACTGCGCTAGTGCTTGGACACCATGTTTCAGGATCCCCCAATTCTTGTTGGATCACTTCCTCCGGCCCTATGAACTTCATACTTCTATGGACTTCCTATGAACTTCTTAGGAACTATTTATACAGAGACTACCCCCTCACATAGGGTTTGGTTACCTGTTGGCGCTTGATATCCTTGGATTTTTGTAGCGGTGCCTACTGCAGTGCTCTCCAGCTTTCTTTAAGATATGCTGGAAAGCCTTGCACCCGCGATCAGTAGATGGTGGGAGCCATGCAGGACTCCTGCGGACTTGTATCTGTCTGTTTGTACCTTGTGAGCAGGCAGATAACACTGACAGGAAAACACTGGAGCGCCATGGTAGTTAACTGAAACCACAAGCCGACAGCCACCAAGGCTTGTGGGGAAGGGGGGGGGGGGGGGAGGGGAGAGGCTGCAGCTGCTGGAACGTTGCATGATCCATCCTAAATAGGAGTTGAACGTGCAACATGTTCCAAAAAGTGAACTTATCCTTCAAAGCAGCCACAGCATGCTGCAGAGTAGGACCCTTGCTATGTGTGGGAAAGCATAGGTCTGACACACCCCATCAGAGCTCTCCAATGAACAAAACCCATTGCCGATTGGAGAGCCATGGCAGGGGGTGTGTCAGATCTCTGTACAAGAGACCACTACTTCCCCAGTAGCGCAAGGGCCCCACTCTGCAGCTGATGGCAGGGGGACAGGCTTTTCTATTCTGGCTGTGGCTTTTGAAAGGGGAAAAAAAAGCAAAAGGGATTTTGACTTACCGTAAAATTAATTTCTCTGATGTTCATTGACGGACACAGCTCCTAATCTTCATAACCATTAGGTTATACTGCCCCCTACAGGAGTAGGACACTAGGCAGAAAAAGAATCTGGCTACGCCTATAAGGAGTCCCACTCGGTATACTCCCTCTCCCTGCTATACGTACTCTGTTTTGTTACAAGCAGTGTCAAAAAAACTACAAATCCACAGAGGGGTGGGTGCTGTGTCCATCAATGAATATCGGAGAAATGGATTTTACGGTAAATTGAAAATCCCATTTTCTCTTTTGTTCTTTGACGGACACAGCTCCTGATCTTCATAACCATTGGGACGTCCCGAAGCAGTGTTAAACATGAGGGGGTGGGAACAGCAAAAAAATTTACCAGGCTAAACAGTAGCCAATTAGGCAACAGGAGCTCAACCAAAACAACTGGAGCCCACCTCAAAAAAAAACACAATACACCCTCAAAGAGGATTAGGTCCTCCAAACAGCAGCCTGCAAAACCTTGCGGCTAAAAGAAGCATCCACAGATGCCAACACATCCACGACAGAACTTTGTGAAAGTGTGCACCGACGACCAGGTGGCCGCCTTGCAGACCTGTGTCACTGACGCCGGATGGCAGAAAGCCCAGGAAGCACTAAGTACCAGAGTAGAGTGCGCTTTGACAGGGAAAGGAGGAACCTGACCCCTGATGGAATAGGCCTGAATCACTGTCTGATCCATCTGGAAATGGTCACAGAGGAAGCGGACAACCCTTTCCTAGGCCCATCTGTGAGCACAAATAGTGAGTCCGATTTCCTAAAAGTCTCTGTAGCTGCCAGGTACACCCCAATTGCCCGGACCACATCCAAGGCATGCAAGGCAATTTCCTTCGGATGTTTCGGCCTGGGACACAGGGAAGGCAACACAATGCTTTCATTCTAATGAGAGACAACCTTTGGGAGGAACATTCTAATGAAAATCAGAGACAACCTATGGTAGGAACGATGGAGAGGGGCGAAGAACCACCTTATCTCTGTGAATCACCAAGTAAGGTAAATGACAAGATAATGCAGCCAGTTCCGACACCCTGCATGCAGAGGTGATAGCCACCAAAAAGGCCACCTTCTGAGACCGCGTAAGCAAGGGAATCTCGCAAAGCTTCTCAAAGGGAGGCTTCTGGAGGTCCGAAAGCACCAAATTGAGATCCCCAAGACAGGAACAGGAACCGCACTGGAGGAACCAAATGGACACCGTGGAGAAAGGTACGCACCAGGGAGTATGTGGCCATGGGTCATTGGAAGACATCTGGCCCTTGATGATACTCAAGGCCAATTTCTGTTCAACCTCCCCGCTGAAGGAAGTTCAAGATCCGAGCCACCGAGAAGGAGCGAGGATAAACCAAGAGACTCACACCATGCAATGTACGTCTTCCACGTACAATGGTAGATCTTCCTCGAATTAGATTTCCTAGCTTTTAACAGCGTTGGAATCACTGACTCCAATAAACCTCTATCCATTAGCAGCTGGCATTCAACAGCCAAGCCGTCAAAGCCAGGGACTAAAGAAAGCAGGATGGAAGATTGGTCCTTGGGACAGCAGATTCTCCCTGAGAGGAAGCTTCCAAGGAACGTCCGGGACCAGCCCCACCAGATCGGCGTACCAAGCCCGGCGAGGCCAGTCCGGAGTCACCAAGATGATCGGAATCCCTTCTGCCTTGATCCTGCGTAGAAGTCTTGGCAGAACCTTGAGAGGAGGGAAAGCATAAATCAGACGGTACTGACCCCACAGGGCCACCAGATCATCTGTGGTGTCCGCCAGAGAATCCTATGACTGAGCCACAAACCTCTGCACCTTTCTGTTGAGCCAAGATGCCAACAGATTCCCCTCGGGGATGCCCCACTGGAGACACAACTGAACACCTACGGATGAGGACTACTCCCATTGGTCCAATGCCTGCCGACTGAGGTAATCCACCCCGGGAATGTATACAGCGAGGAGGGCTGGAACTAACCCTTCTTCCAACCTTAGAATGTCGGCTACCTCCAGAGCCGCCAGGACACTGTCTCCTTGTTGATTGACATAAGCCATGACCGAGGCATTGTCCGATTAAATGCGCACTGGACATCCCTGAAGACAGTCCGTCAAATGGTCCAGGCACAGTCTGTTTGCTCGGAGTTTCAAGACATTGATCGGTACTCTGGACTCTTCCAGTGTCCAGATCCCCTTTTTGCCGAGGACGCCTGCCCTAGAAGGACAGGCTGGCATCTGTGGTGACCACTGTCCAACACAAGGGGAGGAAGGATTTGCCCAGTCGAAGCGCCGGAGAAAGAAGTCACCACATCAGGGATTCCTTTGTTTCCCGGCTCAACCGGATCGGATTGTCCAGAGACTGCAGAGACTTGTCCCATTTGGCCAGAATCCGCCTTTGCAGGGACCTTGTATGGAACTGTGCAAACGGAACTGCCTCAGTAGACCCCATCAGGCCCAGCACCCCAAATCCAGAGGGATGATCATCTGCTGGACAGCAGGAGACAAATTGCAGCCTGCAATTTGTGGAGTTTGTCCAAAGGAAGGAGCACTCTGGCTAAGGCCGAGTCCAGAGTCAGACCCAGATAGCCCAGCTTTGTGGACGAAACCAGAGCAGACTTCTGATCAGAATCCAGCCAAACTCCCTCACAGTTCGTATGCTGATTTCCAGGTTTTCCACCAGTTGGGGACTCAACCCCCCCCCCCCCTCACAGGAGGTGGTTGGTCCAAGTAGCCCAGTACCACAATCCCCCATTGGCGTAACAATGCTAGCATCAGGGCTAACACTTTTGTGAAGACCTGAGGAGCAGAGGTGAGACCAAAGGGTAATGCTACAAACTGATAATGCTCCTCTCCCACGGCAAAGCAGAGGAAGCACTGGTGACCCGTACATATTTGAATGTGAAGGTAAGCATCCTTGATATCGATAGAGGTAAGAAAATCCCCCTGATGCAGGGATGCCACCACTGTGCAAATGGATTCTATTCTGAACTTCTGCAACCACACAAAGCCGTTCAGCGCCTTGAGGTCCAGGATTGGACGCACCTTGCCTTCCTTCCTGGGAACTGTAAACAGGTTTAAGTAAAAACCCTGAAAACGTTCCGAAGTCGGAACCGGGAGAATCACCCCTTGAAGTAACAGGTCTTGTACTGCCCCAAACAGACCCTGTAAAATGGTTTGGGGACAGATGCAAGTTGGAAGGAAAGAACCTTGCCCGGGGACAAAAGTGAAACTATCTGTAGTCGGACAGAAGGACTTCATGGACCCACTTGTCTTGTACCAGGTAAGCCCACGGGTCCGGAAACCAACAAAGATGTCCCCCCACCCTTGATACGGGTGAGGGCGCACCTTCATGCTGACGAAGCCTTGTCTGTGGGTCTGGAGAAGCCTGCTCTTGGCTTGTCAGACCAGGTTCCTTTGGATCCTTCAGAAGAGGCCCTGAAAGGCTTCAAGCCCTTGTCAGTCGACTCTGAGGGAGGAAAATTAGCCAGGAAGGAGGGCCCACGTCTATGACTTGGTTCCTTGCCCATAGTAGCCTGCAGAAGAAAATTACTCTTTTCCCCTGTAAGACTTTTAATGATGTCATCCAGAATAGCCCCAAACAGGCGATCCCCTTGTAAGGGGAGATCAGTCAAGGCCTTTTAAGAAGTCTGGTCCGCAGACCAGCATTTAAGCCAAAAGACACGCCGAAGGACCACTGCTGAAACAGAGAGCCGAGCCACTAGGGGAGCTGCATCCAAAGAGGCATCACAGATAAACCGCAGCCCCTGGGCCAACTTAAAAGAAAAAAAAAACTAAGTGCCTATAGCAGGGAGAGGGAGTATACCCCCTGGGATTGCCCATAGGGGTAACCAGATTATTTTTCTGCCTAGTATCCTACTCCTGTATGGGGCAATATAACCCAATAGTTATGAAGATCAAGAGATGTGTCCGCCAATGAACGAAAGAGAAAAAAAACGTAGGCATTGAATCTTTTGTTTTGATCCACTTAGAATGTATTTAGCCGATTTAAACTGCATAATCCACACTGGATTCATTTGTCCATCTTTGCAGTGCATGAAGTGTAAATTTTGCACACTTCAAATAAAGCTGGTACAAAACAAAAAACGTGAACTTTGCCCCATCTCCTTCCCTTCTCCTCACACACTTTAGGAAGTTTTTTTTTTGGGGGGGTGGGGGGGGGGGGGGGTTACCTAGTTTTAGCAAGTACCCGCTTCCACCACCTAGGCAGATATTCTCCACTCCCCCCCCCCTCCTGGGAAGCTTGCAGGACAAGTCGCAAAGTGCACGCGTATGCACGAGGGGAAAGTAGGCTGTGAAGCTGCAAGGCATCATAGCCAGCTTTCCTTAACATGCTGGCACTAGGGACCCGAAGGGCGGTGAATACCCAGCCTAGATGAGGACGGCGCTAGATACGTGGACAGGTAAGTGTCCTTTTTTTCAAAAGTCAGCAGTTACAGTGTTTGTAGCTGCGGACTTAATTTTTTTTCTTGTTAAGACTACAGACCTTTTATTTTTTTTAAGTTCGTCTTTCTGTGAACTATAATTATAAATACATATACACACCCACACATAGACACGCACACAGCACTGTGCAAAAGTTGTAGGCACTTGAGGAGGGAAAAGTGTGAGGATACTTTTTGTAAGCTCACTTAACAGGCAAATACCATCATGGAGGCATTTGACCAGTCCCAAATGAATTGTCCAGTAGGGCAATGACCCCAAGCATACAGTTAAAGTCATAAAGAGCTATTTCCAGTGTAACAAGGAGCCCTGGATGAGTTGGCATGACCCTCACAGACACCTGGTCTCAACAGCATTGAGTCTATCTGGTATTAAGGAACATCTGGGGTCAGAACTACAAGATATTTGGCACAATATGCCAAGTATTTGCCAAGCTCCTCAACATTTTCAAGTGTACCTAGTGGAACTGATGCAGCTCTAAATGTAGAGGGTGGACAAACCAAATATTGATTTGATTTAAAGTTTTTGGTTTATTGGTTGTAGGTTGCTAACTGATACAGAAGGAAAGCATCCTTAGCCAAAAGGAGATACATCTCTTTTCATTATATACCTACACTTGCACAGTGTGTTTCAGGGTATGCCATAACACATGCAGCATGAAATGAATCATTACATCACATTAAATATCACCATCATTAGGCCATGACGACATTTCAGAACATGATGTTACTAGTTTCTGTACCAGCAATGTCACAAAGCTGAAGCAGTTAGCGCAATGAAACACGTAAGAGCTTGGGACAGAACGAGGTGTGGTGTAGCACTGCACGGCTCGTCCATCACTAGCGAGGAGGGCTGGCTGGTCTGTACAAAACAGGAAGTAGATATATTCTGTATTATCTATAATCATCGCTTGAGACTTCCTTCCTACAGCACGGCTCACCAAGTGCAGCAGAGGAACTGGCAGCTTATAACAAGACCTACTGACGCTTCCCAAGGGCGGTGAACGATCCAATCACATCTGGCTGTGAGTCAGTCGTTGATACAGAACAATTCAGGCTCAACAGTAATGAGAGGTTGCTGGAGAGCTGCCCTTGTTTTATTAGGTGTTAGGGAAACACAAACTGGATTAGATGTAAAACGAATCACTTGCTTTACCAAGGTAATATTACTTCTAAAGTCATTTTCAAGCTTTTTTTAAACTAATCCCCGACACAGAGTTCCTTGTTCAGGTACTATGTGTTATAGGGTGACAACATTCTGTCCCAGTCTCCCAAATGTGCATCTGAGTTGTCACCCTGTCACACAGGCTTTAGATGGAGACTAACTAGTGGCCATTTTTGGTGTTGCACACTGCGTAGTGCACCCCTGAATTCTGCACATAGCGCACTGGCTCACAGAGGTGTGAAAAAAGATGGCACCGTGGAACAAGACCTGAAGTAGGAGAGCTGGGTGCCACAATTGGACAACACTGGATCCCTTGGACTTGTAAATATATTATTACAGCATAAGAACACCACCAAAAGGCAAGTGTGTTGGGTGGAGGTATTTTAAATGGGAGGCTGAAGTTCTTCTTTAACTCCTGAAGATGCTATTAGTGGTCTTTGATTGGGTAACCCAGAACAAGAAAGTACCAAGTGGAAGCCGGAACTACCGATATCCATGCTTGTTCCAGATACAGGATTATTGAAAGTTCTGAAGCCAGAACATCTGTATTACAGCCAGCTAACTAGCATTTTCAGAAATACATCAGCAGTTACTCCAGCTATAGGTCTCTCATGATGTCCTTTAGCACAGTGGTCCTCAACTCCGGTCCTCGGGGCCCACTAACAGGCCAGGTTTGCAAGATAACTAAATTACATCACAGGTGATCTCATTTGCTCTTCAGTGATTGCAGTATTCTAGTCTGCATCTCCCAAGGTAATACTTAAAATCTGGCCTGTTAGTGGGCCCCGAGGACCAGGGTTGAGGACCATTGCTTTAGCATATATTTTATGCCTTTTTTTTAGCTTTGGATAGCAGAGAGAATTGTTAAAACTCCAATCCGATTTTGTAATTTTGTATGCGTCTTATTAGAGGGGGATTTGGCATTTCCTGTCCCAAAGCCACAACAGGAAGTGAGAGGAAATCTCTCAAAGTGTTACTGCGCTAAACTTCTCTTTCCAAACTAAATAAGTTTAAGAGAACAGCATTATACCCATATAAACATGCAAAATGGGATGGTAATAATAATGGAATGTGGAAGTCTCTATTGCTGAATGTACCCCCAAGTATTTCTAGCATGCGGCTGCATCAATATTCAAACTCTGGGGTACAGTTTTTTTTTTCAGCATCACATGTGACAAGTACTTCCCGCCCCTGAGGAACCCACCAGCCAGCCCCCTGTAGCTAGCAAGGATGGCCGGACCACGGTTCTCAGACACAGACCAGCAGACAGAAGAGGGAGTTGTGGCAGACCTGCCTGGGAGGCCCGGTGGTTGGGAACAGTAGTAAATCCTCCAGAAGGAGATAAAAAAAAACAGAAACAAAAAAATAGCACTCACATAAACCAGCCAAATTACAAAATAAATACAGGCAAAAAGATATCACAAAAACAGCAGCAAATAATAAACAAGGCCCTCTGATTTATTTTGGTCCATTTGTTGCAATTTTTCTATCCCCACACAAGAGCCAAGGTTTCCAGATCTTGTAATGTGGAATGCCAAGATACTGGAAATCCCTGCACACAATCTAGATAAGCAATTCTCAGCCACAATTGCTCTAGAGGTTGCTAGGGCTGTGGCTGATTGACCTCCCATCTGATGGTGCCTGCATAGTTCAAAGGCTAACACCATTAGAAAGAGTTGGCTGCATAACACCATTGATCTTTTCTAGCTAGCTGTACGGATGGGGGTGCATTCTTCCCACTGGCCACCAATGTAAGGGACATTTTTTTTCCCACTAGCCACCAACGTAAGGGACATTTTTTTCCCCACTGGCCACCAACGTAAGGGACATTTTTTTCCCCACTGGCCACCAACGTAAGGGACATTTTTTTCCCCACTGGCCACCAACGTAAGGGACATTTTTTTCCACTGGCCTTCAATGTAAGGGACATTTTTTTCAACTGGCCACCAATGTAAGGAACATACTTCCCACTGACCAATGGAAGGTGCTCTTCCACCCGGAAGAATACGATTACTGCTAGTAGTTATAGCTGCCGGCAGTAATCACATGCAGAAAAATCTGCCAGGCTGGTTGTACCAAAGTCGATCGACGGATGGACTTGGGTACAACCAGCCTGTCCACACATGGATTGAAGTTTGGCCCGCCTCTGCTGAACCGGTCGAACTTCAATCCATGTTTGGACAGTTTTACTTGAACCCCACTGCAATAGGTAATGCTGGAACAAACAATGTTGGGTGGAAACACCCAAAGCCCTCCAGTGGACCAGAACAGAGTTGGGAACTCTGGCCAGATCTCACCCCAGTACCCATGACATATAATTGACATGGGGTTGATTCAGTCCAGAAGGCTTCACCAATAAATAGCTCACTCATGGGTGGACTTACCCTTTAAATGCATAATGGCAAAGAAACCACCAACGTAATACATGTTGGGGGCAATTGGTAAACACTAGTCTTTTTCTAAGGGGTACACACTTTATTGCAGTTTGTACGCATTAGGCAGATCTCCCATCTCTTCCTGTTCCTGCAATGCGCGTCACAGAGTCAAGGAGGGAAGGGAAATATCCCCAGTGGTGACACAAACAGCATCACAAGTTCTAACTCTTCTGCACTTTAGCCAAAATATAAAAGTTTTATCTGGAGATGGGCTTCAATGTGGCAAAGCTTGCTGAAACTTACCTTTAATGGTTTGTGGCTGTGGACTTTGTGGCCATCGTTTACTGCCGAATGCCTGTTTACTACAGTCAAGAGGTGTCTCTGGTGGACTAACGCCTCCTTAAACTCCTCTTCGGTTTTGGTTTCTAAGAGCTTCTGCCTGAAGGCAATGTCTGAAAACATTGTGGCAAACGTCCGTCCAACTTCTGTCGCGGTTTTGGTACTTTTCTGAGAAAAAAATGAACAGTATGAGGGAAGAAGATCTTGAGTGCACTATACACAAATAATGGATATAATGGGCACCTGAGTTACAATCATTAAAAAAATTTGGGAACAAATTGACACAAAATTGACATGGTGTATTCATTCTCAAGATCTAAATTGAAAGAAGTTTTAGGAATCAAATTATTCAAAATGGATCATTCCTTGGTAAGGAAAATAATCTGCGAGTGGTGTAGATTTCAAACAACCATTAATTTGCTCATGACTAGCCAACCCAAAAAATTCAACCCAAGAGCTGAGAGCCTCAGCGAGCACTAAAAATGTTATTGCAGAACCTGCAGGTAACTCTCACAATGGTTGGTGTTAAAGTGCATCTACATTCTGAAAGTAACTGCACCGATTTAACCTGCATGGTAAGAGCCAGGAAAAATCCTCTGATGTCCAAAAAAAAAAAAAAAAAAAAAAGAGGATGATTACAATAAAGACTAAAAAAGTCCATCCAGTTCAACCCAACATACATTGGGGAAAATTATTATTTGATCCCCTGCAGATTTTGTCAGTTTACCCACTTTCAAATTAGGGGCCAAACATTTTTTTTTATAATACGTGTATTTTAAATGATAGAGATAGAATATAAAAAAAAAAAAAAAAAAAAAAAAACAAAAAACAATAAAAAACGTTATACACGGTTTCTGTTCAGTGAGAAAAATACGTATTTGATCCTCATGCAAAACATGACTTAGTACTTGATGGAGAAACCCTTGTTGGCAAGCACAGAGGTAAGACGTTTCTTGTAGTTGGTTACCAGGTTTACACACATCTCAGGAGGGATTTTGGTCCACTTCTCTTTACAGATCTTCTCTAAATTCTTAAGGCTTCTTGGTTGTCACGTGGCAACTCAGTTTTATCTCCCTTCATACATTTTCTATAGGATTAAGATCTGGAGACTGGCTAGGCCACGCCATGACCCTAATGTGCTTCTTCTTGAGCCACTCATTTATTGCCTTGCCGGTATGTTTTGGGTCATTGTCATGCTGGAAGACCCATCCACGACCCATCTACAGTGTTCTGGCTAAGGGAAGGCGGTTCTCACCCAAGATTTTACAATACATGGCCCTGTCCATTGGGCCCTCAATGTGGCAAAGTTGACCTGTACCTTTAGTGACTGACAGGATAGCTATGCTGTACATTACAGCAGCCTTGAGTCATAACACACAGCAGGGGCCTATGGGATACAAATCAACAGAAACAGTGTGCAGTTCTAAACACAGTTTACATGTGACCGTTTCTGTTTAGGCCGGTGACAGGGAAATTATCTACTACGTCACGAAGGGAAGTGCTTTTGGTTTCCCATCCTGGAAAACAGTTCTCCAACCAGAAGCCATAGATAAAATTTCCTAGGTCATTACATTTCCAGAACATTAGGCGAAGAGAACTAGGCAGTAGCAATATTGCGTGTTTTTAGCTTTCCCAAACTGTTTGCAAGAATTGGGACACTAAGAGTCGGTTCACACTAGCGCGACTTGTCAGGCGACTTGTCAGCCTGACAAGTCGCGCTCCCTCGCGGTCCATTGACCGCTACAGGACCCGTTCTAATAGGAGCGACACAAGTCACTCCGACTTAGAAAAAGGGTCCTGTACTACTTCGGGGCGACCTCGGAGCGACTTGCATAGACTTCCATTATGTGAAATGTGAAGTCCCTGCAAGTCGCTCCGAAGTCGTGGTGCATGGTAATGCACAAGTCGCCCCCGAAGTAGTAAGGAGTCGTGTCGCCTCAGTGTGAACCGACTCTTAGATGAAAGGTTACCATTTTGGTCAAAAGGGAAGGCAAAATGAAGGTGGTATTTGGAGTTTTCAATGGTACACTGGGTTTTAAAAGCCTTAAAAATGAAAGCTAGGTTAGGTCCTTTCATTGATCATGAACCCGTCCTTGTGTCCAAATATTTTATTAATCATAATGCTTTCTCTAATTACAGTAGTTCCTTCTACTGACAAGGGACTCCAAAAAAAAGGCAATTTTTTTCCACATAATGGGCATTATTTTCAGGAATTAATATGAGGTTTTATGTGAACATTTAAAAAATGGTTTTACCATGTCAACTGAAAAAAATAAATGGATTTTTGTAAAATCTTACCGTAAAATCCTTTTCTCTTAGCTCATTGACAGACGTAGTCCTCGGTGATACAGCACCTTCGGGTTATGTTGCCTCCACAGGAGCAGGACTAGACAGGAAATTAAAAAGCTCTGGCCACACCCTAGGGGCAGTCCCAGAGGGTATATCCTCTCTCTCTCTGCCTCAGCAAATCAGTTATGTGAAAAAGCAGTCTTTAGAGATTTTAACCCAACCCAAAAAAACAGAGGGGCGGGGACTACGTCTGTCAATGAGCTAAGAGAAAAGGATTTTACGGTAAGATTTTACAAAAATCCATTTTTCTCTAGCGCTCATTGACAGACGTAGTCCTCGGTGATACAGCACCTTCGGGACGTCCCAGAGCAGTATCACAAATGAAGGGTGGGAAAATGAAAATCAAATCCCAATCTAGAAGGCCCAACCGGTGCCAACTAGAAGTTTACAATGCTCATCCTTAATGATGAGACTCAACAAAAAAGAGAAAAAATCTTTTTTTTTTTCAAACAGAAAAAACCCTCGAGGTAGACCACCGGTCTCCTCAAATTGCGGCCTGCAAAACCTTGCGGCCAAATGAGGCATCCGCCGATGCCGTCACATCAATTTTATAGAATTTTGTAAAGGTATGTACCGACGACCAGGTGGCCGCCTTACATACCTGGACCACTGACGCCTGATGGCGAAAGGCCCAAGAAGTACTGAGCGCTCGAGTGGAGTGCGCCCTAACAGGGAACGGAGGACTCTGACCCTTAATAGAATATGCCTGTACCACCGTTTGTCTAATCCATTTGGCAATGGTCGCGGCAGATGCAGGCAAACCCTTTCTGGGGCCATCCGTGATCACAAAAAGTGAATCCGTCTTACGGAATGATTCCGTAGCTTTCAGGTATACCCTGATTGCCCGAACCACATCTAAGGAATGCAACGCATGTTCCCGATGATGCTTGGGCTGAGGACACAAGGAAGGTAGTACAATATCTTCATTCAGATGAAAATCTGAAACCACCTTAGGAAGAAAAGATGGCTTAGGATGAAGTACTACCTTATCCCTATGAATCACTAGGTATGGGGACTGGCATGATAATGCAGCCAGTTCTGACACCCTGCGAGCAGAAGTAATAGCTACCAAAAAGGCCACCTTCTGGGATAAAGTAAGCAAGGGAATCTCCCTGATGTTTTCAAAAGGAGGTTTCTGTAGAACCGACAAAACCAAATTAAGATCCCAGGGCGGTAAGGGCGCGCGGACTGGTGGAGCCAGGTGCCGCACCCCCTGGATGAAATTCCGCACCAAGGACTTGGTAGCTAAAGGCTTCTGAAAGAAGATTGCTAATGCTGAAACTTGACCCTTGATGGTGCTCAAGGCTAGCTTCTGCTCAACCCCTTGTTGCAAAAAGGCCAATATTCGAGTCACCGAATAGGTACGTGGAGGAAATCCTAAAGATTCGCACCACGCAATATAAGTCTTCCATGTGTGATAATAGACCTTGCTGGAAGTCACTTTCCTTGCTTTAATAAGGGTAGGAATGACTGAAGTAGACAAACCTCTGTCCTTCAGTACCAGGCCATTAAAACCAGCGACTGTAAAGCATGATGGTAAATTGGTCCTTGAGACCACAGACACTCCCTGAGACGAAGTTCCCACGGAACGTCTGCGACTAGCATGTCCAAGTCGGCCAGGCCGGCTTGAGGAGGCCAGCCTAGAATTTCTAGGACCACTGGCGCTGATAGAATCTGAACCAGGCGTCCCTAGAGGTATCTGGCCCCGACCATCCGAGAAAGTCTGGTCGTTTTCTGTTCCCACACATTTATCAGATACCTGATTGTTATCAGGAAGGGTGATCTTTTCTGGTTGAACCTCAGGGACCGAAGTCACCCGACTAGAGGCTACTTGGCCTATCTGGTCAACCAGATCCGATTCCTGTGAGGTATAGGGACTAATCTTAGGAAAAGGTAAAGGAAAAGATCTATTCAGGGAACGGTAACTACCGCTTCCTGTAGTACTTAAATGTTGGAAGGGAAGAATCGCACCGGTAGTAGTGGTTGAAGCTCGATCTAATGTCCTGAATACCGGTGAAAACGTCCCCCCACCCTGAAACCGGGTGGGGGCGCACCTTCAGGCTGTGTACTCCTTTGCTTCGGGTTTGGCTGGGTTGGTCCTCTGCTTGTCCGACCAGCCCTTCTTGAACCCTCCTGGAGGAGTCTTGCCTTTCCCGCTAGTACCAGCCGGGCGCCCTTTATGGGCGGTAAAGAAAGGTCCTCGCTTGTTGCGAGGTCCCTTAGCTTTAGCAGCCTGTGGCAAAAAAGTGCTCTTGCCCCCAGTGGCATCCTTAATGATTTCATCTAGGTTGGCCCCAAATAGACGATTCCCCTGAAAAGGGAGATTTGTCAAGGTCTTTTTGGAACCTAGGTCAGCTGACCAGCATTTTAACCACAGCACACGTCTGAGGATCACCGCTGACATAGATGCATGCCCTAATAAGGGAGTAGTGTCCAAGGCTGCGTCACAGATAAACTGTAGCCCTTGTATAATCTGTTCCATCAAATCAGATGTCTCCTGGGGAATATCTTTTCCCCTAAGGTCTTGGCGTACCATTCTCGCCCATTCCGTAAGTGTCTGGGAAACTAGACCAATAACAATTACTGGTCTAAATGCTGACCCTATCAGAGAGAAGATGGTGCGGGACTCTGCTTCCATCTTTCGATCCACCAGATCCTTAAAGGACGAAGTGTCCTCCACTGGGATAACCGTGGCTTTATTCAGCCTGGAAATAGGTGGATCCACCACTGGTGGTACCGTCCATTTCTTAATGATGGATTCCTCAAACGGATAGCGTCTAGCAATACGCTTGGAAATAGTAAAGGTACGTTTAGAATGCTCCCATTCTCCTTTAATCTGATTACCGAAACACTTGGGTACAGGAAAAACCTTCACCGTTTTGATGGGCTTATTAGTACCAAAAGGAATCTCTGTTTCAGTTGCCTCTGCCGGTAAAGCCTCAAGTTTTAAGGTTTCCTGCACTGCCACAACTAGTGCGTCCACCAATGCTTCTTCCTGAATTATAGCGGGAGAAGAAGCGTCCTCCTCACTGTCTGAGGGGGCTTTACCTGAGACAACAGCCCTTGCAGAGGAACCTGCAACTGCAGTGACCATCTCTGAATCTGAGTCAGAGGTGTCAGATAGTATAGGGGTAGGCGGGGGTCGCTTCCTTGACCCCCGTCCCTGACAGGCCGCCTCCACCCGAGCCACCATAGACTCCAAAATTGCTGTAAATGACTCTACACTCTGTGCACCGGCGGGTCCCGTGGCCCCCTCGAGGGAAACAGGTGGGGGAATATGTGTGGCAGGGTCCATGATAATTCCAGTCACTTTCCTGGATAATATAATTCAAAATTAAAAAACTTTTTTTTTTTTTTTTTCAGACCCCCAGCGCCACAAAAAGCCCCTTAGTGTTACCTGCTAGGGATCCCTATCGATCGAGAGAGAGAGAGATAGACCCCCAGGCTCACCACTTGATGCTCAGAGTTTAACTGCAACAGGTTACAGCGCTGTCTTGACAAACAGGAAGTCTTTTGGCTGGCTGCCCAGGAAGAAAGGAGGCGGCTCCGCCCCTCTGCACGCCTTCCGGCGCCTCCCCTAGCTCCACGAGGTGTTTGGATCACCTCAAACATGGCCGCCCCCATGCTGGAGACACGAGGCTACGCCAAAATGGCGGCTCGTGCGATCCAGCAAAAAAAATGGCGGCGGCCTGTACTGAATAGCGGTGTGCTGCAGGGCACACAACACTCTCTCTGCATGGGGATTTGGCGTGGTTGGCGGTACCGGCCCTGGCGGACCGCATGGCCATTCGGGAGGCCTGCTAATAGCTGGAGATCTGATTAGGAAGGCAGTCTACATGTCCGTGGCTTCTGACTGGTAGGTAGCTTATTCTTATCACCGTAAGATTCCCAGAATGCCACTGATTACAATCTTTTTAACATGTATACAATTAGATTGTTAGCTCCCAAACCAAGCCTCCTGGCTTTTTGCACATAAAATCACACTCAAAGTAGGAGGATCTGTGTCATTTATAGGATAGAGAGGGACTCTATCTTACCATACAGAGAGGGGCCCGCGTTCACCACAAGACCCGTCAGGGGAAAAGGGGGAACATACTACTCACCATACCGGAACCAGGCGGGCACCAACTCCTGACAGTACCCCTCTCCACCGGGGCGGGAGGGCTGTCGACCGATATGGACGCCGTGACTCATGGTCTTTGGCGTTTCAGCGAGACGTTTAACTCGCGGGGTCAGTCCTTTAATGGGACTTTGTCGCGGCCGACCCAGCGCGGAGCTATGGCCTGCACGCGCTCGTAGGCTGAACTGGGGTGACCACCGGATCTCAACATCCAGCCCGTCGCCCAGTTCAGCTTTCTTGCTTGAAGATCTCACAGGAACACTGGAGAAAAAAAGCTGTCTAAAAAATCTTTTAAGAAAAAAATCTTGCCAGGACCTAAGATCCCAGCAAGGTATCTAGGTCCTTACTCCTAACTAGACAGAAAATAACTGATTTGCTGAGGCAGAGAGAGAGAGGATATACCCTCTGGGACTGCCCCTAGGGTGTGGCCAGAGCTTTTTAATTTCCTGTCTAGTCCTGCTCCTGTGGAGGCAACATAACCCGAAGGTGCTGTATCACCGAGGACTACGTCTGTCAATGAGCGCTAGAGAAATATAATTTTAAATCCATTTTCAGTTTGAACCCCCCCCCCCAAATCAAATACACTCACCATTTTGGGAGGAGCCAAAACAAGGATGACAAACCGTACTTCGCAGGAATTTTCCCCCCAGTTCTGCGGCCTCTCCAGCCGGCTGATACAGACATGTCGTCGCTGAAGTGACTTTATAGTGCAACTGTGGTAGAGGCAGAAAATACAAAATAAAAACAAAATTAACAAAAATTGAATAAAAAAAATAAATAAAAGTAATGGATAAATAAAAAAAAAAAAAACAATGAGCAGACAATGCTACTTGGCCAGTTGGCAGCCTTTTTGAACGCTCCGTGCCTTATGTGAAGCACACCAAAAAGGTGGACTTTTGGCACTTTTCCACTGCAAGTACCGGCTCGGCTCTACTCGGCCCTGCTTGGCCCGGTTTGCTTTTCCACGGCTGGTACCGCAGGGTACGGTGTTGGAACGGTTCGGTACGGTATGGTTTGCTTTTCCACTAAAGTAGTACTAAAGTTAAGTTTGTGGGATTCTCTGACCAATCAGTGGCTAGTAGTGACTGCATGCAAAGGATTGTGGGATATGGTACCAGTTTGGTACCTGTTGGAACCACAATCGAGTAGATACTGTTTTTTCAGAGCCGTACCGTGCCGTACCGTTCGGTTCCATGCAGTGGAAAAGCGCCGCCGTACCGTACCGAACCGTTCCTACACCATACCATGCGGTACCATGCAGTGGAAAAGCACAAAAGCGTGCCGAACCGTTCGGTTCCATGCAGTGGAAAAGCGCCATTTGAGATGTCAGGTACTCTATAGCACATTAAATTTCAGAATTGTTTGCAACCAGAATTGAAAGTGAAGGGAAATAAAAAATCGTAGCCACCAGACCATAAATATAGCGTTCCAGTGACAACAGTCTAGGAGGGGAATTTGTCTCACATCCTGTTTTGTTTACAGCACAAGAACCAAAGCAAATATCCCCCAATAGGACAATGTTTTCTACTCATTGTAAAATCTTTTTCTCAGCATTCATTGGAGGACACAGCACCTTCCCCTCGGTCTTGCTGCTGCCCCTATGTGTAAATACTTGGCTATTGTTTGCTAAAGGAAAAGGAATTGGCAGCACTCCAGGTTGAGTCAAAATCCAGATTTATTGACTGGACATCCAAATATGACAATTGTGACAAGGTAGACGCGTTTCACACACTGACTGTGTGCTTAATCATTATAATTAAGCACACAGTCAGTGTGTGAAACGCGTCTACCTTGTCACGACGATTGTCATATTTGGATGTCCAGTCAATAAATCTGGATTTTGACTCAACCTGGAGTGCTGCCAATTCCTTTTCCTTTATCAAGTTTTCACGGAGGCGAGCCGGGGCATGCACTGGTGTGAGTCATCAGGCAATCACACCACCTTGAGCAGTGAGTTCTTGTCTTTTTAATGGCTATTGTTTGCACTGCAATGCCATTTAACTCTGCTATTTTAGAGTGTGGGGGGTTTTGGCCACCAGCAGGGGCCACCCCTCTGGGTCCAGCTGGATGCACCTAGTCTACATCTCCTTCAAGAGGTACTGTACCCAGTAGGTGATGATGTCCTTCAATGACTGAAAGAAAATCCAGAGCTTCATCCCCAAAATAGTGTTTTCCTTCCTGCATCCCACCCATCTCTCTCCTACACCCAATAAAAATCCTTTTTTTTTTTTTCAAAATGTTTATTTTAATTTTAAAAATACCATGGCCCCCTGCCATGCCTCCATTCCCACCTAGACAAGAATGTGTCCTCCATTTGCGTTCTCCTAGGCTATTCCCGTCACATATCTCAGAAGGCTGCAGAAGCGGTTGGAGGGCAGACCTGTTGGTGGGTTTGGGGGCCAGCTACAGGAACCTGGAATAGACCGCCGGCTCCTGATGACACAGGAAAGGAAGACGTAGCTCAGGACCCAGGCTGTGGCAATGTCTCCAGCAGGACAACACTGGATTTGCTGGGCAGGGTAGTATGTTTTCTGAACAGAACCCTGAAGAACAGGTAAGAGGTGCTGAAAAAAATAGCCAGGAGGGGATTCCTCTTTAATAATGCCTGACACTTGTGCTGAAGTGGTCCAATCACATATGATCTTATGGCCCTTCTACATGATCAGCACTATGGAAGCCTGACGAGCCTCCAGGGTTCTCTTCAAGTTTTATGCCAGTTATTTCAGCATTGTGACATCAGCCTGTAAAGAGAGTGTGTACACGGCAGACGAAGAAGAGGGAGCCTGAATAGAGCCATTGTTCTATGCAGGCCTGAACAATTATCCTGTAATCAGATCCATATGGAGGATTTCACTTGTGAATGGTGCGGTGATGGACACTGCGATAGCTCTTTGCCAAGTTTATACAATCGGGCAATTTGGCAAATGAGCAGAAAGCCCCGAGAGTTTGTACGATTCGACGCGGCAAGTTTATTCCTTCATTGTCTGTAATCTGTTTGGATCTCCCAGAGAGAAAACATGTTTTTCCACTTCAGTTTTCAAAAAAAAAAAAAAAAGGTCCATTGTAGAACGTCTTCTGGAATTCAGGATGTCACCACTGTTCCCTTTAGGATTACTAAATCAATAGAGATCAAGAGTAGGCAACCTTCAGCTGTTGGGGGGAACTAGAAGTCCCAAGAGGCATTGTGAGATGGACAGCCACAGAAATGACTCCCAGAGGTAGGTCCACGATGGGATTTGTAGTTTTACCACAGCTGGAATCATGAACATTGACTACCCCTGATAAAGGTTATAGATATAGCGGAGGCCCATTTCTCCCGCGATGTGACCTATCCAAGCACAGCTAACAAGGATCAGGTAAATGCAAAGGTTAAAGGAAAAATTCTGATAAAGTGGAACTAGACCCATCGATATAATGGTTTCCTAAAACAGTTAAAGTGGTTATAAACCTCAGACACAAAATATGAACACCGCATATATCCTTCTATAGTGTCTATTTGTATCAATCCAGAGCACTAAGTGTAATTTCTATGTGCTGCTTCGTTCCTCTCCTATCAGCATGAGTAAATTCTGACAAGCTTTCCTGACACCAAGAGAAAAAAGTTGACAGGGAGGGAGCTCCCGCACACAGCCAGTGATTGACAGCCTTAGTTCTGTTCCTGTGTGATGGAGGGCGTCTCTCTCCTCCAATCAGTCTCTTCCCTACAATCAGCTCTCCGAGCTCTCCTCACCGAGCTCTGAAGTGTGTCATTTCAGCTCTCTGTCCCCTTTTTTTTCTGACAGCTCAGACGAGCTTTATAAAGTCAGCACTTTTAACAAATGTTGAGAAGAGTGGGCTGCAGATAAACAGGTACAACTCATGTGGCAGGATTGGTTTAATCTGTGTAGCACCTGAGTATAGTCCTTTTACTGGGTAAATGGAAGGGTTTACAACCACTTTAAATTCAAGGCATGCCATGAATGATAACTGTCACATTTGCTTTTGCCCACAACCAAACTGTCAAGCCATCAAGCTGATCACATGAACAGCACCATGACAACTGCAGATCAAACAGGCTATAAAGTTTAGCTGGGTTTAGTTTCCTCCAAGTTCAAATAAATAAATACAAATAGGTATGGTGAGGATGTACTGAGTACAGCAAGCCCTAAGTGACCCTTTGAGTTTATTATGACCTTTTTTAGTGTAGCAGAATTTCCAGGCATTGGACCTGATGTGGGTCTGCCATGGTTACCGTTACCACCAACAGCACATTTAGGCTCGTTGCCCAAGTGTGAGATCTGAGACAATGATCAGTCTGGCATCTTTGGTTTTTAGTTTTATTTTAGGAACTTGGATGGGAGAAGGGAATTAGTGGGATACTCCTCTGGATCAACTAGGTACAAAAATGGGACACTTGACCAACACTTACTGGCGCTTGGGAACGGGGAGTAAAGGGAAAGAAAGAGAGGGAACGGGGAGTAAAGGGAAAGAAAGAGAGGGAACGGGGAGTAAAGGGAAAGAAATGGAGGGAACGGGGAGGAAGGGGAAATGGAGGGAACGGGGAGGAAGGGGAAATGGAGGGAACGGGGAGGAAGGGGAAATGGAGGGAACGGGGAGGAAGGGGAAATGGAGGGAACGGAAGGGGACATGGAGGGAACGGAAGGGGACATGGAGGGAACGGAAGGGGACATGGAGGGAACGGAAGGGGACATGGAGGGAACGGAAGGGGACATGGAGGGAACGGAAGGGGACATGGAGGGAACGGAAGGGGAAATGGAGGGAACGGAAGGGGAAATGGAGGGAACGGAAGGGGAAATGGAGGGGGGAAATGGAGGGAACGGAAGGGGAAATGGAGGGAACGGAAGGGGAAATGGAGGGAACGGAAGGGGAAATGGAGGGCGGAAGGGGAAATGAAGGGGGAGGAAGGGGAAAAAGGGGGAGGAAGGGGAAAAAGGGGGAGGAAGGGGAAAAAGGGGGAGGAAGGGGAAAAAGGGGGAGGAAGGGGAAAAAGGGGGAGGAAGGGGGGGAAGGGCAGAGGAATAGTAAAACGTTTTTTAGCTTAAAGTGGATGTAAACCCTCACATATACCCAGTGAAGTGAACAGCCTCAGATACACAGAGATGAAACAAATCCCCCTCCACAGGTTTTACATGCATATCTGCTGTCTACACTCTTTAGAATGTGCACGTCATGTTAGAAATTATTCTTTCTTTTTCAGAAGCACATAGGGGTGGGTGGGGAGAATGGGCTTATACTGTGTGAAAGCTGATTGGAGGAAAGGGAGCCTCCTCCAATCTAGGCAAAGAAAGGAAGTAATAAGCAGAGCTGTAGTCTGAATAGACAAGCCCAATGCTCATCTCCCTCTTAGCTCCCTCACCGACACAAATTTTCAGCTACCGCTATCGCCTTTGTCAGAGAATTTGTCAGAAGTGACTCATAAGGTTCGTCATGTAATCTCAGTTCACACTAGCGGAGGTTCAAAGTCGCGCCGTATACCGCGACTTCATCGCAGCTAGCAAACGACTTCTTTAACAGAAGTCAATGCAAGTTGCTCTGAAGTCGCCCCCAAGTAGTGCAGGAACCGTTTTCTAAATCACCTGGCAGGTCGCCCCAGTGTAAACCGACCCTTAGAGCTTTGGAGAGAGATAAGAAAACACTACAGATAGATGCTTAGTTCAGCTTTCATGAATGAGGTGTACAACCACTTTAATGCAAGGAATGTACTAAGTTCCTAAACTAAATGTTTTTAGCTTTACTATCACTTTAAAGGGCAACTCCACTTTCGTGGGGGGAAAAAATAGTAAAAAAAGAAAAATTAATATAGCGTATACAATTGCCACACGTCATACTGTAATTTAATTTTTTTTAAATTACCTTTCCTTTTCAATCTGCAGCCACTGTAATAGTCTAAAAATGCAATGCAATATTGCTAACTGGAGGTGTTCTGTACACAGAATGTATACTGACCACACCCCAGAAACATTTCCTGCTTGTGATTGGCTCACTGATTTTCCCAGAAGTCTGCACTAAGTCAGATTTCTGGCATCCCCTGCAACAAAAATGTAATTTTTGGTGAGATCCTCCCAATAGGAACACGTCTAAAGGGATGCAGGGCCAGTAGATTTCCCCATTAGAGCCCTCCGGCTGTCACAGCGAATTGATAATTATATAAGCACTCCCATTATAACCACTCAGCACAGAGGCACAGAGGAACACACGGGGATTTCTTCAGAACAACAAAAGGTAGGAATCAGCAACAAAGTTTGTTAAAATCCCCGCAATGTACAGAGATCACCCAGAGGGGAATGTTTTTTTTTTTTTTTTTTTTTTTTTTTTTAACAAAAGCAGAGTTACGCTTTAAAGTCAGCTTATGATTCCTCCCAAAACAAGAACCTGTTACTGTACTTATGCATAATCCAAGCCCAATGTACAGGTTTTCTTCAATTGTTTATAGTGAATAGTAAGATAAAACCGGCTCCAGTACTTTGTTTGCCGGTTGCTTTTAAATCAAAATTGCCTTTTAGAATTCCCTAGACACAACTCTGATTTCTGTTTATATAGATCTATAAGAAGCCTGTTATCAGCACACAATATTTGCAGGGTGTTGGCTTTCCAAAGTTCAGAAGCTGTTGTAAGAAAAGTGATACCCAATGCGTTCCCCATTGTCTGCGCAGAGGAGAAATTATCGCTTGACCTCCTCTGTGTTCACCAACACAGAGCTATTTGTCATTCCAACCAGCATGAGATAACCGCTTTTATTTTTAAAGAACACCAGCGGGAAAGACATGAAGTCGCACTTTAGGCCCTTATGTATTGTTTCAAAAGCCATTTTACTTTTTTTTTCAGTGCATCTAATACCACTATCTGACGTGTCTCCATACTGAGCTGCTACACCCCCGATGACCGCTAACTGAAGCTTGCATCATGACGCCCCTGTTGCAGCTACTCCCTCCCTTTTCATTCTTAGGCCTCCTGCACATGATACTCCTGTTTGAGCATTTTTTTGTATGTATAACCCCACAGTTGAGCATTGTTTTTACCGCCACCCCCTAATGGCTACCCCCTTTAGCTGGGGGGTGTACACATGCCACAGCCGCAGTGTTTAGCTTACTCCAGTCAAAAAACAAAGAAAACTTCCCAGCTCAACTTACCAGTCAGCCTGCAACAAACCAAATATTCCTCTCTAACCGTTCACGCTCGAGGGGGTTTAGTTTGCACACTTTTGCAAATACATGCGAAAGCTGTAGAGGCCACGACAAAGCCCCCACCCAGTATTATCTGCAGTTCTAACTCTAATAATTTTGAGAGCCTCCATAGTTAGAGCACATTTATAATAATGGATAGATTGAGCACACATAAGCCTGGAGGGAGCCCACCCCTTTTTAAAAGGCACAGGGGTGCACTGAGCACCCAGCAAATAGCACAATGGCAGCAAAGGTGTCCATTGCGCCCCCTCCCTAAATAACCAACAGTATAAACAAACGGCATCGGCAGAGGCTATGTCACGGCACACCCCAGTATGATGCCTGGAGGGAGCCCACCCCTCCTTAAAGGCACAGGGGGGCACTGGACACCCAGCAAATAGCTCAATGGAACCAAAGATGCCGTTTGTATACGGTTTGTTATTTAACGAGGGGGCGCAATGGACACCTTTGTGATTTGTACTGTTGGTTATTTAGGGAGGGGGCGCAATGGACACCTTCGCGATATGTACGGTTAGTTATTTAGGGAGGGGGCGCAACGGACACCTTTGCTGTTTGTACTGTTGGTTATTTAGGGAGGGGGTGCAATGGACACCTTTGCTGTTTGTACTGTTGGTTATTTAGGGAGGGGGCGCAATGGACACCTTTGCGATATGTACTGTTAGTTATTTAGGGAGGGGGCGCAATGGACACCTTTGCTGTTTGTACTGTTGGTTATTTAGGGAGGGGGTGCAATGGACACCCTTGCTGCCATTGTGCTTTTTGCTGGGTGCTCAGTGCACCCCTGTGCCTTTAAAAAGGGGTGGGCTCCCTCCAGGCTTACCTGCCCTCAATCTATCCATTATTATATATGTGCTCCAACTATGGAGGCTCTCAAAATTTATAGAGTTAGGACTGCAGATAATACTGGGGGGGGGGGGGGGGGGGGAGAGTACTTGCCATGGCCTCTGTAGCTTACGCATAGATTTGCAAATGTGTGCAAACGAAACCCCTGTTTTTAAGGTAAATTGTTAGACAGGACAATTTGGTTTGTTGCAGGCTGGCAAGTTGAGCTGGGAATTTTTCTTTGCGGTTGTTTGACATGCATCCCCCTTCTATTTGCTCCTTGCTGTTTAGGCCAGTTATAGGTTGGGGCAGTTGCGTTTTTTTTCTTTTTATGCTTACATCCCCTGTAGAGTTTGATAGGCACACAATCTCCAGCCACAATGCTTTGCTTCGTGGCCATGGTAGGATATTTAACTATGCCGAAACGCGTTGATGCTGATCTGTATGCTGGAATTTTTTTTTAACCTGAATCTTTGAATAAAGGAATTTTCTTGCTGCATATTTACCCGGTTGCTGACTATATTCTTATTGGGGCAGAACTTTACCCCCGGTTGCCATCGACGGATTTAGCACCTGCTGATTGCGAACCTTTCAAGTGAATTGGGTCACTGCCAGCACCTTGCAACTGCATGCAATGCATGTGGCTGCTGCATGTAGTATCTTAGCAAGTAATGTTTAACTCGATGCAGTCCTCCTCAGATTGAGTAATCTTCAACACACTGTTAAAAACACAGACAGGAGGGTGTAAACGCCTTGTGCATTACCACCATAACCATTAAGAATCAAATAATTGCATACTCACAAATATAAACAGGCTAATCAAACAACAACTTCAGGCAAAGGCCACGTCTTCATACCCTAAAGCCACATGGTTGGGAGGCTTGTGCGTTTCAGGGGACAGGCCCCCTTCCCTGAGCTCTGAGGAATGGGGGCTTGTCCCCTGAAATGCGTAAGCCTCCCAACCGTGTGGCATTGGACTAGAAGACAGAGCCTAAGGCTAAAGTTGTTATTCGATAAGCCTATTTTTATTCATGTTTGTGTGTATGCAATTGTTTGGTTTGTAATAAAAAGGTTATGGTGATAATGCACAAGGCGTTTGCACTCTGTCTGTTTTTTTACTCTCCTGTCTGTGTTGAAGGGCTACATCAAGTAAAACATTACTTGCCAAGATACTACATGAAGTTCCTTTTGTCTAAGTGTGGGTGGGTTTCGGATAGGGATGCACCGAAATATTGGCCACTGAAATTATAATGGGTTAAAAATGCCGAAATTAGCAGGTTTAAAAAGTCCCGCCTCTGGCCGGCCGGCCGCCTCTACTACGATCTGTGTATGAATGAAGTGACATACCGGGCGGGAGAGCGGCCGCTAATACGGTAGCTGTAACTATGTGAGCCTTCACTTCCTTGCCCTCCAGCCCGGTATGTCACTTCATTCATACACAGATCATAGTAGTAGTAGTAGTAGTAGTAGTGACATCACCGGGAGGCGGGCAGCCGGCCAGAGGCGGGACTTTTGAATGAAGGGCACCGGAGGAGCACTCAGCAGAGTGACACTACAGTAAGGAGATTGAATCGCTGGGATGGGGAGGGACGCTGAGGCAGAGGGGGGGAGGGTGTACTGCCGAGGGGGACGCGGAGGCAGTGGGGGGGTTAGCTGAGGCAGCTTACCAATTGTTTTAGTATTATGCAGCATGAGGGGGTTAATGTATTGTCACTGCGGGTCACTGATGCATTAGTGACTGACAAGTGGCAGTTAATTAACCCCTTTGTGCTGCATTAGTGCAACCAGTGTTAATTAACACTGATACTGGTTGCACTAATGCAGCACAAAGGGGTTAATTAACTGCCACTGGTCGGTCACTAATAGATGAGTGACCAGCAGTAGCAATACATTAACCCCCTCATGCTGCATAATACTAATACCATTGGTAATTAAATTAACCACTTGCCAACCCATCACAGTACATCTACTGTGACAGGGTGGCAGCTACAGGTGTACGTCGCTGCCTGTTTTTGGTGTATGCCCCTCTTCTATCAAATTTAAAATCATTTGGGGGAAAAAAGTCATTTTCGGTTTCGGTTTTCGGCCAAGGGCATCCTGCATTTTCGGTCCAAAATTTTCATTTCGGTGCATCCCTAGTTTCGGATCTTCATTGTTCGAATCCCACGCTAGCTTGCAGCAACCACATGTATTGCATGCAGTTGCAAGGCACTTAGGTGCTTGCAGAGTGACCCCATTCACTTGAAAGAGTCGCAAGTTTATTTTTAATGAACAGTTATGGTGGTAATGCGCAGTTTTTTACAGCAGGTTTCGAGGGGTTTAATCAGGCGGCAAAAAGGCGATACAACACTTCCTCACTGCCTGTCAAATGTTCTCTGAAGAGTGATCTGAACACAGATTGTTATTTAGGGAGCAAAGCATGTGTGAACTTAGTGGGCTGAATTATGCTGGGCATAATGGAGTGCAGTGCTGAGTCAGAGATGGCAAGGACTTTTTTTTTGGGGGGGGGGGGGGGGGGAAGAAACAAAAAATAAATAAATATTGAGTTGGGCATAAGCAATACTCCAAAGCAAACGTATTGTGTCCCTATAAATAACTATCATATTAGCCTTGGTGTATACAGTGTAACCATATACTCACATTATACAGAGCCATGACTGCTGGTACTGAACCCCGGTCGCTGTGGCGGAGACCCCTTGAATGGTATCCGAAAGGAGGTGAACTGCAGAAAGGCAAAAAAAAAAATGCATTTCAGTTATAAGGGTTATTTTTTTTTTTTTACTTTGTGATATAATTTGCTGGCATAGAATGGGGACCGGTCACTACAGCGCCACAGAAGGGAAATAAAGACTTTACAGGGCTTCTATAATACGTAGCACACCACTTTTCTGGAGCATGGTGGCACACGCTCATACAGTACACAGCACGATGGGCTGAGGCTGAACCATGAATGCTGCATTGTACAACATCAACAGGACTTTATTATGTAAGGTTTTTGGATGGAGGTTCTATACAGTTATTTCCACTGCTCGTCCAAACCAAAAGTTTACGCTCAGCTGCAGCTGGAAGAGGCCAAACATCACCTCGGAGGAGAGAGACTGGAAATATCCCTCTTCATAGACATGATGCCTGAAGCCTTCAGTGGCAGGGTGCCTGGGCTCACATGACTTAAAGTGGAACTCCAACTAGGGCAGCCTTCTTGAACTTTAGTACAACAGAGGAACCCTTTCAAAAATGTTATCTTAGGGAACCCCTGCTGAAAAAAAAGCATCAGGAGGCAAGATGCGAACACTGGTGGCTGGGGTAGAACGTCCCCTCCCAACATTGGTGACCGGGCTAGAATGTCCCCTCCCAACACTGGTGACCGGGCTAGAACGTCCCCCCCAACACTGGTGACCGGGCTAGAATGTCCCCTCCCAACACTGGTGACCGGGCTAGAATGTCCCCTCCCAACACTGGTGACCGGGCTAGAAAGTCCCCTCCCAACACTGGTGCCCGGGCTAGAACGTCCCCCCCAACACTGGTGACCGGGCTAGAATGTCCCCTCCCAACACTGGTGCCCGGGCTAGAACGTCCCTTCCCAACACTGGTGCCCGGGCTAGAACGTCCCTTCCCAACACTGGTGCCCGGGCTAGAACGTCCCTTCCCAACACTGGTGCCCGGGCTAGAACGTCCCTTCCCAACACTGGTGCCCGGGCTAGAACGTCCCTTCCCAACACTGGTGCCCGGGCTAGAACGTCTAACACCCCCCCCCCCCGAACACTGGTGACCGGGTAGAACGTCCCCCCCCCCCCCCCAACACTGGTGATCGGGCTAGAACCCCCCCACCAAAACTGGTGAATGGGTAGAACGTTCCCCCCCCCCCCCCCAACACTGGTGACCAGGCTAGAACGCCCCCCCCCCCAACACTGGTGACTGGGCTAGAACGCCCCCCCAACATTAGTGACTTGGCTAGAACACCCCCCCCCAACACTGGTGACTGGGCTAGAACGCCCCCCCCCCCCCAACACTGGTGACCGGGCTAGAACGTCCCCGTTGCCTCGATGATTAAGCCCCAGAAAGAGCAAAATGCATCTCAGGAGTTCTCTACAGGTAGACAGCAGGAGCTGAAGCCATCTTTTACCCATCACATTCACATTTATTCAACAGGGAGGCGGTGTCCATGTGCAGACGACCATTTTGTTGACCTTTACTAGTGTCTAATAAGCCGATCTTGTCTATCTTGCACCAGTCTATTCACATGCTAGGCTGACTGACACAGGTTTCAGGGCATTCGAGTGGTACTATTTTCATTGTTTTGGACTACATTAGGCTTATGTTACTATATCAATTCTGTCACAGATGACAACTCATCAGTGACAGTATCACTGATTCTAAAGTCACACCAGCAGTCCCGTGGTTGGCATTAACTCATTAGCGACAGGACCGCTAAACAACTGCTATGGATTTGCTCCCTCAATGGCCAGCAATGGGGCATCGCTTCCCCTCACTAGCATGATTGTCTGAACCGTTTCTGGCCAGCAAAGGAGTGTCACCCATTAAGGTTAGGGGTTGCTTCACCAATTTGCCTGCTAAACATCAGCCTAAGAACTGCCAAGACTCAACTCTTCTCTAATGGTATCACTCTGCCACTGTCTGAACCAGCAATGTGTCTATCACTGCTATCTCATTAGTGGTTGAGGTTCTGCAGCATATCAGCTAGTAAAGGAGCAACTTCTCCTGGGCAAGCTGACAATTACATTTCAGTGATTCTGCCACCTAAAAAGATCACCAATAATCATTTGGCTTGCTCTCGCAAGTGGCCTTGCAGTCAGAACTATGCAGGCATCATCAGATAAGAGGTCAATAAGCCACAGTTCAAGCAACCCCCAACAACCTCTGGAGCACATGGAGAGGGGTCGGCAAATTGGCCAGCGGGAAAGTAAGTACTAATTTGAACAGCACAGAGTGACGCAACATAGCCCAAAAGTTCAAGCTTACTACAAAAGTGAAAGATTACTACTATCCTGTTTGCCCCAAGCCAGTACCACCACTAGAAGGGGTGTATGTGCCCTATTATAATTTACATGGGGCATTGTCATTCATTTTTTAAACATTCATTTTACAAGTTCATTTTTTAATCAAACTTCCTAATATAGGTTGTAAATTATTGCTGGTAAAAATAGAATAGCTATAGGAGTCCAGATTAATGATTTTTAATTAAGTATCGAAAGGATTAAATCGGATTAGGTATCTAAAAATGGCGGTAGCATATAAATAAGGAAGCGATGTGTCCGAACACATGACCCCTGATGACGTCAGGTGTTGATGAAATGCGTTGGGTGGGTTTTTTGTGACACGTCACATCCCCCATTGATTGGAGCGCAGCATCCCTGCTTTTTTAACAGGCCTTACATGATCGTCCTAATTGTAAGTGTCATTGTATGCGCTTAATTGAATAAAGTTTTGATATACTGCACTACGAGAGGCATTATAGGCTGTAAATTATTGCTGGTAAATAAAGAATAGCTATAGGAGTCCAGATTAATGATTTTTAATTAAGTATTGAAAGGATTAAATCGGATTGGGTATCTAAAAATAGCGATAGCATATAAATAAGGAAGCGATGTGTCCAAACACATGACCCCTGATGACGTCAGACGTTGTTGAAACGCGTTGGGTGGGTCTTGTGTGACACGTCACATCCCCCATTGATTGGAGCGGAGCATCCCTGCTTTTTAAAAGGCCTTACATGATTGTCCTAAATGTAAGTGTCATTTTATGCGCTTAATTGAACAAAGTTTTGATATACTGCACTACGAGAGGCATTTGCTTTTACTTTCCCATATTAATTGGAATTACGAGGGTCCGTTCCAACACTGGTGATTGCCCGCATTGAATCCAGCACCTGGCAACAAGATCAAGAAAGTGGCATCTGGTTTGCTTTGTATGACTGCCTGTAATGGGGGTCATTTAATTTTGGTGAGTAGGATGAGTGCTTTATGTTGGCGAAGGAAGACACAGGATTACCGATTTACTTATGGTGGAAACTAAGATTCACATGTGTTTGGAGACAGCTGATGGTTGTTTTTGTGGACATTGCGCTTTTATATTATTGCATTTCATTTTTTCAGTTTTTTATATTTAATTTAAAAAGGGACACCACACTTGTCTATGCACTTGTATGAATATATATTTTTTTTGGGAGCACGATTATATATTATATTGTTTTTCCCTATGGCTCAAAGGTTGTCTTGGCAATAATCTCTTCAGTTGCATCAGGTGTGCTTAGAAATACCTCTTCATTACTTGCTACATAATCAAATTACTAACAAACAACCTTTTGGAGTCAGTCCACACTGGAGCGACACGACGACTCACTACTTTGTGCATTACAGTGCACCATGACTTCGGAGCGACTTGCAGGGACTTCACATAATGGAAGTCTATGCAAGTCGCTCCGAGGTCGCCCCGAAGTAGTACAGGACCCTTTTTCTAAGTTGGAGCGACGGTGCCTGACAAGTCGCGCTAGTGTGAACCGGATCTTACACCTGTATGTCTGATCAAAAACCAAAAGAGAAATCATAAAAAAAAAAAAAATAAAAAACATAAAACCCAACACCCACATAAAAAGGATGAGCGTTCCCCCTTAAATAGTATTCTCAGAGCGGTAGGAGTTATAGGAAAACACTGGACTTCGATTTATAGAACGGCTGCCGCGCTCATCTCCGCTCTTCTCCCAGGAGCCTCTACAGCAAACAGACTGCCAGAGCGGTTATTTATATTTCTGCCAGGGTATATTTAAAAAGACGATAATGACTATATGCTTTGCCAACGTAAAACCGTACAAACACAGGGAGAGCGCACGCTACACGAGGGTTACTGGGCCAGAAACCACGGTCAGCACAAAATAAAACTGCAGTTGTGTAGTTAGCAGGGTGAGCTCTGTTTAATAAGAGCTTTGCCCTTGACAAAGACCCCTCAGGGGATCCAGAAGCTGCAGCTCCATCTACTCGGCCAATATATGCCACTGCTTAAAGGCATACTCCAGGATTCCAACCACATTTCATGGTATGTCCATTCATGGTGAAACCTGAAACATGCAATGCACTAATCCCAACGCATATAAGCGGGTGTTGTAGCGACCAACGGCTGTACTCGTATCAAGTCAAAGAAATCAAATGTCACCAGCACACCAAGGATCTCCAGAGTGGGTCCAGGGCTTTAATCCAGGATCCCATCGTTACAGCAGATTGCAATTCACCAGGCTCTGGACCCACTATGGAGATCCTTGGTGTGCAGGTGACATTTCATTTCTTTTAACATGAAACCTGGTCACGAGAGTCAAACTACGGTATGTATGAGCAGGCTGAATGTACCCAAGTTGATCGATCTACCAGCATTTTAGACTTTACATGCAATTATTGCTAGCGGCTTACAATGGCTCCACGGGAGGGATTCCCCCATTAACACTGACTGTGTTGATGGGGAAATCAAGCAATTTTCTTTCCTGCAACCTCTCAATGCAGGGAATATAAATCACTACATCTATGACCGGCTTTAATCATAGCTAATAAAACAGCACAATACTACCTAGATTTAAAAACGCCTCCTTCAAAAATGAGGATCCGGCACGGGTGAATAATGTAAAGACTAGACAAACAATTTAATAGAGACCAAGAAAGAAAAAGGATAAAAAAAAAAGGAAAAAGGGGGAAGGGAAAAAACGGAAAAGAGGGGGAAGGGGAAAAAAAAAGGAAAAAAGAGGTGAAAGGAAAAAAAGGAAAAAAGAAAGGGGAAGGAAAAACGAAGGCAAAACAAAGGAAAAAAAAAAAAAAAAAGAGTGGAAGGGAAAGGAAAAAAAGAGTGGAAGGGAAAGGAAAAAAAGAGTGGAAGGGAAAGGAAAAAAAGAGTGGAAGGGAAAGGAAAAAAAGAGGGGAAGGGAAAGGAAAAAAAGAGGGGAAGGGAAAGGAAAAAAAGAGGGGAAGGGAAAGGAAAAAAAGAGGGGAAGGGAAAGGAAAAAAAGAGGGGAAGGGAAAAAAAGAGGGGAAGGGAAAGGAAAAAAAGAGGGGAAGGGAAAAAAAAAGAGGGGAAAGGAAAAAAGAGGGGAAAGGAAAGGGAAAAGAGAGAGAAGGGAAGGGAAAGGAAAAGAAGAGGGGAAGGGAAGGGAAAGGAAAGGAAAAGATGAGAGGGGAAGGGAAGGGAGAGGGGAAGGGAAGGGAGAGGGGAAGGGAAGGGAGAGGGGAAGGGAAGGGAGAGGGGAAGGGAAGGGAAAAGGAAAGGAAAAGGAAAAAAGGGGAAAAGGAAAATAAATTTATGTATATATGCCAAGGAATTTGACAGGCAATGCTTGCCCAACCCTTCCTGCTCCTGCGGATACCCTTTAGTCAGGGAGGTTGACCATCATTGTGATGGGCCAATAGGAATGTGTGGGGTTTAAGTGAGAGGTGGCTAACAGCAAGTTCCGTAAATGGAAACTGCCCGTGTGGCACAGCCACCTTCCTTCAGTAGTGTTGGAGCTGTGCTCTGAATGGCCCGCTGGCAGCTGCAGGTACCCGCTACTCCAGGTGACTGTACTTCACACTGACTTGTGCTGCGATGAAATGCCAAAACACAGTACATGGACTATTCAACCATGGACTGCAATGTACAATAATGCGTTGCAGCACATTGCAGTCTGTTGGCAGGTGTGTTGGGCGCAATCAGAATAGAACCACATCTCATAAACACGCTTAATGTGCATTACTGCACAAACATGTTGTTAACAAGCACTAGAAAAAAAAAAAAGTTTGCGGTTTAATACACTTTAAAACAACGTTCCATTTTTAGATCGTTCTTTTGTTTTTTTTGTTTTTTAAACAGTGAGTGTTCCTATGTGTTTTTATGCATCAGCTATCAGGTCCCCGGGATTGGCCAAGCTTTACGCAAAAGTAAACTATAGACTGTTTTTAATCCTTACAATGCTAGCATTAGTATATGGATTGGGAACTATATTATGTTTACTTTTTAAAATTTCTTCAGTTGCTTCCCGTTTCTGGCCTAAGCCAAAATGATGTTTTACATCCCAGAAGTCCTCAGGAGGGGCTTTCTCAGCTAAGCACACCCTCTTGCCTGCATGCCTGAGCCAAGAGCAGATGGATTCCATGAAATACAGTGCCATGAAAAAAGTATTCATACCCCTTGATATTTTCCACATTTTGTCACGTTGCAACCAAAAACGTAAATGCATTTTATTGGGATTTTATGTAATAGACCAACACAAAGCGGCACATAATTGTGAAGTGGAAGGAAAATGATAAATGGTTTTACATTTTTTTTTGCAAATAAATATCTGAAAAGTGTGGCGGGCATTTGTATTTACCCCCGAGCAAATACTTTGTAGAACCGCCTTACCCTGCAATTACAGATGCGTGTCTTTTTTGGGATGTCTCTACCAGCTTTGCACATCTACAGAGTGACATTTTTGCCCATTCTTCTTGATAAAATAGCTCAAGCTCTGTCAGATTGGATGGAGAGCGTCTGTGCAGCAATTTTCAGGTTTTGTCACAGATTCTTAATTGGATTTAGGTCTGGACTTTGACTGGGCCATTCTAACACATGAATATGCTTTAACCACTTTACGTCTGCTCGCGGTAATACTACTGCGGCAGAGTGGTTCGTTATCGTCTGACGACGTAGTATTAACGTCGTCAGACACTCCCCCTTCTGGGCGGCGCTTGCGCGCCGCCGGAGGCTCGCTCCCGCTGTTTTCATTCACAGCGGGAGTCGGGCCAGGGGAGGAGCAGCGGCGATCGCCGCTGCTCTGCCCCGATCGCCGGGGATCTAGTGTGGAGATCCGCCCGCCTGTGTAAACACAAGCGGGCGGATCTCCATAGTGACAGGGAGTGACAGATTGGACTGTTCAGCATAGCTGGACATCCGATCTGTCCATGACTCACTCAGTCACCTCCCCCCCTACACGTCAGTAAGCACCAGGCATACATTAACCCCTCCCTCTCCAATAAAATTAACCCCTTCCCTGCCAGTGTCATTTTTACAGTAACAGTGCATATATATAGCACTGATTACTGCAGTAATGTCACTGGTACCCCCAAAAGTGTCAAAAATGTCAGTCAAGGGTCCGATCTGTCCGCCGCAATGTCGCAGTCCCGCAAAAAAAAAAAAAAAAAAAAAAAAAAACGCAGATCGCCGCCATTACGCGTTAAAAAAAAAAAACACCAAAAATGACAGAAATCTTTCCCTTTGTTAATAAACGCAATAACTTTTGCGCAAACCAATCAAAATACGCTTATTGCAATTTTTTTTACCAAACATAGGTAGCAGAAAACAAATTGGCCAAAAATTTTTTAAAAAATTGGTTTTTACATCTTTTTTGGGGGGAATTTCATATAAAAAAATGTTAAAAATATTGTTATTTTTTCAAAATAAACGCTCTTTTTTTGTTTATAGCGCAAAAAGTAAAAATCGCACAGGTGATCAAATACCACCAAAAGAAAGCTCTGTTTGTGGAAAAAAAAGGACGTAAATTTCGTTTGGGTACGGCGTCGCACGACCGCGCAATTGTCAGTTGAAGTCGCACAGCGCCGAATCGCAAAAAGTGGCCTGGACGGAAGACAGCAAAATCCTCCGGTGGTAAAGTGGTTAATCTAAACCAGCCTTTTCCAACCAGGGTGCCTTGAGGTTTTTTTCAGGGTGCCTTGGCAAAATGCCTAAAAATTGCCCAAAAATGTAAACAAGCCAGCAGGGGGATGAAGATTTCCTGTTACACAAAGCCACAGGTTTTTATTGTGCACCATTTCAACCTTCCAGCCACCAGCATCCTAACAACCAGTGATGTCATCGGTGTTGATAAGGGTGTTGATCACCTGCACAGCATCCTTATTTGACCCTCCCCTGCCCCTCTTCATCAGCACTGGGGTCACATAAGCTAAATCATGGAGAGAAACTGAGGGAGAGGAGAAACACTGGAATACTAGTCAGTACTACTGTGCAAAAGTGTATTAGCTTTGGAAGAATAAATCCCCACTAACATTTAGTGTAATACATGTGTTCATGCGGCCACATTATGTAAAGTTTACATTTTAGAATGGTGTGCCTTGAGATTGTCCACATTTTTAAAGGGTGCCTTGACTGAAAAAAGGTTGAGAAACCCAAATCTAAAACCATTCCATTGTAGCTCTGGCTGTACATTTCGGGTCGTTGTCCTGCTGGAAGGTGAACCTCCACCCCAGTCTCAGGTCTTTTCCAGACTATAACAGGCTTTCTTCTAAGATTGCCCTGTACTTGGCTTCATCTATCTTCCCACCGACTCTGACCAGCTTCCCTGTCCCTGCTGAAGAAAAGCATCCCACAACATGATGCTGCCACCACCATGTTTCACAGTGGGGATGGGGTGTTCAGGGTGATGTGCAGTTTTAGTTTTCACCACAAATAGTGTTTTGCTTTTAGGCCGAAAAGTTCTATTTTGGTCTCATCTGACCAGAGCACCTTATTCCACATGTTTGCTGTGTCCCCCACATAGCTTCTTGTAAACTACAAACAGGACTTCTTATGGCTTTCAACAATGGCTTTCTTCCTGTCACTCTTCCATAAAGGGCAGATTTGTGGAGTGCACGACTAATAGTTGTCCTGTGGACAGAGTCTCCCACCTGAGCTGTGGATCTCTGCAGCTCCTCCAGAGTTACCTCTTGGCTGCTTCTCTGATTGATGCTCTCCTTGCCTGGCCTGTCAGTTTAGATGGACGGCCATGTCTTGGTAGGTTTGCAGTTGTGCCATACTCTTTCCATTGTCGGATGATGAATTGAGCAGTTCTCCGTGACATGTTCAAAGCTTGGGATATTTTTGTAACCTAACCCTCCTTTAACCTTCTCCACAACTTTATCCCTGACCTGTCTGCCGTGTTCCTTGGCCTTCATGATGCTG
Organism: Pelophylax lessonae; assembly: GCF_965119305.1. Classification (NCBI taxonomy): domain Eukaryota; kingdom Metazoa; phylum Chordata; class Amphibia; order Anura; family Ranidae; genus Pelophylax; species Pelophylax lessonae. The sequence goes on along the minus strand of NC_138768.1, from coordinate 842,946,971 downwards.
TTTGTTCACTAAGGTTCTCTAACAAACCTCTGAGGACTTCACAGAACAGCTGTATTTATACTAAGATTAAATTACACACAGGTGGACTCGATATACTAATTAGGTGACTTCTGAAGGCAATTTGTTCCACTAGCTTTTAGTTAGGGGTATCAAAATAAAGGGGGGTGAATACAAATGCATGCCACACTTTTCAGATATTTGTAAAAAAAATGTTGAAATCCATTTATCATTTTCCCGATTATAAACTTTTATTGAAAAATATATTCAATACAAACAGTATAGTAAATGTAAAATTTACATAAAGGTGTTTCATCAATAAAATATTTCAAGTAATAGGCATGTGAAAAAAAAACATACAAACGATAAAAAAGAAACAATAAATAAACAAAATATAAAATGTATATCCGTTCTTGATGGTAATATAGCGTTGTAAGAAAGATAAAATATCCAAGAGTAGAGTGAGCAAGTTATCAGAATATGTGGGAAATCGTCAATATGTAGATTACCTCTTTCGCCTCAGTGAGAGGCGTCCAACTAACACAAACCATGGACATGGTGTGGTGGAAAACAGAGACATCAAGTAATTGTACAGACAACATATGTTGATTGGTTAAGTTGATGTGATATTCATGTGGTTAGGGAACATTTGTATATGTACCAAGGAGTCCATTTTTGATCAAATTTGATCTTAGTGTTTGTGATGGTGTGATGGTATTGTTCCATTAGTCTTATATCTTCTATTCTACTGATGACCTGATCAAAGGGTATGAAAGTTTCCTTCCAGTGTTTGGAGATAACCCATAGCATTGCGATGCAAATGGTATGTGTTAGGCGTGTGAGGTCTGTGGTAATTTCTGGAATATTTTTGAAAAGTAGACATTGCAGGTGCAAGAGTGGAAATTTACATCCTGTAACTCTCTCTATTAGATTGAATACTTCCTGCCAGACATTTTTAATTTTGGGGCATTCCCAGAAAATATGTATCAGAGAGCCCACTTCATTACAACCTCTGAAACAATTTGGGGAGATCTCGGGGTAGAATTTATTCAATTTTTTGGGGGTATAATACCATCTTGTGAATATTTTAATAGCCGTTTCCCTCACTCCTAGGGATTTGGTTGTCTTACACATATTTATCCACATGTCTCGCCAGTCGGCTATTGATATAGCAGTCTGTAGTTCCGACTCCCATTTAACCATGTAACCAAGTTTTGTATCTGGATCACAATTGTTAAGTGAGGAATATATTGTAGAGATATGTCCCCTACTTGAGAGATCTTTTAGACAAATATGTTCATATGTGCTGAGAGGAGATCCTGAAGGCTTAGGGTAGTGTGATTCAAAGAAGTTTTTGATAAGGTCATAATTGAGCTTTTCCGATAGTGGGATATTTTTGGTGTGTAGTAACGACTCAAAAGAGAGGAAAGTCCCACCATCATATAAGTCTAGTAATGAAGTCAAATTATTACCGGACCACCATGCGAATCTCTCAGGGGAAATAAATGCTTCAGAAAATCTGGGGTTTCCCAAAAAGGAGGTGCCGAGAGGGGGATGAGATGCGAAGGACCATTTTTTGATGACAAGTCTCCACATCCTGAGAGCGTCAGAAACGATTTTATTACGGGAGGAGATTTTGCGTATAGGGACTGTGTGGTCCCATAGTAGCCCTGCTAAGTGGTATGGAGCGACTGAGTTTTCCTCAAAGTTAATCCAAGGTAGATCTGAGGAACGATCGTGCCAATGGGCAATTTGGGCCAATCTACTACTAATATAGTAAAACCATATATTAGGAAGGCCCAGACCTCCAGTACGTTGGTGATGATATAGTATGCTCGCTGCATACCTGGGTTTTTTGTTGCCCCAAACGAATTTATTGATTATAGATTGTAACTTGGTGATGTATGCTTTGGTAAGGTAAATGGGAAGCGCACGGAACAGGTATATAAATTTGGGAAGAATGGTCATTTTGATCGCTGTGATCTTACCTAGAAAAGATAGTTGGTATGAGGACCACATTTGGAGCATACCTCGTATCTTGGCAAGCAACGGAGGATAGTTGGATTGAAAAATAGAATTGTAATGTTTATTAAGTTGTATTCCCAGATATGAAATCTTCTCGGAGGCCCAGACAAACGGGAAAAGGGTCTTCAGATGTAGGGTGTCGGACTCTGAGAAGTTAATTGGTAGGGCTACCGATTTGGATAAATTGATGCTAAGACCTGAGATTCCTGCAAAGCTTTCTAAAGTATTCAATAGATTGGGTAATGTGGTGAAAGGGTCTGGTATGTACATGAGAGCGTCATCAGCATATAAGTTTAGTTTGAATGTCTCGGAGTTCTTTTTATATCCTGAAATTCCAGTATGTCTTTTAATCGCAATCGAGAGCGGTTCGATGGCAAGGGCAAATAGAAGTGGTGATAAGGGGCAGCCCTGTCTTGTGCCCCTGCCCAAAGGGAAGAAAGATGAGTTACAGCCCGGGATCTTAATTCTCGTTTTAGGATTTTTATATAGAGCAGAAAAGCCATTTAGAAACTCATTAGAGAAGCCGAATCTGGGTAGTAATTTTCCAAGATAGCTCCAAGTGACACTGTCAAAAGCTTTGTGTATGTCCAGTCCTAATAGTACCAATTGTTTTTTAGATAAATTTGCATCTTGTATAATGTTGCATGCAAGTCGAATGTTATCCGTAATTTGACGGTTGGGGATAAATCCTGACTGCGATGATGAGATGAGTTTTGGGATAATTTGGGATAATCTAGAAGCGAGGATTTTACTGAATAATTTAAGGTCGTTATTAATAATCGAAATTGGCCTAAAGTTTTGGGGGCTAGAAAGATCCTTGTTCGGTTTGGGGAGAAGAGTCATGTTTGCTAGGGACATTTCTTCTGGGAAGTCGTTGCCCTTAAGTATGTGATTAAAGAGTATTGTAAGTTTAGGGGATAGAATAGGAGTAAACTTTTTATAGTATGAAGCACTGAAGCCATCTGGGCCCGGTGCAGATGAATTACGAAGGGATTTAATCATATTAGTTACTTCAGCTTCTGTAATGGGGGCATTTAACTGCTCTATATCCAAGGGAGAGAGTGATGGGATAGGGATTTCATCAAACCAGATTTGAGAGTGTATTGGTGTGGCGTCAGAGGGGGAGGAAAGTAGTGTAGAATAAAATTTTTCAAAAATGCTCAAAACCTCCTTAGGATGAGAAGTGGTCATTCCTGATGATGTATTTAATTTATATACGTGTGGAGGTTTTAACGTTTGGTTCAATTTCCTTGCCAGCATTGTGGAAGCGGTGTTACCATATAGTAGGAATTTGGATCTTGAGTGTCTGAGGGATTTCTCTGCATTATCTGAGAGAATGTTATTTAATTCTATTCTCTTTTGGTCAATTAATAGCCTGGTGGATTGATCATGTAATGTAATATGATTTCTATACAATAATTGTAATTCCTTGGTGAGATCTTGAATCTTAGCGGTACGTGCACGGTTTTTTCTAACTGCTAACGAGATTAATTTACCTCTTATATAGGCCTTGTGAGTAACCCATGTGTTTGGGATTGAGGTGTCCACAGTAGGGTTTAATCTAAAAAATTCGGATATGGAATCGGAGAGTTCCTGAGAGTCTATCGGATTGGCTAATAGGGAGTCATTAAGTCTCCATGAGAAGGGAGTAGGGGAGAGACCTATTCCTGATGTGTCATATAGTACCATATGGTGGTCCGACCACACGCATGGAACAATGCTAGCAGAGATCGAATTGGCTAAGACCACTTGTGAGCAATAAATGTAGTCAATCCTAGCTGAAGAATTGTGCGGGTTAGAGTAGAACGTAAACTCTTTGGAGCCCATATTAAGACACCTCCATGTATCTACTAACTGTAAGTTATTGAGTCTACGCTCCAAGGATCTGGGGAACGTCTTGGAAGTCGAGTTTGGGTTGCTCCTATCCATGGTGGGATGAGAGACCATATTGAAGTCACCGCCTAGGATAATGTGGGAAGAGTGATGTCTTTCCAATATGTTAAAAAAATCTGAGAAAAATTTAACTGTGGCTCCATTAGGGGCATATATATTAGCTATTGTTAATTCCTTTCCCATAATGCGTCCCTTAATTATTATAAAGCGACTTTCTGTGTCTCTATATACTTCTTGGACATCCAGCGGGAAGGAATTATGAACGAATATTGCTACACCTCTACTTTTAGAGGAGTGTGTGGTATAAAAGGCCTGGTTATATGTCTTATGGAAGTATTTGGGGTGATTGTGTTCAGCAAAATGCGTCTCTTGGAGCAACAGGATTTTGGCGTCCAAACGCTTGAACTGGTGAAAAGCTTTCCTGCGTTTATTAGGGGAATTAAATCCCTGCACGTTATGTGAGACTATTCTAATGGTCATTTTGAGGCGAGAAAGTGGAGTTTGCTATGGTGGGGTTTTAGGGTGATCGAGGTGTCTAAGAACCCATCCGTGGAGTTCAAAATTTGGAAGGGCCGTGGAGTAAGTGAGGGCGGACCCGGGGGATGAAGGTCTAGGATGTGTAACTCAGGGACATCCTGTGTCCGGAAAAGGTTAACCCAAGCACATGTTAATAAAAGGCATTCTGGATAACTGTAGGTATTGAAATGTCTGTGGATATACATTAATAAATATGAAAAACTCAAAAAAGCAAAACTATAAAGGTCAAAGTTTAACAAGTAAGATAAACCATGGATCAGTAAACCGTTAAGGTACTGATAAAAGAGTAACATAAATGAAGGATAAACTCCTTCTAAACAGGCGACCGAGAGCCAGCAGCAGAGCAGAAGGAGAATCGGCCCATAACCGGAAATCAGAAAGGGCCTGACCTCCCCGCGACCACCAGTGGCCACCGGTCGACTGAGTGGGTACAACATGTACAAGCACGGGACCTCATTTAGGCCTCTTGAAGGATCCCTTCGAGGAAAGAAGGGAACAAAATTAGTGCAATGTCTGGTTATAGGTGGTTCTAAAAGAACCTAAAGGGAGCAACATCGAGAAAAATCCAACAAAGATAGGGAGAATAAGAGGGTTGGGGGGGGAGGGATGCGGGTGTGGAAGGGAGGGGGGGAGGGGGAGGGAAGGAGGGAAAAGGATCAAAAAGCATACATTTTGGTAGTATATAAATCCATAACAATTATATTTCCTTCATATGAATTCAAGATCTTGTGGAAAAATATAAGGAGCATTAAAAAAAAGAAGGAAAAAAAATGGAAAAAATAACTTGCGGATTAGGATGAGAACACCAAAAGATCTTGATAGATGTTAGGAGCAAAGATTGATTGGAGTCAATGATCTTCAGATGAGGATTCCTTGCAGTTCAGGATTTGACCATTAGGTGTCTCCCTTTGTCCACTGAACAGTGAATAGTGCTGTGGAGTATATTGGTACTGCATGGGAAAAAATTAAAAGGAAATGGGGAAAAGAGGACGGGGAAGAAAAGAGAAAATATGAGGGATTAAAATAAAGAAAGTACGTCAGATAAATCTCATGCTTAATGTTTTTTTGAGGAATCTCCAAGTATAATTCCGCAAAATTCTTGATTCCTAAGAATCAGACGATGTGAAAAATAGCAGAAAGCCTCAGATCCTGTCATTACGTGGTCTTCTGTTTCCTCTTCTAGAAGCCGGGGTTTGCCAAAGCGGTGAAGGTCTAGGAGCAGGGGGGGGTGAGGGGTTAGAAGAGGGATCCATCAGTCCTAGCTTAATAAGGACTTCACGACCCTCTGGGATATTAGTAGCCACGTACGTGGAACCATTGTGAGGGATTACAAGCTTAAACGGGAAACCCCATTTATAACGTATACGTGCAACTTGTAGGATTGTCGTGATTTCTTTTAGATTGCGTCTTCTCTCCAGTGTAGCCTGTGAGATATCCGGGAAAATCTGAATTTTATTGCCGTCGATAAGGATATTTGGGGTGTTCCTCGCAGCCCTGAGGATTTCCTCCTTGGTCAGGAAGTCCTTCATACATAAGATAATATCCCTTGGTGGTTTATCAGCAGGAGGTTTTGGACGGAGGGCACGGTGGATTCTATCACAAGAGAACTGGGACTCCATTACTTCAGGCAAAAGCGATTTAAACAGGCGATTTACTGTGGGTATGAGATCGGTATAGGTTTCAGGGATCCCCCTTAACCTCAAATTATTACGCCTGTTGCGATTGTCCAAATCCTCCACATGTGCCTGCAGCTGGTTAAATTCTGAGCTTAACAGCTCATGATCTCTGCTCAGCTCCCTGTAAGCTAGGGACAACTCATCATGCTTTGCCTCCAGCCTGTCTGTTCTTCCTCCAAGGGCAGAGATCTCCTGTGTAAGGGTGGTCTCTGTCTTGTGGAGCTCAGCCTGGAACTTTGCCATCAGCTTAGTGCACATAATTTCAAGGCTATTATCAAGGTCTTGTTTTGTGAGGGGAGCAGGGTACTCACAGTTTGCAGGGGTCAAGGAAGTCTTAGGAGCTGAGGTCTGTATGTTGCTGCCGACATGCACAGGAGGAGGAGGAGGGGTAGCGCCATCTTGCTCCATGTTAAACTTCTCCCGGGCTCTTAGGAGGTAGTGGGTGAGGGACTTCTGAGGAGTCTTGCGTTTTTTCCTCTTGCAGGAAGACATGCACAGGAACTGTGGCTGCCAGGGGGTGATCTTTGCAGGAGTTTCGGCGGTGGTATATGGCCCCTGTAGCCGGGATCACGGCCAGAGTGAGTGGAGCAGCAAGTTCAAGCCGCCATCCGTCCCGCGCCGCGCATGCGCACCACCGCCATTTATCATTTTCCTTCCACTTCACAATTATGTGCCAATTTGTGTTGGTCTATCACATAAAATACATTTACGTTTTTGGTAGTAACGTGACAAAAAGTATACAAAAATTTCAAGGGTTATAAATACTTTTTCAAAGCACTGTGAATGCAATATGAATCATCTGCCCTTACTCAAGATGGCCACGGCCAGAAATGCTAGGGGGCGTTATTCAAAGTGAATTCTTTCATCAGAGGGCGTTGTCACCCTTTGAGAAATTGTATTGTATTCGTTTCACTCCTTACAGGCTCGCCCAAAGTTCATGTAGGATGTTGTAGAGTTGTAGTGAATTGGTGGACGCAAACACCCCCCATACAATACAATCATGGGGAAATAGGGATCTTTACCAGCACACCTTGACATAGGGATGATGGTGTCCCATTGCTTCATGCGCATAAAAAAAAAAAAAAAAAAACACAAGATTATACATGATGTGCCATTAACCACTTGCCGACCGGTCACATTGACTGTACTGCGGCAAACTGGCTCGATACCGTCCAGCGACGTAGACCTACGTCGCTGGACTCCTCCCCTTGTGGGCGGCGCACGCGCGCCGCCGGAGGCTCGCTCCCGCTGTTTTCAGTCACAGCGGGAGTCGGGCCAAGGGAGGAGAGGCGGTGATCACCGCCGCTCTTCAGCGATCGTCGGGGATCGAGTGTGGAGATCCACCCGCTTGTGTAAACAAAGCGGGCGGATCTCCTAAGTGACAGGCAGGGTCAGATTGCAGGATAGCTGAAATCTGCGATCTGTGCCTGTATCACTTAGTCCCCTCCCCCCACACACGTTAGTAAGCACCAGGCATACATTAACCCCTTGATCACCAATAAAAATGAACCCCTTCCATGCCAGTGTCATTTTTACAGTAACAGTGCATATGTATAGCACTGATTACTGTAGTAATGTCACTGGTACCCCCAAAAGTGTCAAAAATGTCAGTCAAGGGTCCAATCTGTCCGCCGCAATGTCGGAAAAAAAAAAAAAAAAAGAAAAAAAAAACCCAGATCGCTGCCATTACTAGTTAAAAAAAAAAAACAATAAAAATGACAAATTTCCCATAGTTAGTAGCTACAAACCAATCACAATACGCTTATTGCGATTTTTTTTTACCAAACGTGTAGCAGAAAACAAATTGGCCTAAAATGTTAAAAAATTTTGATTTTTAACATTTTTTGGGGGGAATTTCATATAAAAAAAAATGTGAAAAATATTGTTAATTTTTTCAAAATCGTCGCACTTTTTTGTTTATAGCGCAAAAAGTAAAAATCGCACAGGTGATCAAATACCACCAAAATAAAGCTCTGTTTGTGGGGAAAAAAAAGACGTAAATTTAGTTTGGGTACAGCGTTGCATGACCGCGCAGTTGTCAGTTAAATTCGCACAGTGCCGAATCGCAAAAAGTGGCCTGGACAGCAAAATCCTCCGGTGGTAAAGTGGTTAAAGATTCTTATTGCGTTGTCACCCTGTCAAACGCTCTCCCAGTGCAATCTTACAGGTTGCCTTGCCTGGTGCACAGCCATGTTCTATGGTTATCACCATCAGGAAATCCGGCCGGAGAAATGATATACAGCATCTGCTGGAGGCAGGAATTGGCTGCAAAGAGGATGCAGAAAATCACCATAATTAAAACCGTGGCCAAAAAAAAACCTCATGGCAATTGTTTCTGATACATGGAAACAAATGTCATTCAGTTGAGGTTTCCCTCTACTATAATATTTCCTGCGATTCGGCCCCCTGGGGCCCCTGTATCATGGCCTCTCCAGTTGTCTGCGAGGGCCACGTGGTGAGCCTCCGATGTCAATAACATTGCTGCTTCGTCACACACACTGTAACAGCTGCTTCACCTCAGCAGCGCTGGCTGGAAGGAATTAGGCCCAACTCTCTACAGTGAATGAGTCAGCTCACAAATATTCATGAAGGAGGAAAACAAGAGGCTAATTGGTATGGGATCCTGCCCAGAGGCAGCCATGCGGGCCACGCTTGGCAGTGCCAACAGAAGGCGTAAACACGGGGCTCCCCTTCTTTACTACCCCATCACAATCGCACCCGCTCAGGCGCCACACTCCTCGTACATGTCATGTCAGTGGGGTTCCAGGCGCACTTCTAATCCAGCAATATTGTGCAATTTCTCCAGAGATCCTCCGTGATGGAGGAATTTAATCTGAGAATGGTTACAGGGCTCCTCTGTCCTGCTGTAGTCAGGAATGGGACCCGTGGAGCCACAGAGCATTATATATTGCCCAATAACAGAACGTTTCCATTATGCTGACTAAAGCAGAACATTCACGTGTTTTAAGTGACCCCCGGCACCATTTTAAGAATTTTAAAACAGCAGCAAAAAGGAGAGCATTAACCCCTTTGCTGCCAAAACAGTTTTTCACCTTTCTGCGGTTTAACTACTTCCCAGGTTTAACTACTTCCCACCCAGGCCAATTCTGGCATTTCTCCCCTACATGTAAAGTCATCTTTTTTACTAGAAAATTACTCAGAACCCCCATACATTATACACATTATATATTGTACACACACATTATATAATATATATTTTATACACACATATATATATAAATATTATACACACACTATATATATATATATATATATATATATAATATTATACACACACACTATATATATATATATATATATATATATATATATATGTGTGTGTATATATGTGTATATGTATGTATGTATATATATATATAAATATATATTATAGTGTGTGTAATATATATATATGTATATGTATATATGTGTGTGTGTGTGTGTGTGTGTGTGTGTGTGTGTGTGTGTGTGTGTGTGTGTGTGTGTGTGTGTGTGTGTGTGTGTGTGTGTGTGTGTGTGTGTGTGTGTGTGTGTGTGTGTGTGATATATATATATATATATATATATATATATATATATATATATATATATATATATATATATATATATATATATATATATATATATATATATATACACACACACACTATATATCTCTCCATCTCTCTCCATCTCTCTCCCCATCTCTCTCTCCCCATCTCTCTCTCTCCATCTCTCTCTCCCCATCTCTCTCTCCCCATCTCTCTCTCCCCATCTCTCTCTCCCCATCTCTCTCTCTCCATCTCTCTCTCTCCATCTCTCTCTCTCCATCTCTCTCTCTCCATCTCTCTCTCTCCATCTCTCTCTCTCCATCTCTCTCTCTCCATCTCTCTCTCTCCATCTCTCTCTCTCCATCTCTCTCTCTCCATCTCTCTCTCTCCATCTCTCTCTCTCCATCTCTCTCTCTCCATCTCTCTCTCTCCATCTCTCTCTCTCCATCTCTCTCTCTCCATCTCTCTCTCTCCATCTCTCTCTCTCCATCTCTCTCTCTCCATCTCTCTCTCTCCATCTCTCTCTCTCCATCTATCTCTCCATCTCTCCATCTCTCCATCTATCTATCTATCTCTCTATCTATATATAAATGGATTTTTATAAAATCTTACCGTAAAATCCTTTTCTCTTAAGCTCATTGACAGACGTAGTCCTCGTTGATTAATAACAACTCGGGTTATACTGCCCTCTACAGGAGTAGGACTAGACAGGAAAGAAAACGTTCTGGCCACACCCTAGGGGCAGTCCCAGAGGGTATATCCTCTCACTTCCTGCTACAGCAAATCAGTTATGTCACAAAGCAGTGTTTAGAGAATTTAACCCAACTCAAAAACAGAGGGGCGGGTACTACGTCTGTCAATGAGCTTAAGAGAAAAGGATTTTACGGTAAGATTTTACAAAAATCAATTTTTCTCTGTCACTCATTGACAGATGTAGTCCTCGTTTATTAATAACAACTCGGGACGTCCCAAAGCAGTGCCACAAATGAGGGGTGGGATAACAGAAATCAAATCCAGAAGGCCCAACAGGAGCCAACCAGAAGCATCAAGGACTCATCGAGCAAAAAGATGAGACCTAAGTGAAAAAACCCAACAAACCCTCGAGGTAGACCAACGGTCTCCTCAAATTGCGGCCTGCAAAACCTTGCGGCCAAATGAGGCATCCGACAATGCCATCACATCAACTTAATAAAATTTTGTAAAGGTATGAACCGACGATCAAGTAATCGCCTTGAAAACCTGGACCCCCGACGCCTGATGGCGGTAGGCCCAGGAAGTACTGAGCGCCCGAATAGAGTGCGCCTTAACAGGGAAAGGAGGATTCCGACCCTTACATAGAATAAGCCTGTACCACCGTCTGTCTAATCCATTTGGAGATAGTCGCGGCAGATGCAGGCAACCCCTTTCTGGGGCCATCCGTGATCCCAAAAAGTGAATCCGTTTTACGGAACGATTCCGTAGTCTTCAGGTATACCCTGATTGCCCGAACCACATCCAAGGAATGCAACGCACATTCCTGAGGATGATTGGGCTTAGGACACAAGGAAGGTAGTACAATATCTTCATTCAGATGAAAATCTGAAACCACCCTAGGAAGAAAGGATGGCTTCGGATGAAGAACTACCTTATCCCTATGAACCACTAGGTATGGGGAATGGCATGATAATGCAGCCAGTTCTGACACCCTGCGTGCAGAAGTGATAGCCACCTTCTGGGATAATGTAAGCAAGGGAATCTCCCTGATCTTTTAAAAGGGAGGTTTCTGCAGAACCAACAAAACCAAATTAAGATCCCAGGGCGGTAAGGGCGCACGCACTGGCGGAGCTAAGTGCCGCACCCCCTGGATGAAATTCGGCACCAAGGAATGAGTAGCCAGCAGCTTCTGAAAGAAGATTGCTAACGCTGAAAACCTGACCCTTGATAGTGCTCAAGGATAGTTTCTGCTCAACCCCCTTTTGCAGAAAAGCCAAAATTCGGGTCACCAAATAGGTACGTGGGGGAAATCCCAACGATTCACACCACGCAATATAAGACCTCCATGTGCGATAATAGAATTTGCTAGAAGTCGCTTTCCTTGCTTTAATTAGAGTAGGAATAACTGAAGCTGACAACCCCTTGTCCTTCAGAACCTGGGTCTCAATGGCCAGGCCGTTAAAACCAGCGACTGTAAAGCACGATGGAAGATCGGTCCTTGAGACCGCAGATCCTCCCTGAGAAGAAGTCTCCAAGGAGCGTCTGCGACTAGCCTGCCCAAGTCGGCGTACCCGGCTTGACGAGGCCAGCCCGGAATTACCAGGATAACTGGAGTTCCCTCCACCTCTATCCTGCGGAGAAATCTCAGCAGTAACTTGAGAGGGGGGAAGACATACACTAGCTGATACTTCCCCCTACAGGGCGCTCAGCGCGTCTGCTGCGTCCGCTAGAGGATCGCGGGCGCGAGCCCTGTTGAGCCAACCTGCCAACAGATCCATATCCGGGGTGCCCCAATGAAGGGACAGCTGGTGAAATACCTCTGGATGAAGAGACTATTCCTCTTGATCCAGAATCTGACGGCTGAAATAATCTGCCTGTCCACCCCCGTGATAAATATCGCGGAGAGAACTGGAACAACTGTTGCCCCAATAAAGAATGTTGGCCACTTCTATGGCCGCCAGGGCACTCTTGGTGCCCCTTGGTGATTGACATAAGTCATGACCGTGGCATAGTCCGATTGGATCCAAACCGGACTGCCCTGGAGCTGCTCGGTAAAGTAAATCAGACAAAGTCTGATCGCTCTCAGTTCCAACACCTTTATCGGTAACCTGGAATTTATCAGAAGAAATGACTTCCCCTGGCTGAGCATCGGAGACCAAAGCCACCAGACCAGAGCCTCCCTGGTCTGCTCGCTCAATCGGATCCCATTGTCCAGGGAATCGGGATTCTGATTTCATATGAGAAGAATCTCCTCTTTGGAGAACTTGGGTATGAGACTGGGCAAACGGTACTGCATCTAAGGAGGCGACCATCAATCCCAGCCAGTTGACGGACAGCAACATCCGAATCATTGACTGAATCTTCTGGAGTTTCTCCGCCTGGAGAGACACTCTTGCCAAGGATGTATCCAAAATTAGGCCCAGATAGTTCAGTCTCCTGGTGGGAACCAGGGATGATCTTTGGGAAAAGCAAAGAAAACGCTGATGTCCTGCAAAGATGGGGATATGAAGATAGGCATCCTAAATGTCTATGGACGCCAGGAAATCCCCCTGATGCAGGGAGGCCACCACTGTATGGATGGACTCCATCTCTTCCAAGACCAGAATTGGACACACCTAGCCCTTTTTCCTGGGCATTGTGAACAGGTTCGACTTCGACTAGAACTCTTCCAAGGAATGAGAACTACCACTGCTTGTTGCATCAAGCTGTTCCCCGCAAAGCTTTTTAAGCGACCCGGGGATGTCGAATATTGGAAGGGAAGAATCGCACCGGTGGAAGTGATCGAAACTCGATCTTGTATCCCGACCATATGACCTTGCGAACCCCTTTATCCGGGATTCTGGAAAGCCCTGGATCCGAAAACCAGTGAAGACGTCACCCCACCCTAGAGATGGGTGGGGCCCATTCTGTCAATCCAACGAGATAACAGTGGCTTTATTTAGTCTGGAAATCGGTGAGTCCACTATTGGTGGTACCGTCCATCTTTGTAATGAGGGATTCCTCAAAATGATAGCGCCTAGCAATGCGTTTGGAAATAGCAGGGGCTCGTTTACGGAAGACCCCATTTGGGCAAGGGAAACCCTTCACCATTTTGGTAGGTTTGCTAGTACCAAAAAAGGAATATGAGTCTCAGCTACCTCTGCCGGTGTAACCTCAAGATTCAAGGTTTCCCAGCAATGACCAGCTCAGAATCCGTATCTGAAGTATCAGATGACATAGGGGTAGGCGGGGGTCGCTTTTCTTGACCCCCGTCCCTGACCGGCTACCTCCACCCGGGATACCAAAGACTCCAAAACTGCTGATAATGCATCATCACAAGTGGGGTACTGGAGGGTCCTGCGGCCACCCCGAGGGGATCAGGTGGGGATACATGAGTGGCAGGGTTCATGTAACAAGACACTTGCCAGCAAACACAAAAAAAATTAATTGCAAGAAAAAAAACATTTTTTTTTTTTTAAACTTAGTCCCCCAGCACAGTAGCGCCCCTCAGTCTACCTGCTTGGACCCCTCAGAAAGAGAGAGAGAGAGAGACCCCAAGGCTCACCTGATGCACAGAAGTTTCTCATCAACCTGCTTCCAGCACTGTCTTTGGCTTGCTTTCCCTGGGCCAAGGAGGCGGCTCCGCCCCTTTACACGCCTTCCGGCGCCTCCCAATTACTCCACGAGGTGTTTGGTCACCTCAAACATGGCCGCCCCCATGCTGGAGACACGAGGCTACGCCAATATGGCGGCCTCGTGCGATCTGCAGGAAAATGGCGGCGGCCTGTGTAGGATAGCGGCGGCTTGCAAGCGGCCTGCGGGATGTGTGCATTCGGCCTGTGGAAGTGCCTCGGCCTGCGGGAGGCTGTGGGGCCTGTGGAAGTGACCGGCTTTCTGGAGGGATGGCGATCTGTGGCTGCAGTAACTCAGGCATAGGCATCGGCCTGTGTACACACTAGACAGGTAGGATACCTCTATACCTCAATAGTAATGCCTTTTAGTAGTCTGCCACTGACTTCAGTCACCCTTACAGTCATATAGTGACTTTAGATAGTCAGCTCCCAAACCAAGCCTCCTGGTTTCTATTCACAAAAATCACACTCAAATTGGGGGATCTGTGACCTGTTATAGGATAGAGGGGAGAACCAGAAAACCGAGTGTCCGACCATCCCAGAGAGGGGCCCGCGTCCACCTACAACCCGACAGGGGGAGAGGGGGAACATTCTACTCACCATACCGGAACCAGGCGGGCGCCAACTCCTGACAGAACCCCTCTCCACCGGGGTGGGGGGGCTGTCGACCAATACGGACGCCGTGACTCTGTTGGTCATTGGCGTCCAGGCGAGACGTTTAACTCGCAGGGTCAGTCCCCGTCCAGTGGGACTATGTCGCGGCCGACCCAGCGCGGAGCTATGGCCTGCACGCGCTCGTAGGCTGAACTGGGGTGACCACTGGATCTCAACATCCAGCCCGTCGCCCAGTTCCAGCTTTCTTGCTTGAAGATCTCACAGGAACACTGGAGAAAAAAGCTGTCTAAAAAAAATCTAAGAAAAAAATCCTGCCAGGACCGAAGATCCTAGCAAGGCATCTAGGTCCTTACTCCTAACTAGACAAAAAAAAACTGATTTGCTGTAGCAGGAAGTGAGAGGATATACCCTCTGGGACTGCCCCTAGGGTGTGGCCAGAACGTTTTCTCTTTTTCTCTCCTGTCTAGTCCTACTCCTGTAGAGGGCAGTATAACCCGAGTTGTTATTAATCAACGAGGACTACGTCTGTCAATGAGCGACAGAGAAATATATATATATATATATATATATATATATATATATATATATATATATATATATATATATATATATATATATATATATATATATATACACACACACACACACACACACACACACACACTATATATTATATATACACACACACCCACACATATATAAATATCTCTATCTATATTTTATTTTTTTAAGCAGAGTCCCTAGAGAATAAAGTGGTGGGTGTTTTATGTCACACAGTATCTGGGCAGCAATTTTTCAAATGCTATTTTTTGGGAAAAAATATACACTTTAAACCCTTCACGCCCAAGGGTAAAAAAAAATAAAAATCATTAATGCCCAAGTCCAATTTTGCAACTTTGGCATGTGTTAGTAAAATCATACACAACTTTGTGCATCCAGGTGGATTATACCTTGTTTTTTTTAAGGACTAATTGGGCTTTCATTTGTTGGTAAATGGTAATGGCCATTTCCTGATTTTTGTTTTTTTTTTTTTTTTTTTTTTATTGTAAAAAAAAAAAAAAAAAAAAAACGCTGGCCAAAATAGTAAAAAAAAATATTTTTTAAAAAAAGCGTAGCTGTTTTTTTCTTGCTACTACCATAACCTCTCACCAAGGAACAGCCAAAACAAATTCTCCTGCTTTGGACGATTACAGCGATACCACGTGTGTATGTTATGTAACCGCAGTACAGCAAAGTTGTTGTATGTACCTGTTGAGAGGCTAAGCCGCATGCTGGTCCAGGAATGTGGGCGGATCCTGACTTGATTGTTGCAATTTTTCCTGAGACTGGACAGACTCTGATGTCAGCAGACAGCGGGCTTCAGTAGATCCGCTGTCTGCTAAAAACAGGTCACAGGAGTGCGTGAGCCACAGGAGAAGTAAAAGCTTTGGCTGTACTTCTTAATGGATTTTAATGCAAAAAACGCACATTATATAACACAATTTTTTGCAAATTATGTTATGCCGAGTAAATAGATACCCAACATTTCACGCTTTAAAATTGCACATGTTCGTGAAATGGCGTCAAACTACGGTACTTAACCACTTGCCGACCGCCGCACGACTATCTACGTCGGCGGTCAGCCCCTCACAGGCAAACTAACGTAGGGCTACGTTGCTTGCTTGTGAGGGTCTAGGGAGCGAGCGCGCGCTCCCGCGTGGTCACGGACCCCCCCCGCGCGTGTGACCAGCGGACCCGATGTCCGCCGGCCACTCGGCGATCAGCGGGGGAGAGGGAGAATGTCAGGCAGCTTGTGTAAACAAGCTGCCTGTCATTCTCCTCGCTGTAAAGACACTGATCACATGGATCTACTATGTAGATCCGTTGATCAGTGTCCTTACAGCTCAAGCCACAGCCAATCACAGTAGAAAGCACGCCCCTAGGGACACACAGCCCCTCCCTCCCAAATAAAGTTAACCCCTTCACTACCAGTGTATTTTTACAGTAACAGTGCATATATATAGCACTGATTACTGTAGAAATGTCACTGGTAACCCCAAAAGTGTCAAAAATGTCAGTCAAGGGTCCGATCTGTCCGCCGCAATGTCGCAGTACCGCAAAAAAAAAAAAAAAAAATCGCAGATCGCCGCCATTACGCGTTAAAAAAAAAAAACAACAAAAATGACAAAAATCTTTCCCTTTGTTAGATAACTTTTGCGCAAACCAATCAAAATACGCTTTTTGCGATTTTTTTTACCAAACATAGGTAGCATAAAACAAATTGGCCGAAAATGTTAAAAAATTTTGATTTTTACATTTTTTTTGGGGGGAATTTCATATAAAAAAATGTGAAAAATATTGCTATTTTTGCAAAATTGACGCTCTTTTTTTGTTTATAGCGCGTGATCAAAAAATCGCACAGGTGATCAAATACCACCAAAAGAAAGCTCTGTTTGTGGGAAAAAAAGGACGTCAAATTCGTTTAGGTACAGCATCGCACGACCGCACAATTGTCCGTTAAAGTCACGCAGTGCCGAATCGCAAAATACCCCCTGGTCGGAATGGGGGTAAAATCTTCCGGGGCTTAAGTGGTTCAAAATCTCCATAGGCGACGCTGTAAAAAATTTTCAGGGTTACTCGTTTAGAGTTACAGAGGAGGTATAGTGGTAGAACTATTGTTCTCGCTGTATCGTTTGCGGCGATACCTTACATGTGTGGTGCGAGCACAATTATATATGCGGGCAGGACCTCTCTGAGGCTTCGACAGCCTGTGAGTCTGAGCATTGAGCAGAGCTGGGATGTAAGATGGTGGAAGAGCTTACAGCATTGTCAGCTTGAGGTACAACCAAGGATCATTGACGGTTAGGTACACTCTGGTACCCCCGTCCTCCTAGGATAGGATGCCCTGTCGGTGTGTCGTTACCTGCCTGAAGCCAATTCTATACTACAGATAGGCTATAGTCATTGGAGTCCTCATCTGGCAATATAACCCCCCCCCAAAAAAACACTATTCCTTCCGATCTGGTTAAGGGAGGAGGAAGCTGAAATTGAACAAATGAAGTGTTGCCACTAGTGTTGATTATTGGACCTTCCGGATACTTGGGACAGAGCTGTATATACCCTCGCCACCTGGCTTTAATGGGTTATCACCCTCTATAATATAGAAAGCGACCCCCCGATATCACTTAGGGTGTTGGATATTTATCCATATACGAGAACAAATAGGAACATTGAATGTCGTTATACGACTCTTGAACCATTGATGTGCCTTGTATTCTGCGTCCTGCCATAATCTACTTATCTCCTGAGTCATTGAAAAGGAAATACCGGTCTGTCGTGGTCTCTCTGGCCCTGAGGAAGCCATGAGCGAAACGTGTCGGCTTGCTGGTGACCTACATTGACCGTCCTCCATCTGAGACCCACCTTTCATCCTATACAGGCTTTGGTTTACCCCTTATGGGATGTATTTCAACCTTAATGACTCTGATCAAACCGATTTTATAAATCCCTCGTTATGTGTTAGTTGTATGTCAGTTTGTAAACTCAATAAAATGTTAATAAATTTTTATATATTGGTTTTGGTGTGATCCTTCTCCTCCCATTGGCCCGCAAAGCACCACTTTTTTCTGTCTGTTCTATTTTTGTATACAATTAGGGGTGAAGGCCTCATTACACGGAAACCTTTTTGTTCCTAAGCTTACATCCCTGTATTCACCTGCCTGAACAAAGCCAAGAAAATACTGATCTTGCCAACTTAATCTCACCAGTTCAGGTGTAGTCCTCCTAATCCGTATGTCACTCAGTTGGTAACTGACATGGAACAGATGTGTGGCCAGTAAAGTCCTGGAGCTCCAGGTCTGTGACTCCCTAGCAGAGCAAGAATAAAGAGGACAGCCCTGGAGAATGCACCTACAGACAAGTCAGTGACAGCAATTCCCTCTGTACATCAACAAGGAACATGCATGTGGATGGGGTTACTCCCAGCAAGTGCACAATACAAAAATCCCCTCTATTTAGCTCTGCTGGCCAGCTAATAGGGGCCCAATTAAAAACCACCAATAATCATTTTTGCAAAACAGAAACCGAATAGGTTTGCAAACATAAGTGAAGACCACCTATCATAGGCTGAGGTTTCCTGGACATTATGAAATAATGGCATGTGTGGCAGGCTACCACAATATAGAGATTGGAGCAGACCAAGTACAACACAATATAGAGATAATAATTGCTCACCGTTGCCTTCTCTTGGGGCCTCAGCGTCTGTGAATAAAGTGCTCATGATTTTATCAAAGTTACAGGTTGGCTCTGCGTTCTCCGGGTCTTCCACAAAGTGCTTGAGCATCTCCCGCAGGACGTCGTCCAGAGAGGTTGCCGTTTCATCCAAGATAATGCTGGCTTTGGCAAGGAAACCGTCCAGGTCCCGGTGGGCTCTCACCTCCTCCTCAAAGTTCTTTAATTTTAGATACTAAATAGAGAGAGAAAACAAGATTAGTTTCTGTATTGGCTGCATGCTATTACCTGTAGCCAGACAATGGTGTGTGTCATACATACAAACACTTTTGTGAGATACTGTAAATACTTGTGATTGTTACTAGATGCCTCTTCCCGTGGATTGACCATTTAAATTGCAGTGATAATTTAAAAATGTAGCTGTCACAAACAAACAAAAACATCCTACGAGCAGGGCCCTCTGATTCCTACTGTATTAAAGTGTACTGTATTTGTACTGTCTACCCTCAAGTTGTAAAGCGCTGCGTAAACTGTTGGCGCTATATAAACACTATATAATAATAATAATAATCCTAAAAAGGCACTGCGGGGGGGGGGGGGTGTTAAGATCACTTGAGGACATCGGTCTGTTTCTGTGAAAAAACACAAAAATATGAAATTAAACCCTGCTGGGTGACAATGACAAGTGACCACAGAGACAAAACCTATAACTAAGGGGACGTGACCTCAAACTGGAGAGAAGTGTAAAACGAATCTAAGAAATTTTACTGAAAGGGTAGCAGATTATTGGAATAAACTACCACCAGAGGTAGTGAGACAGTCAACAGTACAGTGCCTTGCGAAAGTATTCGGCCCCCTTGAACTTTGCGACCTTTTGCCACATTTCAGGCTTCAAACAAAGATATAAAACTATTTTTTTTGTGAAGAATCAACAAGTGGGACACAATCATGAAGTGGAACAAAATTTATTGGATATTTCAAACTTTGTTAACAAATAAAAAACTAAAAAATTGGGCGTGTAAAATTATTCAGCTTCTTTACTTTCAGTGCAGCAAACTCTCTCCAGAAGTTCAGTGAGGATCTCTGAATGATCCAATGTTGACCTAAATGACTAATGATGATAAATAGAATCCACCTGTGTGTAATCAAGTCTCCGTATAAATGCACCTGCACTGTGATAGTCTCAGAGGTCCGTTTAAAGCGCAGAGAGCATCATGAAGAACAAGGAACACACCAGGCAGGTCTGAGATACTGTTGTGGAGAAGTTTAAAGCCGGATTTGGATACAAAAAGATTTCCCAAGCTTTAAACATCCCAAGGAGCACTGTGCAAGCGATAATATTGAAATGGAAGGAGTATCAGACCACTGAAAATCTACAAAGACCTGGCCGTCCCTCTAAACTTTCAGCTCATACAAGGAGAAGACTGATCAGAGATGCAGCCAAGAGGCCCATGATCACTCTGGATGAACTGCAGAGATCTACAGCTGAGGTGGGAGACTCTGTCCATAGGACAACAATCAGTCGTATACTGCACAAATCTGGCCTTTATGGAAGAGTGGCAAGAAGAAAGCCATTTCTTAAAGATATCCATAAAAAGTGTCATTTAAAGTTTGCCACAAGCCACCTGGGAGACACATCAAACATGTGGTAGAAGGTGCTCTGGTCAGATAAAACCAAAATCAAAATTTTTGGAAACAATGCAAAACGTTATGTTTGGTGTAAAAGAAACACAGCTCATCACCCTGAACACACCATCCCCACTGTCAAACACGGTGGTGGCAGCATCATGGTTTGGGCCTGCTTTTCTTCAGCAGGGACAGGGAAGATGGTTAAAATTGATGGGAAGATGGATGGAGCCAAATACAGGACCATTCTGGAAGAAAACCGGATGGAGTCTGCAAAAGACCTGAGACTGGGACAGAGATTTGTCTTCCAAAAAGACAATGATCCAAAACAAAGCAAAATCTACAATGGAATGGTTCACAAATAAACATATCCAGGTGTTAGAATGGCCAAGTCAAAGTCCAGACCTGAATCCAATCGAGAATCTGTGGAAAGAACTGAAAACTGCTGTTCACAAACGCTCTCCATCCAACCTCACTGAGCTCGAGCTGTTTTGCAAGGGGGAATGGGCAAAAATTTCAGTATCTCGATGTGCAAAACTGATAGACATACCCCAAGCGACTTACAGCTGTAATCGCAGCAAAAGGTGGCGCTACAAAGTATTAACTTAAGGGGGGCTGAATAATTTTGCACCCCAATTTTTCAGTTTTTTGTTTAAAAAGTTTGAAATATCCAATAAATTTAGTTCCACTTCATGATTGTGTCCCACTTGTTGATTCTTCACAAAAAACTACAGTTTTATATCTTTGTTTGAATCCTGAAATGTGGCAAAAGGTCGCAGTTTTTCAAGGGGGACGAATACTTTCGCAAGGCACTGTAAATGGCTTCAAACATGCTTGGGATAAACATTGATCTATAGTCCGATAACAAAAGGTAACAGAATAAAAACAAAAAAATAAATAAAAAAGGGGCAGACTCGATGGACTTGGTCTTTTTCGGCCGTCACTTTTCTATGTTTAAATCCCACCACCTAAGGGACAAAGATGAAACAGTCGGACTGAACAAATCTCAAAGGATTTATCAAAAAAAAAAAAAAGGAATGGGAGAGCCCATCCAAATAATTTGCATCCAAGCAAACAGGCCACTATACTGCATAGTTGTTGGTATGAAATGTGTATGATAAAAAGCATTCTGTAGGGAGAGGGGAACATGGAGTTGCTCTAGGATGAGATTACATACAGCCTGTTCATTCTGGGTTTATCTTTACCACAGAGAACAGAAAGTGAGGCAAACTCTCCAAAAGCAATATGGGCAGAAATAAAATGCTTTTATTTTTTCGTGAAATAGGGCGGGAAGACTGGAACTTATTACAGATTTTTACTTACTTCCTCCTGCTTGCTGAAACCACTGTCACAGATAGGTGAAGAGAAATTGTTTTAAATGGGAACCCACATAGAGGAAAACACATTAGAGATGTTTTAATCATTCGCCACTATCTAAAACTAAACTAATAGGTTTTGATTGAACCAAAACTTTGAGGCAGGGTTTTTCAACGAGACAAACCACTGAAATAACTTTTAGAACTCAGGGAAACCCGATTAAATGATTATTATATCTACAGATCACATGAGGTGACTGAACTGTAGATTGTGAATACATAAATAAAAATAATGAATGTGATGTACTTAAAACAATGATTATGATCACAAAAGAAATGTAAATCATAAAAATGTTACTGCTCCCTCACATTGCTGGTCAGCAGAGAAGGTCCCCATTACACTGGTGGTCAGTGGAGAAGAATGCCCCTTACGTTGGCGATCATTGGGGAGACTGCTCCTTACATTGGTAGTCAGTGTAGTGCCCCTACCCTGGTGGTTAGTCAAGAGTTAGGTCACATTGGTGATTAATTGAAAAAGGCCCCCCCTTAGACTGGTCAGTAGAAAGGTCCTCATTACACTAGTGATCAGTGAGAAGACTATCCCTTTACCTTGGTGATCAGTGAGACTATCCCTTTACGTTGGTGATCAGTGAGACTATCCCTTTACCTTGGTGATCAGTGAGACTATCCCTTTACCTTGGTGATCAGTGAGACTATCCCTTTACGTTGGCGATCAGTGAGACTATCCCTTTACGTTGGCGATCAGTGAGACTATCCCTTTACGTTGGCGATCAGTGAGACTATCCCTTTACGTTGGCGATCAGTGAGACTATCCCTTTACGTTGGCGATCAGTGAGACTATCCCTTTACGTTGGCGATCAGTGAGACTATCCCTTTACGTTGGCGATCAGTGAGACTATCCCTTTACGTTGGCGATCAGTGAGACTATCCCTTTACGTTGGCGATCAGTGAGACTATCCCTTTACGTTGGCGATCAGTGAGACTATACCTTTACGTTGGCGATCAGTGAGACTATACCTTTACGTTGGCGATCAGTGAGACTATCCCTTTACGTTGGCGATCAGTGAGAAGACTATCCCTTTATGTTGGCGATCAGTGAGAAGACTATCCCTTTATGTTGGCGATCAGTGAGAA
Organism: Pelophylax lessonae; assembly: GCF_965119305.1. Taxonomy (NCBI): domain Eukaryota; kingdom Metazoa; phylum Chordata; class Amphibia; order Anura; family Ranidae; genus Pelophylax; species Pelophylax lessonae. Next base: position 842,924,088 of record NC_138768.1, on the reverse strand, counting down.
GAATATCCCTTTACATTGGCGATCAGTGAGACTATCCCTTTACATTGGCGATCAGTGAGAAGACTATCCCTTTACGTGGGTGATCAGTGAGAAGACTATCCCTTTACGTTGGTGATCAGTGAGAAGACTATCCCTTTATGTTGGTGATCAGTGAGAAGAATAGCCCTTTATGTTGGTGATCAGTGAGAAGAATAGCCCTTTATGTTGGTGATCAGTGAGAAGAATGTCTTTTATGTTGGTGATCAGTGAGAAGAATGCCCCTTACCAGTACTTGATCAGTTAAGAGCTAGGATACATTTGCGAGTTGTGGAGAAAACATCCCTTAGATTGGTGGTCAGTTTCCTATTACACTAGTGGCCGGTGGAGAAGGACCTCCATTACACTGGGGATTAGTGGTAAGAATGTCTGTTACAAGCGGTCCCCGGGTTACAAACATCCGACTTACAATCGACTCCTACTTACAAACGGAGGGAGACAACAGGAAGTGAGGAGAAATCTACCCCTAGGAAGGGAAATTCACTCCCGTAAGAGTTCTCATGGGAAAAAGGTGGCTCCACTGAAGCTTTATCACCAATCCTTGTTTCCGTAACCCAAAATTTTCAAAATTGAATTATCATAGGGACAGAAAGTGAAGTCAAATCTTCTGAACAGGGGTACAGACAGCAAAACCAACATTACGGGGGTGGTAACCCTTACCTATGCTATGCAAAAAAAAATTAAAAAGGATTCTTTTGGCTGGGAGTACACTTAAAAAACGTACCTGTTCCAACTTAAGAACAAACCTACAGTCCCTTTCTTGTTTGTAACCCGGGGGCCGCTTGTACATTGGTGGACTATGGGAAGAGAAACTACCTCCCTTACAGATAGCTCAAACGATCATTGTCACTAGTTACTTAACCAAAAGTGTAAATTGCTTCATACTCAAAGACCCCCTAGCAGCGCCTGGAGTAATTCTAGTTGAGTAATAAAGTTTAGGGGGTCTCTGACATGTTTTTAGAAGGTTACAATCACACCTCTATGGAGCACGGTGTATTCAAAATCCACACCTACCATTGGCATGAATAGTACATTCCCTCACACTTGGACCACACTACCCAAAAATAAGTGTGACTATAGCCTTGAAAACATATAGGAAAAAATACTACACGGCCTGATACAAAAAGATGACGAGGGATTTAAACCATGGGATCCAATCAATTTGAACTGGTCTGTCCCTTGCCATTCCACCTAGTTTTCTTGCTTTATGGATAAAACCAATGACAACCGTTTTTCCTTACCATGGACACCTGTACTTTATACAGAAAATAAATACCTTCAGTCAACATGAAAGGAAGGGCAGTACTCACCTTTCGTGATGTGTGCAGTAATACGCAGCCGGCGCTCTCATTTTCTGGTGAAAGAAAATTAAAATTCATTAGAAGATGTGCAGTTCTATTAACATGACTTATTGGAGAAGATTATACAATATCTGTCACCTTGTTACGTATCCAGAAGGGAAAAAATGACATTTCCATGAATATCTATTAAAATATATATATTTTTTTACCTAGTCTACAGTTTTGTGAAGGGATTCTAATGAAAAAGCCCTTTTCAATCACGATTAGACATAAAAAGGCAATATGAACAAGATTGAGAGCTCAATAAAAAAATAAATAAAAGAAAATGAAAACGGAAAAAATGTTCTACCCAATGCTAGAACAATGTACAAATGTGCAGTACTCCTCCAATCAAAGTAAAAAGCACAGTATTGATTTAAAACGCACCTATCAATAACATTAAGACCTGGATTCTTTCACTTTCTTTTCACTGCCTTAAATGGTGGCAAAAAGCACAAAATAATTTTTTTCCTTGATTTGCATTTTTTTTTATAACCCTGTAATAAATTTACATGTACTTGGCAGGCATGGCTAATGCAAATTGAGAGCAGAAAACAGCGGCATTTAAAGTGAGCTTGAACTGGTCTACATGGTAGCGATATCTATGGCTTTATATGCTCCAATATGGAGACTCCAAAATATAAGAGTCAAAACCACAGGCTACAGACGGGCCTTGCTGAGGCAATGCCCTTCCATGTGCTGCTTACTTCAAAAAGCTAGTTATATATTGGGGCAGTTGCCATCTTTGTATAGCTTGTATGCTGGATTCGGCATGGGGGACACATTGGACGCCTTCAGCTGCCATTATGCTCTCGCTGGGCTTCTAACGTGTCACTGTGCCTTCAATAGGAAATGGGCTTGTTACCCCTGATGACGTCAGACTGATGCCGAAACACGTTGGGCGAGACCCCCTGGGACATCATTTCATTTCCGGTCTTTGGAGAGCAAGTGGAGCAAAAATTAACGCTTTGTTTCCATTTGCATGCTCATACATGGACGTTGATGGAAGTGTTTTTTTATTTATCACTTTTGGGTGTATTCATTTGCACGGAGAACGTTACTTGGTGGTTTTCTATGAAATTTTAAATTTTGCACAACCATTTATTGTTCATATTACTTGCATTCATAAGAGCCCAGTCTAGTTTTTAATTATTTTTCTAATTCCAGCAGGAATACCGTCCCTTAAATGTATCCACGGCTATACATGCTCCAATTTGGAGACTCTCAAATGTAAGAGTTAAGATCGCACTTTACAGCCTTGACAAGGCATTGTGGCTTCCATACACATTTGCAACTAAAACATCTCTTTTTAACGTAAATTGTTAGACAATGCCATTTTGTTTTTTTCAGGTTAGCTAGTTAAGTGTGCTGGAAAATTGTATTGTATGACCCAATAAGTCCTCCAATCAATCGTCGTATCCCCGTAGAGTCCCCTGAATCCCAAGCCCAGGCCGTACATAGGACCTTGACCTCTGTTCAAGTCTCCATTAAAGCCAAACTCTTCTTATTCTGTCAAGTACCGGAGTCGCTAAAAAGTTCTGTGATTTCACAGCTGAACAAGGCATGGGGTTTAACAGGGTGGTGGGGCTTTAACTCTTGGCAACTTGGGCAGACATTGAGGTTTCATGTGCAGTCTACTCTAACAAATGTACCTGCAGATACCACAAGGTGTCTACTCTTCAGCACTAATAGGTTGTCTTGCAAGCATGTTCCAGTTCTAGTTTAACTTAAGGGGTCATACACATGGGTATACAATACACTGCACTGAGATTCGTCATTTATACGGATTTGAAGGCAGCAGTATTGATCACTACTGGATCCACACACACACTTCAGCATTTGGCTGCATAAACTGAAACCCTAGAAGCTCTAAGAAAACAGGGAGCCCCTAGCAACCTCTGGAGCAGGGTTGTCAATTTTTGTTTAATTGGGGGCCGCATCAGCATTGTGGTTGCCCTCAAAGCGCCAGTTGTAAGACTAGATATCCAGAGCCTCCCACATCCCCCCCCCCCCCTTAATATCAAATGCCAAACCCCCATCCTCCCATACTTTATAGTGCACCTCCCTTACCTTGTGCTGCTGCCAGGAAGAAGATGGGGCAGAGCAGGGAAGTAGAAAGTGCAGGGTCTGGAGGATGACCAGAGGAGAGCTGGGGGAGGAGTTCTGTCCTCCTCTCTGCTAACCACTACTAAGACAAGGTGGGGGTGGAGATGAGGGGGGCTGGCGTAGCTTCAGGAGAGGCGTGAGGTCCACATTTGGCCTGCAGGCCTTGTGTTTAACACATGTGCTCTGGCAGAACCTTAGGGTTTGAGGAATGGCTGCATTAGAGTGGCTCAACCATAATTTAAGAACTTGGGGACCTTCCTTTCACCCTCAATATACACATAAGTCATTTTACTTCGACAAAAGCACTGAAAACCAGTACATACCTGGTAATCCCACCGGTCCACTACTTTATTACCCCCCCCCTCCAAAGCCTGTACATACCTGGTGATCCCACCGGTCCACTACTTTATTACCCCCTTCCAAAACCAGTACATACCTGGTACTTTACTACCCCTTTCCTGTTGCTTTCTTACCATGATAAACACAGTAACAGATCCAGCCCTAGCATGGTCAGTTTGCATCTTGCCCAACTTGGGAGTTTCAGGGCACTGTGCCGATGCACGGCATGCCTGCAAGTCCTGTAGTCCAAGTTGATGTGGGCCTGTACTTTGCCATATGCTATAGGCAGTAAATTTCCAGGAATGTAAATTATCCTGGAGACCGACTGCTGTAACCATAAAATTGATCCCTCAATCTGACATTGACAGAAGATGTTGATCATCTCTAGGAGTCTTTGTCCCCAAAGCCAAGGGATAAAGCTCAGATTTGTGGTCTGCCTGGTAAAAAAAAAATATATATATATATATATATATATATATATATAGTGTGTTTTTCTGTTTGTACTAGGATGTGCCCATCACTTGGGCATCACACACTTCATTTCCAGCTGTCTTTTTTTTTTTTAAACAAAAATTCATGGAGTTCTCCCTTAAATACACCATGTATAAACTAATGTAAATATAATGTCAAATCTCAATGCATTCCAGAAACATCTGCCGGCTCCAAGAGGCATATAGAGAATACAAAGCTGAGAAAACATTTCCTCCCGTATAAAAAGGAAAAAAAAAAACTTTTACAAGCCCCAGGAGTGTGACGATACATAAAGGTCCTGCGGAGACGCGGTGTGACCTGACGGGGCCTAAGGCATCTGCTGCACCGCAGGCTGTTTTGCATTGTGTGCAATGTTCATCGCACTGGAGTCACAGGTGGGGAACCCTGCCAGAACCACAACGGAAAAGGATCTGTGATCGCTGAGTAGATAAGGGCGCTCACACATGAAGTACAGCACAAAACTTGGCACACAAACCTGACACAGGTGCTACGACTCACACACGTGGATACGGGTTATAAATATCAGATTAACTCAAGACAACGTTTTTGGGACCATTCAAACTATTGTGTTGCTGTATCATGCATTACCCAACATGACCAATTATTCATTCTGTGTGATGCCTTGCAAAGCCATTGTGATAGGCACCCCAACGTACTATATAGTAACAACCATTGCACTAAGTGCACCATATACGCCACAGCGGACCAGATCAATCTCAACAGGTCCCGAAGCTCATTCCCCGACTTTCCAGCTTCTCTTTACAACCTTTTGTTAACCAATTCCCACCCAGACCAACTGACATTTTGCTCCTAAAGATAAAAATTTGTATTTGTTAGAAAATTACTCAGAACCCCGTAACACACACACACACATATATATATATATATATATATATATATATATATATATATATATATATATATATATATATATATATATTAATAATAATAAAAATAAAAAATATGTTTTTTCTTTTTTTTAGCCGATATGCTAGAGAATAAAAAGGTGACTTTTTTTTTTTATATGTCACACAGTATTTGGGAAGCGATTTTTCACTTGTTTGACTTTGTCACACGATGTCCGCTTGTCCGCTTTTCATCCATCTGTTGACGGATGAACAACGGATATCAATGCATTCCTATGGAAAAACAGATGTAAATGGATGATCATTCATTTACATCCGTTTTCATCCGCTTCCGTCAACATCCGTTTTTTTTTTTTTGAATGGATGAAAGCCCTATTTTTCAAAAAAAATGAAAAAAAACTGATGTTGACTGAAAAAAAAAAAAAAAAAAAAACACGACAAAAAAACGTGACTGAACTGATGAAATGAATGGTCCGTATGCGTGAAAGGGGCCTTAAGGCTCGTACACACGTACCGATTGTTGGCCCATTATCGGCTTGTTAGTATGATGCTTCCGACAACCGACTGCGACTTTTCGGCCAAACAGAATCTGATGTGCATGCTATAAAATTTTTGTTGGCCAACAACAGAACGGCCGATTGTTCTTCAGTCAGTACAGATTTCAGCCGACAAAAATGTGATGATCAAGACTGGGCATGCTCAGTGAAGAAAAAACACACAAAAAGTAGACCAGAACATGACATCACTTCTGAAGTTGGTTGTTGTTGGCCGACAAAATTCGTGTGCAGTCTAGAGCACATTTCAACCAACACAACAACACTGGACAAAAGACGGCCGATCGGTCGGCCAACAATCGGTGCGTGTGTACGAGGCTTTAGGGTTCTTTCACACAGGCGGTGCGCCGGACTGACTCAGTTTTGCTCAGCGGGGATAGATCCACCGATCCCTGCTGAGCAGACAGATGACAGGTCCGTCTCCGCTTACTTTGCAGACACAGACCTGTCAGATCCCCGCTCTCCTCTATATAGGGGAGATTGGATGATAACAGACCGCCTGTCCGTTTTCATCCAATCCCATCCGATCCTGCAGACGGATGGAAAATAGGGTTTCCATCCGTCTGGATTTCACGGACAGGATCGGATAGCAGCGGGTGTCAGAGGACATGTCACTGCTGACATCTGCTGCTCCATAAGGCTGCATAGGGCATCCAATCCGGTCTGCCTGAAAAACTGACAGGCGGACCGGAAAGCCCTTGTGAAAGGGGCCTAAGCTTTGACAAAAAAAATAAAAAATCTGGAAGCCGATTGCAACATCTGATGCAGCTGTGCATAGAAACCACTCAAGTTTTAGTAAATCTCCTTCGGTGTGCAAGGAGATGGCTACGATTGTGCTGTCTCTTTGGATAACCCATAGTGGTCTGGGAATGTTTTTTTATGCAATGCATTTTACAAAGAACGTATTTGTATAGTAAAAAAAAATATATGAAGAAAGTGTCAAAACAAGTGTCAAAAAAAAAAAAAAAAAACTTTTAAAACCGCATGACCAGCCACTGTTACAGCAGGTTGGAGTATCTGTTCTGAAAGGACATTTAGGAACATCTTTGTTTACATTGTGCATACCAAGTGCGCTCCCATCGCCTGTGATCATGCTGTCAACAGACAGTGCGGATTAAAAAGGAAAAATCAAAAGAGCTAAATCACAATAATTACAAATAGTAAGCACTGGCTGTGATCAGCAGCCATTTACATTCCCCTAGACAGCTTTGTCTGTATGAGATGGAGGAGGAGTGCTGCTGATCACACCTGACACTTGGAGGAGATTTAATAAAATTCGTGCACACAACCTGGTGTAGCTGTCCATAGTAACCAATCAGCGTCTATGTTTTATTGTCAATGACTAATTTAAACACACTAAAGTTAGAAGCTGATTGTTTGCTATGCACAGATACACCAGATTCTGAGTGCTCCAGTTTTAGTAAATCTTCCCATTTGTAGAACTTCAGCAGCTTTACTGAACAGCTTTGCATTGCTTTACCCTACTTTTGCCATTATATATAGTGCATCCCATAAGTATTCACAGCGCTTCACTTTTTCAACATTTTGTTAAAGTGGAGTTCTGGCCTCAAATACCTTTAACTAAAAATACCCCTATAATACTAATCCATTGCCTATACTTACAAGGTGTACAGTATTGGATTTTAGTCAAAATCTTACTTTTAAAAATGCTGTCTGAGCGCAGCCATCTTGGATGTGGGCATCTGAAGCTGCAGTGTAATCTGCTGTGTCCTTCTTCCTTATTCCATGGAGTGTTCTGGGAGTTCTTCCTGATTCCAGCCTCCTGGGAGTGATGACAAACAGCTCCCAGGATGCAATGCAAAGGAGGAAGTGATGTCGGTGGCCGTGGCCACAGAGGGGGGAGAAGGAGGAAGTACAATCAAAAATGCCCTGAAAATGAGGTAAGGGACCCCCGAAAAGAATTGAAAATGCCCAATTGTTGATCAGCATAGCGAGCACTCGTGAATCACTAAAGTTGCAAAACTCCACTTTAAGTTACAGCCTTTTTCCAAAATTTATTAAATTCATTATTTTCCAGAAAATTCTACAAATACCTCATAATTACAACTTGAGAAGTCTGTGTGAATTGTTTTGCAAAAAAAAAATCCCATGTACATAAGTATTCACAGCCTTGCCATGACGCCCAAAATTGAGCTCAGGTGCATCCTGAATCCACTTATCCCTGAGATGTTTCTACAACTTGATTGGAGACCACCTGGTGGTAAATTCAGTTGATTGGACAGGAGTTGGAAAGGCACACACCTGTCTATACAAGGTACCACAGTTAACAGTGCATGTCAGAGCACAAACCAAGCCATGGAGTCCAAGGAATTGTCTGTAGACCTCTGAGACAGGATTGTATGGAGGCACAGATCTGGGGAAGGGTACAGAAAAATCTCTGCAGCATTGAAGGTCCCAATAAGTACAGTGGCCTCCATCATCCGTAAATGGAAGAAGTTTGGAACCACCAGGACTCTTCCTAGAGCGGGCTGTCCAGCCAAACTGAGCGATCAGGGGGAAGGGCCTTAGGGAGGTGACCAAGAACTCGATGGTCACTCTGACAGAGCTCTAGTGTTTCTCTGTGGAGAGAGGAGAACCTTCCAGAAGAACAACCATCTCTGGAGCACTCCACCAATCAGGCCTGTATAGTAGAGTGGTCAGACGGAAGCTACTCGTCAGTAAAAAAAGGCACATGACAGTCCATCTGGAGTTTACCAAAAAGGCACCTGAAGGACTTTCAGACCATGAGAAATAAAATTCTATGGTTTGATGAAACAAAGCTTGAACGCTTTCGCCTGAATGATAAGCGTCATGTCTGGAGGAAACCAGGCACCGCTTATCACCTTGCCAATACCATCCCTACAGTGAAACATGGTGGTGGCAGCATCATGCTGTGGGGATGTTTTTTAGCAACAGGAACTTTGAGACTAGTCAGGATTGAGGGAAAGATGAATGCAGCAATGTACAGAGACATCCTTGATGAAAGTCTGCTCCAGAGCGCTCTGGAACTCAGACTGGGGCGAAAGCAAATGTTCCAACAGGACAACAACCCGAAGCACACAGTCAAGATAACAAAAGGAGTGGCTACGGGACAACTCTGATGTCCTTGAGTGGCCCAGCCAGAGCCCAGACATAAACCCAATTGAACATCTCTGGAGAGATCTGAAAATGGCTGTGCACCGACGCTCCCCATCCAACCCGAGGGAGATTGAGAGGTCCTGCAAAGAAGAGTGGGAGAAAATGCCCAGAAATAGGTGTGCCAAGCTTGTAGCATCATACTCAAAAAGACTTGAGGCTGTAATTGGTGCCAAAAGGAGCTTCAACAAAGTATTGAGCAAAGGCTGTGATACTTATGTACATATTTTGATTTTTAATAAAATTTTCAAACAAACATCTTTCACGTTGTCATTATGGGGTATTGCTTGTAGAATTTTAAGGAAAATAATGAATTTAATCCATTTTGGAATAAGGCTGTAACATACAAAAATGTGAAAAAAAGTGAAATGCTGCGATTACTTTCTGGATGCACTGTAGTTAAAAAAAGTGATTACTAAATATCACTCAAAGAAAGCACTATGTCTAAAAAAAAAATGATATATTGATTTGGGCACAGCGTTTCATGACCCAGCAAATTTTTATTCAAAGTATCACAGCACTATAATCTGAAAAATGACCAGGACAGGAAGGAGTGTGCACATGCTGGCAAGGGAATGGCTAAAATATATTTATAAACCTAACTTTTGTTTTATCATTCTTGATAGATTAGGGAGTGGTTATTTCCCCAGGAAATATTTCAATTCAGAGGAAATCTCTTCTAGATAGTGGTCACCGAAACACGTGTCCAAGACCTCCTACCACAATTCTGATTTCCTGACACTTTCTCTCCCGATAATAAGGACTCCCGAGTCATCAGGACAAATTGAGACGGGGAAACTTCAGAGCAAGCAGTAGTAAACTCAGAAATATATTTTTTCTTAAAAGGGCCCCCTGCACTAGCACATTATGACAGACTGGCCTCTCAAACCAAGCTCTCCAGCGGTGCGCCATCATTCCTGCCAGCGGCTTCCATCTTTACCCAGTTTTTCTTCCAGGTATGTGTGCCGCGGCAGCTTTTATGTGCATGGGAGTGACGAATACGGCGTTCTTTATTCAAGGGAACACTCTGTATGCCCTGAGTGCAGGAGACTCACTGCTCATGCGTCTGTGGCCTCAACAACTATCGCTGGTGTGAATATCCCCTTAACCACTTAAGCCCCGGAAGATTTTACCCCCTTCCTGACCAGGGCCTTTTTTGCGATTCGGCACTGCGTGACTTTAACGGACAATTGCTCGGTTGTGCGATGCTGTACCTAAACGAATTTGACGTCTTTCCCCACAAACAGAGCTTTCTTTTGGTGGTATTTGATTACCTGTGCGATTTTTACTTTTTGCGCTATAAACAAAAAACTGAATTTTTGTAAAATCTTACCTGTAAAATTCCTTTCTCTGAGTCCTCCGACAGTCGCCGCCTCCTCTAAGTCATCACCATTGGGTATTGACTTCCGCTCCGCAGAAGTCATCACCATTGGGTATTGACTTCCGCTCCGCAGGAGTAGCTAGGCATAAGACTTAGTCAAAAAGAACAGAGGCATTTGCATATACACACCCATGGGGGCTGTCCCACTAGGTCAATACCCCCCTGCAGTGACCACTCCCAACTCAGTTTGGTAGCATAGCAGTAGGTAATAAGACAACAACCCCAAAAGAGGGGCGGGGGCAGCGACTGTCGGAGGACTCTGAGAAAGGAATTTTACAGGTAAGATTTTACAAAAATTCCGTTTTCTCTTACGTCCTCCGACAGTCGCCGCCTCCTCCAAGTCATCACCATTGGGATATCCCAAAGCAGTGTAGACATGAGGGGTGGGAGACGTAGAAAAGGCAATGCAGTACCCACATCAGAGAAAGGAACCTTACACGCACAATAAGAGAACCTTCTGGGCAACAGAAAACAAGGCTCAACAGGAGCAACAGCCCAGGAAAGCAACACCTTAGGGGATAACACCCCAACAGCCAGGAACCCACAAAAAAAAAAAAAAACAGAGGGGTCCTTCATTGCACTGCCGCACTGAGAACTTTGCGGCCAAAGGAGGTATCAGCCGACGCCAGAACATCTACCTTGTAGAATATGGAAAAAGTGTTCACCGACGACCAAGTCGCAGCCTTGCACACCTGGGTCACCGAGGCCCGATGCCAATAGGCCCAGGACGCACTCACAGATCTGGTAGAGTGCGCCTTAACAGGGAAGGGTGGAACCCGTTCCTTCAAGGCATAAGCCTGTTCAATGGTATGTCTGATCCATTTGGCAATAGTCGTTGCAGACGCAGCCATGCCCTTCCGAGGTCCCTCAGGAAGGACAAAGAGGGAATCCGTCTTCCGAAAGGACTCCGTAGACGACAGGGAAACCCTGATCGCCCTGACCACATCCAAGGAATGCAGAGCAACCTCCTTAGGATGCTTAGGCTTCGTACAAAGCGAAGGCAGGACAATGTCCTCATTAAGGTGGAACTCAGAGACCACCTTAGGAAGAAAGGAGGGATGTGGATGCAAGACCACCTTATCCTTGTGAATCACCAAGTACGGAGAACGGTAAGACAACACCGCCAGTTCCGACACTAAGCGAGCCGAAGTGATCGCCACCAAAAAGGCAACCTTCTTAGACAGCAGAGGCAACGATATCTCCCGGATGTTTTCAAAGGGAGCACGCTGTAACACTGACAGAACCAAGTTCAGGTCCCATGGAGGCAAGGGCTCCTTCCTGGGAGGAGCCAAATGTCGCACACCTTGAATGAAGGTGCGAACCAGGGAATGAGACGCCACAGGGCGTTGGAAAAGAATAGCCAGTGCAGACACCGCTGGTCCACCCCCGACTGGAGGAAAGCCAACACTCTCGACACAGAGTACGAGCGAGGGGAGAACCCCCTTGACTCACACCAGGCAAAATAAGCCTTCCAGGTACGGTAATAGATTTTACCACAGGAGGTTTTCCTAGCCTTGACAAGGGTAGGGATGACCTCAGGGGAGAGACCCCTGTCCCTCAGGACCTGGGTCTCAACAGCCAGGGCGTTAAAGCCAGCGACTGTAAAGCAGGATGGAAGATTGGACTCTGAAACAGTAGATCTTCCCGCATTGGCAGCCGTCACTGCCAGGTGAACAACGTCGGCGTACCAGGACCGGCAAGGGCAGTCCGGCGCCACCAGAATCACCAGGTGCGGTTCGGAGGCCAACCTGCGGAGGAACCTGGATAGCAACTGAATCGGAGGAAAGGCATACATCAGACGATACTGATGCCAAGGGGCCACTAACGCATCCGAGGCGTCTGCCAGAGGATCGCGCGTTCTTGCCACGAACCTTTCCACCTTGTGGTTCAGCCGAGACGCGAACAGATCAACATCCGGGGATCCTCACTTCGCACACAGCATTTGGAAGACCTTCGGGTGTAGGGACCATTCCCCCTGGTCCAGGGTCTGGCGGCTCAGATAGTCGGCCTGCCAATTCTCCACACCCGGAATGTGAACTGCTGAAATTGCCGGGACATGAGTCTTGGCCCAAGACAAAATGTCGGTCACCGCTTGGGCACTCCTGGTGCCCCCTTGGTGGTTGATGTAAGCCACCGATGTAAAGACAGGTTGCCCAGGACTCCACCCCAGCCCGACAGGCTGGCATCCGTGGTAACCACTGTCCACAACAACGGACGGAAGGACTTGCCTTCCAACACCGCCGGGGACTGGAGCTACCACAGAAGAGCCAATCTGGTCTGACGACTCAATGAGACAATTGCGCGGTCGTGCGACGCCGCACCCAAACTAAATTTACGTCCTTTTTTTCCCCACAAACAGAGCTTTCTTTTGGTGGTATTTGATCACCTGTGCGATTTTTATTTTTTGCGCTATAAACAAAAAAAAAAAAGCGTACATTTTGAAAAAACAATATTTTTCACATTTTTTTATATGAAATTCACCCCCCCCCCCCCCATAAAAAATGTAAAAATCAAATTTTTTTTAAATTTTTGGCCAATTTGTTTTCTGCTACCTAGGTTTGGTAAAAAAAAAAAAAATCACAATAAGTGTATTTTGATTGGTTTGCGCAAAAGTTATTGCGTTTACTAACTAAGGGAAAGATTTGTCATTTTTGGTGTTTTTTTTTTTTTTTTTTTTTTAACGAGTAATGGCGGCGATCTGCGATTTTTTTGCGGCATTGCGACATTGCGGTGGACAGATCGGACCCTTGACTGACATTTTGACACTTTTGGGGGTACCAGTGACATTACTGCATCAGTGCTATAAATATGCACTGTTACTGTAAAAATGACACTGGCAGGGAAGGGGTTAATTTTATTGGAGAGGGAGGGGTTAATGTATGCCTGGTGCTTACTAACGTGTGGGGGGGGGGGGGGAGGGGACTGTGTGACACAGGGACAGATCGCAGGTTCAGCTATGCTGAACCCTGCAATCTGTCCCTGCCTGTCACTTAGGAGACCCCCCCCCCCCGCTTTGTTTACACAAGCGGGCGGATCTCCAAACTCTATTCCCCGACGATCGGGGAAGAGCAGCGGTGATCACTGCCGCTCCTCCCCTGGCCCGACTCCCGCTGTGACTGAATACAGCGGGAGCGAGCCTCCGGCGGCGCGCGTGCGGCGCCCACAAGGGGAGGAGTCCAGCGACGTAACCACTTTGCCGCAGTAGAGCTCGAGTGAGCGGTCGGGCAAGTGGTTAAGCATATTCATGCGTTAGAGAACGGCCCAGTCAAAGTCCAGACCTAAATCCAATTAAGAATCTGTGGCAAGACTTGAGAGCTGACAGAGCTGGAGCGATTATGAAAAGAAGAATGGGCAAACCTTTCACTCTCTAGATGTGCAAAGCTGGTAGAGACATCCCCAAAAAGACTTGCAGCTGTAATTGCAGCTAAAGGGGGTTCTACAAAGTATTGACTCAGAGGGGGGCCGAATACAAATGCACGCCACACTTTTCACATATTTTATACTTGTATACCAAACAACTTGGTAATATATTGTGTATTTGTGCACCAAAAAAAAAATTATATCTATCTATCTATCTATCTATCTATCTATCTATATCCCCTTGGGCCTTAATGCTGATTGGTCACATATATGCAGTCGCCCTGTGTAAACAACTAACCATGCCGATAGCGGGCTCCCTGCACACTCCCAGCACGGTAGCCGACGGGCTCAGTAAGCTCCTAATGCATACTTGCAATCAGCTTTCTGATCATGTGATCGTTGGGACACCCAATCACAGAGGTCACATGACCTGAATGTCTGCCTCCCAGCTTTTAGAACTCTTAAAGGGCTCGGAGGCAGTGGGCAGGAAGGAGTTAATGTGCTTTTACTGAAATTTTATGCTTGATAAATCATTGTGCTAATATCGTGTGACAAAATTACTTTACTACCATTTTATCCTTCAATTATTCAGAAAATAATGTAGTAATGTTCAGGCCTAAAATTATTTACTTTAGGGGAGTGTGCAAAAAGCAAAAAAACGGCTCTGGCAGCGAAACTATTAATAACCTGTGTGACCGTCATGTAGATGTAAGTGAGGCAGGCGGTTAGGTCAGCACGTGGGGGTAACGCAGGAACGAGGTGTTCTCCACAGAGAACTGTAAAGTCTGAGCCCCCCCCATAAACACATCAAAGGGCGCGGAGTCTGACTTGTGGGAGGGGAGGCCGCTGTCTGCATTGTCTACCTCGTGGTAAACAAGCTGCGGCATTGTCATCAGGAATCTATTGTGAGCAGGCTGCGGCTCCGTGAACTCCAGACCTCCTGCCGCTCGCTGGTGATCTCTGAGGGATTCACAAAAAGCTCTCCGCGTGAAGCCTCCACACAACGCCGTGCATGACCAGGAGCGGCTGCCGGCGACATACCTTCTGCAACAAATAAAGCCAAACTTCAGACACATTGAAGGGCGCATTATAAAACTAGGACAGGCTGACCGGGCCGTTTCTGTATTTGTGCACCAAAAAAATTGCACAAAACCTTTTTTCTCTTATTTTAACATTTTACTTTTAAGTTTGTTTTTTTTTTTTTTTCTTTTTTACAATTTATTAATCTTTTTTAATCTTAACTACTTTAAGACCAGAAGGATTTGCCCCCTTAATGACCAGGTCCTATTTTGCGATTCGGCACTGCGTTACTTTAACTGACAATTGCGCGGTCGTGCAACGCTGTACCCAAATAAAATTGACGTCCTTTTATCCCAGAACTAGAGCTTTCTTTTGGTGGCATTTGATCACCTCAGCGATTTTTATTTTTTTTGCGCTATAAAAATCAATTTTTTTTTTTAACATTGTAGGCCAATTTGTTTTCGGCTACATATTTTTGTTAAAAAAAAAAAAAATTGCAATAAGCGTATTTTGATTGGTTTGCGCAAAAGTTATCAAGTCTACTAACTACGGGAAAGATTTATGTCATTGTTTATGTTTTTTTTTTTTTTTTCACTAGTAATGGCAGCGATCTGCGATTTTTAGTGGGACTGCGACATTGCGGCGGACAGATCGGACCCTTGACTGACATTTTTGACACTTTTGGGGGTACCAGTGACATTACTACAATTATCAGTGCTAAAAATATGTACTGTTATTGTAATAATGACACTGGCAGGGAAGGGGTTAAATGTGAGCCTAGGGGAGTGATTCTAACTGTGGGGGGGTCGTGGCTTCTGAAATGACCATAGAGACATGTGATCCTATATTGAAGGATCACATGGGCTCTACGGTCATTGCAGGAAGAAGAACCATCAGCTGTGTTCACAACAGCCAATCGTCCTCTCTCAGTGGGGGAACGATTGCGGGCATCGACTTCCACGCTGCCGAGTGGGGGCGGGAGCGTGCTGGCGGCGGAGCACACTCGCCCCCTAGCTTCCTGTGCGCGACCGACGTAGACCTACGTTGGTTTGCGCAGGAGAGACACTCTGCCGCAGTAAAAAGGCGGTGGGTGGTCAAAAGTGGTTAAAACCTAATTTCAGACTGAGTGGACCCAGTAGCATCATCACGTGTCTCTGTGCTGCTCTATGCAATGTAGGCAGATCATGTCTGGTAAGGGGAGCTGGCAAAGGGTTGTACATAGCTTCCAGAAAACACCACAGCACCCTGCCCCAAGTACTCCTCTCAACAGCCCTCTGGGCTTATTCAAGCAGTTGGCTGGCTCTTACCAGGAGATCTACAAATACCTTGACGGGTGGAGGTTAGGCTAGTTATTGAAGGTTGGAATCTCTGCCAATTCAGTAGGGACTGGCTCAGATTCGAACCTGCTGAGCTCCTCCATGCCTCTTATCAGTTTGGTTGCTCTTCTCTGCACTTTCTCCAGTTCCCCGATATCCCTCTTAAGAACTGGTGCCCAAAACTGAACTGCATATTCCAGATGAGGTCTTACTAATGATTTGTACAGGGGCAAAATGATATCTCTCTCTCTGGAGTCAATGTCTCTCCTAATACAAGAAAGGACTTTGTTTGCTTTGGAAACCGCAGCTTGGCATTGCATGCTATTAAGCGGAGGAGGATCTGGGTGTTCTGGTAGATCCTAAGCTTAATAGCATGCAATGCCAAGCTGGTGTTTCCAAAGCAAGCAAAGTCCTTTCTTGTATTAGGAGAGACATGGACTCCAGAGACAGAGATATCATTTTGCCCCTGTATAGATTAGTAAGACCTCATCTGGAATATGCAGTTCAGTTTTGGGCACCAGTTCTTAAAATGGATATCGGGGAACTGGAGAAAGTGCAGAGAAGGGCAACCAAACTGATAAGAGGCATGGAGGAGATCAGCTATGAGAAAAGATTAGAGGAAATTAATTTCTCCTTCTCCGCTATGGATTCCCCCAGTTGTACTCCCCCTAGTATGTATGATGCATGCATATTTTTAGCCCCAAGTGCATAACTTTACATTTATCAACATTACCTTATATGGGCAGGCTAATTGTACCAGGTTCATCGATGGAGTGATCAACTGGGATACAATCAGCATATTTATTGCCAGCAACTATAGCCACTAAATTACTATGTTTTCCTGGCCTGGACAGCTCCCCGCACCCAGCCCCCCCCCCCCTCCCCCACTGGAAGGGCACAATAGCTCTAAGGGAGGGAGTCCCCAAACACTGACTTGTGTTGATGGGGGGAGTCAAGCGATTTTCTTTCCTGCAACCCATAGGTAGTTGCAGGAAAGAAAATCACACAATCTATGGCCTGGTTTTAGTCTGGAGGAGTAGGTGCCCCTGGGCAGGCGGTATTTGCATGCAGACCACCATTAGTAACACCCGCATGCAATTGCTGGACCTTAATGATTAAAAAATCTGTAAAATCCAATAAGTGAAAGGGGCAGTCCAGGGATGGTCAGGCTGGATGATGCTGAATGATATCCTCCAGCAAGGAAATGAGGCGGGCTCTGACTTGCTGCAACTACTAATGCACATGGTGAGAAGCTCACAGTGTGCAGAGGAAGCCATTTGAGTCCAGGAGAGGAGCCTGTACAACTGTGCAAGACTGAAAGTAAAGGCTGGGGGTCAGATTTAAAGTGATCAGCTGATGTCAGAGGAGCCTCCCCACACATCTATGTCATGGTAGGTTCACTTTAAGAAAGCAGAGAGCAGACAAATTTATTTCAGTGGGTGTCGGCATGTGTTTTCCATCTGGCGCACCACGGGAATTAGAGCGAAAATACTGCATTATTCATATGGCAGATAAGTGCTGGTGGTAAACAAAACAACGGCGGCAAACGTTGACAAAAGCCCGGCTAATGACAGCAATAATAATAAGTCCGATAAAAGGAGTCACAATGATAGTGAGGACAAAGGAACAGGAGAACGATTCACTGTCCTACAAAACACATCAGTCCTGGGTGGAAAGCTGCAGACTGAATCCTCCAGCAGGTACTTATATCTCCTGGACGAGGAGATTGCTTCACCTGGGTTCCCAGCTCCGCCCACCTGCCACACCCATGTAATACACAGGTGCAGCTGCAAAAGGGGTGGGCTTTAACACCCAGACACTGCACACACTACATTGTCAAAAGTATTGGGACGCCTGCCTTTACACACACATGAACTTTAATGGCATCCCAGTCTTAGTCAGTAGGGTTTAATATTGAGTTGACCCACCCTTTGCAGCTATAACAGCTTCAACTCTTCTGGGAAGACTGTCCACAAGGTTTAGGAGTGTGTCTATGGGAATGTTTGACCATTCTTCCAGAAGTGCATTTGTGAGGTCAGGCACTGATGTTGGATGAAAAGGCCTGGCTCACAGTCTCTGCTCTAATTCACCCTAAAGGTGTTCTATCGGGTTGAGATCAGGACTCAAGTTCCTCCACCCCAAACTCACTCCTCCATGTCTTCATGGATTTTGCTTTGTGCAGTGGTGCGCAGTCATGTTGGAACAGGAAGGTGCCATCCCCAAACTGTTCCCACAAAGTTAGGCGCATGAAATTGTCCAAAATGTCTTGGTATGCTGACACCTTAAAGAGGCTGTAAAGTCTCTTATAACTTGTACCTACAGGTAAGCCTTTAAAAATTTATAATAACTTGCACCGAAAATTTACTTTTAAAAAATGCAGCCGATGACGTCATCGGTGCATGCGCTCGAGGGAACGGCCACTCATGCTGTTCCTTCAGAGCTCTGTGCCATGCGCCGGAGTGATATCATCGCGCCTCTAGCCAATCAGATGGCCGGAGGATGCGAACCAAGACGGCCGAACATGTAGGTCGTGTCCCTGCTGAGCGGACGGCACTGTGGGGGGGCTTCGTTCTAAGGTAAGCATTTCATAATGAGCTAGTATGCGATATGCGATACATACGTCTTAGAGGGTTTTTTTTTTTGTTGTTGGTTTACAACCGCTTTAAGAGTTCCCTTTACTGTACCTAAGGGGCCAAGCCCAACCCCTGAAAAACAACCCCCACACCATAATCCCCCCTCCACCAAATGCTTTGGACCAGTGCACAAAGCAAGGTCCATAAAGACATGGATGAGTAAGTTTGTGGTGGAGGAACTTGACTGGACAGAGTCCTGACCTCAACCCGATAGAACCCGTTGGGGATGACCTATAGCAGAGACTGTGAGCCAAGCGTTCTCGTCCAACATCCGTGGCTGACCTTACAAATGAACTTCTGGAAGAATGGTCAAACATTCCCATAGACACACTCCTAAACCTTGTGGACAGCCTTCCCAGAAGAGTTGAAGCTGGTGAAAAGGGTGGGCCAACTCAATATTGAACCCTACAGACTAAGACTGAGATGCTATTAATGTTCATGTGCATGTAAAGGCAGGCGTCCCAATACTTTTGACAATATAGTGTATGAGTCACTGAGCCGCCAATGTTTCTGCGCTGAGAGCATGCTTACAGCACAGGGACCAAGCTGCCAAACAGTTATTGGTCCCCCAATAATGATCGGTATCCGACAGGACCGTCTCCCAATTATGTGACCACTGTGACAGCCAATCAGTGGTTACATGATTGCCAATCCTTACTACCCATTAATACCCCCCCCCCCCCCTCTGGGACGATGGGGTGGGCAGGAAGGAATTAGACTGCAAAGTTACCCTCAGGCATGAGAGGACAGCTAAAAACTCCCGGATTTCTGGGGGGGCCTCCTGACCCAACCCAGGTAAAGTGAAGGTAAACCCCAAGGCCCCTTTCACATGGGCTTTCCGACTAGATCTGCCTGTGAGGCTTTCAGGAGGACCTGATCGGATGTTCCATTCAACACTATGGGGCAGCGGACGTTAGCGATGACATGTCTGCTGACAACCGCTGCTCTCCGATCCGGCTTGTGAGATCCAGACGGATGGTAGCCCTATTTTCCATCCGTCTGGGGGATCACCTGTCCATTTTCATTCGATCTCCCCATAGAGGATAGCGGGGTTCTGACAGCTCCATCTCAGCACAGTGAGCAGAGATGAACCAGTCAACCGTCTGCTCAGCGGCTCAGCATAGCAGAGTCCGCCGGGCGGAACACCCGTCTGAAAAGACCCTAAGGCCTGCTTAAAGTACAACTATTTTTTATTTTAGTTTTGGAGTGGAGAGAGGGATTAGAACCCTTGTCAGTTTTTTTTTTTTTTTGCTGTCTGTGCCCCCTCATTAGGGAGATTCACCCTCTATTTATCCTGATTACCAATATCATTGAAAGTGGAAGAAAATCCCAAATTTTGGGTAGTCCCCAGAAAAGTAAGAGTGTGGAAATCTTCCAATGGGGACACCAATTGGTGACCTGGGAGTACCCAAGGAATTGCCGTTATTTGCAGGGATTTCCTCTCACTTCCTGTTTGGTTATGGGACAGGAAGTGAAGGGAAATCTCTGCAATGGGACACAGATGGGGAAAAATAAATCTGGCAGAGATTACAACCCTCCCTTACTCTATCTGAAAAAAAAAAAGTTTAAGCCTCCCATAGGAATAAATTAGAGGATGAGACTGAATGTAGGTCTACACAAGTACTTGCATAAACGCATGCCTCTGGATTAAGAATTTCTGGACTGGCACAGAACAAGAAGTAGAAGCAGAAACCGGCTGCTGATGACGTTATGTTTAAAAATGGCAACACGGATTGCAGAGCCCAGAGTGGTGAAGGACCTGGGGGAAAGGGGAAAGCAAAGAAAGAGCTGTGAAAAGAGGGTAAGCCCCCGTTCACATGCAGGCGACGCTACTTCGCACCGTGACCTCGGAGCGGCCGCCACGGACTTCATAACATTGAAGTCTATGGCGGTCGCCTCCTGGTCGCCCCAAAGAAGCTCCGGACCCTTTTTATAAGTCGGAGCGACATGTGTCGCTCCTATTAGAACGGGTCCGCAGCTTCCCTATGGGAGGCGACCTACGGCGACCTGTGAGGCGACCAGTGTGAACGGGGGCTAAATATTGCTCTCAACAATAATATTCACAAAAAGTGCTTAAGTGCGTAAATATATAAATAAATAAAGTAAATAAAAGCTGGTATACAAAAAGTCCAACAACGCTTAAAAACCATAAGTAGCTAAAAAAAAACACAACAATGGATAAAAGCACAAAACCAGCTTATATGCATAAATACATAAATAAAGTCCTTTGAGTGCTTAAAAATCAAGGTGATTGAATAGTTAATCGCAGCAATGTTTATAAGCTTAGACTTGATAGAAGTGATGTGAAACCTTCACCTACACACCTTCACCCAGTGCTCTTAATAAATACTCCTTACCAGAAGGATATGACCCCTTGATTATAGGGGGTCGCAATCAGCATTAGTATCCACAATAACTCCAGGCCATCCTTGTCACTGTCTTCTCACCAACAAAGGGATGTGACCAGGTATTTATGGAGCTCCGATTAAAGGACATCCAAATGCAATAAAAAGACGACTGATGGTGCAGTATGCCAGTATAAATCAACAATTTAATGATAAAATTGCACTTAATCCATATCGCACAGGGGATCCCGATGACGTCAGCACGGCCTGACGAAACGTGAGTCGGGAGCGTGAGACCGTAGACTTCCGGGTTGGCGGAACGCAGGCGCGGCGTTCCATTCACCAAACCTAACGATATTGTGATTGCTATAGAAGGCGGACTGTTTGTGCGATATGGAGTAAGTGCAATTTTATCATTAAATTGTTGATTATACTGGCATACTGCACTATCAGAGTCTTCTTTTTATTGCATTTGGATATCCTTTAATCGGAGTTCCATAAATACCTGGTCACATCCCTTCGTTGGTGAGAAGACAGTGACAAGGATGGCCTGGAGTTATTGTGGATACTAATGCTGATTGCGACCCCCTATAATCAAGGGGTCATATCCTTCTGGTAAGGAGTATTTATTAAGAGCACTGGGTGAAGGTGTGGAGGTGAAGGTTTCACATCACTTCTATCAAGACTACGCTTTTAAACATTGCTGCGATTAACTATTCAATCACCTTGATTTTTAAGCACTCAAAGGACTTTATTTGTTTATGTATTTATGCATAGAAGCTGGTTTTGTGCTTTTGGCTCCGTTCACATGTCAGCGTATGGATCGCGGGCAGAACCGCCACGGTTCCGCCTGCGATCCGGAGATTATTGCAAATCGCGGGACGCCTGTGCGTTGCCCGTTGATTTGCAATAGCCCCCCAAACGCTGAGCGATGTTGCCGCGATTTCCGCCTGCCGAATCGCGGTAACATCGCGCCAAAAAAAAACCGCGGGACGCAATACGCTCCAAAGAAGCTCTTGTACTTTTTTGTGCGTAATGCGTCCCGCGATTTTTTTTTGCGCGATGTTACCGCGATTCGGCAGGCGGAAATCGTGGCAACATCGCTCAGCGTTTGGGGGGCTATTGCAAATCAACGGGCAATGCACAGGCGTCCCGCGATTTGCAATAATCTCCGGATCGCGGGCGGAACCGCGGCGGTTCTGCCCGCGATCCATACGCTGACATGTGAACGGAGCCTAAATCCATTGTTGTGGTTTTTTTTAGCTACTAATGGTTTTTAAGCATTGTTGGACTTTTTGTATACCAGCTTTTATTTACTTTATTTATATATTTACGCAGTTAAGCACTTTTTGTGATTATTATTGTTGAGCGCAATATTTACCCTCTTTTCACATTTATCACGTTATATACGTTTTGTTTGCTGCTTGCAGTGCGGAAGTGATTCCCACAAACCACATATTCACATATAATTATTTATCTAAATTATTTAATATTTATAATTTATAAAAAGTGATAGCACAGCACTAATTAGTGCATTTTGTGCAATCAATATCCACTTGCGCAGTTCATTTTGGTATATCAAAAGAGCTGTGTTCCTATTGGTGAATTTATTGGTTTCCCTAAAGAAAGGGGGAAGGAGAACCAATTTAATGTGCACATAGCCTCTAATCTCAATGTGGAAAACGTATTAGCAAAAATACCATCAGGCTCACATTTTTCAATGACAAGCGCATAATGCAATAAAAAAAACAAGGATAATCCAGCTAGGAAGTACTTGGTTAGCGCACACCTATCTGACCACACATGAAGCCTATGAACACCTTCACTGATGAGGACACATGAATCAGAACATGTATGGCCAGCTGCTGGAAAGATGAGGAACAGTCCTGACCCACCTGTGGTACTCTGTGGTCCTTCTAGGTTAACATTGACGAAGAATCGAATGCTCTCTCCAGATACTATGGAGGAATGTACGGTATCAAACAGCTCTTCTCCTCCACCTTCCTCTTGTTCTTTGGGGTCACAGCCGTCATCAGTGTCACATTTAAGGTAACCTGGAAATCAAGCATAAATGTTAGACAGAAGATCATCCAGTATCAGTGCAGACATTCTCAAGAAAGAAAACGACTCAAACGAGTAAAACCAAATACTATGAGTGAAACAATACGCTTTTTTTTCCTGGTCGTCTGTAATGGCAGCTCTAGGAAATGGAAAATGCAGGTCTAAAGGAGCCTTAGTAAAGTTGGTTAATATTATGTACCAATATAAGTTTCTACAAACATTCAACAAGTGTAGAAAAGATTGATGTTTTTTTTTTCTTTTAGAACTATTTTGGACAATCTAAAGTTGAAGCAAACCTTAAATCCTTCAAAATGTTCCCAAAGTATCATAGATACCAACTTGCTGTTCAATTCAGGCTTCTTTATGACCACGTTGGGAGCTCAAGTCAGCAGACATGGTATGCAAATATTGACCACGTCACATGGTTAAAGCCTCGTACACACGCACAGATTGTTGGCCGACCGATCGGCCGTCTTTTGTCCAGTCTTGTTGTGTTCTAGACGGCACACAAATTTTGTCGGCCAACAACAACCAACTGCAGAAGTGATGTCATGTGATGGTTTACTTTCCGTGTGTTTTTTCTTCTCTGAGCATGCCCAGTCTTGCTCATCACATTTTGGTCTGCCGAAATCTGTACTGACTGAAGAACAATCGGCCGTTCTGGTGACGGCCAACAAAAATTTTATAGAATGCACACCAGATTTTGTTCGGCCGAAAAGTCGCAGTCGGTTGTCGGAAGCATCATGCTAACAAGCCGACAATCGGCCGATTGGACGTTGGCTGAAAATTCACGGCCAACAATCGGTGCATGTGTACGAGGCTTTAGAGTCCACTCTAAATCCTCCCTGTTCCCATCTGCCCTTCATTAGATGCATGGTCTCATTTGCCAATAGTGAGGGGAGGGAAAAGAAGGGAGAACCAGGGAAACTGGATCAAATTTCCAAGACAATTTCCAAGACCTCAACCCTGGTCCTCGGGGCCCACTAACAGGCCAGGTTTGCAAGATAACTGAATTATATCCCAGGTGATATAATTTGCTGCTCAGTGATTGCAGTACTCTAGTCAGCATCTCCCCAAGGTAATACTTAAAATCTGGCCTGTTATGGCACTTTTCCACTGCAAGTACCGGCTCAGCTCTACTCGGCCCGGTTTGCTTTTTGACTGCTGGTATCGCATGGTACGGTGTTGGAACGGTTCGGGACGGTACGGTATGGTTTTCCACTAAAGTAGTACTAAAGTTAAGTGGGTGGGATAACAACGGGGTGGGTGGGATTCTCTGACCAATCAGTGACTAGTAGTGACTGCATGCAAAGGATTGTGGGATATGGTACTGGGTATGGTACCTCTTGGAACCACAATCGAGGTGGTACTGTTTTTGAGAGCCGTACCGTTCGGTTCCATGCAGTGGAAAAGCGCCACCGTACCGTACCAAACCGTTCCTACACCGTACCATGCGGTACCAGCAGTGGAAAAGCGCCGCCGTACCGTACCGAACCGTTCCTACACCATACCATGCGGTACCAGCAGTGGAAAAGCACAAACGCGAGCCGAACCGTTCGGTTCCATGCAGTGGAAAAGCGCCATTAGTGGGCCCTGAGGACCGGAGTTGAGGACCACTGTCCTAGATCATCATAAAAACATTACCTCCCAGACCCAGAAGGTAGCTGCAAAACTAGTGGCCCTTAAGAAACCTGACCTCAAGAACATTCTAGTCCAGGGTTTGTCAATCATAGTTCCATGGAACCCTATGAGGTTGCTAGGGGTTCCTTGAGCAATTTTTTACTCTCAAAAGCATTTCACTGACACCACTGATCTTTTTAGCCATCTGTTAGGGGATAATTCTTCCCATAGATCCCAAGTGTAAGGAACATTCTTCCCACTGACCATCACACTAACGTATCATGAGTTGTAGATCTAGTCATTTTTAGCAGAGGTTGCCAGAGACCGGAAAATATTATTTCAAGGGTTCCTCTGTGATAAGTTTGAGGAGGGCTGCTCTAAGCACTGCCTCTTGTATCATATGTACAGTACATAAGTATAACTAAGGGGTCAGGCTGTGGAAGAGTTTGGATTATTAGGTGTTCACTAGGTAGTGAAAAAAGCACGTAGCAGTCGTGTGAAACGTATCTACTGTCCTACCCTACCGTGTACCACTTATGTGAATAAAGAACTTTTCTTCATTGGATTCTGTGGTGGTGTGCGACCATTTTCTTCTTTCATGCTTCTCCTGGTGGCGAGCCAAGGTTCAGCACCCACCTTGAATCGTGGACTTTGACTAGCCTGAGCAGTGTTATCTCTCTTTATTGTACATGTTCATGCACACATAGGTGTTTACAGGCATAAAAAAAGAGGAGCATTTAAACAATTGCGTTCAGGAGAGGAACTTTTGGACAGAAAAAATGCTTGATTAGCCTAAAAACAAATTTAAATGCATCTAAATGCACCTAAATGCACAATGCCTTAAGAGCTTGAGCATTCATTCATTCCAAAGGCCAAAAAATGTATATTCTGACTAATGAAATTCAAAAAACGCTCACACTTGATGCACCTAAACATGTATGTGATTCGAGGCTTTAGTAGCATTTAAAGTGATTGTAAAGTCTTTTTTTTTTTTTTTTTTTTTTTTTATAAACAGGTTATACTTACCTCCTCTGTGCAGCTGGTTTTGCACAGAGTGGCCCAGATAATCCTCCTCCTGGGTCCCTGGCTGGAGCTCCTGGCCCCTCCCTCCTGTTGAGTGCCCCCACAGCAAGCAAGGTGCTGTGGGGGCACCAGAGCCGAATTAAAGCTCTGTGACCAGACAAAGTCAAGCCCTCCCACACATTCTCTCCTGATTGGCTGACTGACTTTGACAGCAGCAGGAGCCAATCATGTCGCGCTGCTGTCTTAGCCAATGAGGAGTGGAGTCCCGAGCAGCTGAGACACCCCTGTAACGTCGCTGGATAAAGATGGGCTCAGGAAAGTATTAGGAGGCTGCTGCACACAGAAGGTTTTTTATCCTAATGCATTTAGATAACAAAACCTCCTGCCTTTACAATCCCTTTAATAGGCAGGCAACGAGTGTTTAAGAAGTCCCAGCCCAATCAGTGCAAGGTGTTTGTAATGGCCCCTGCCAGCGCTACTTCTCTGGCCACTCCCTCTCCGACACTTTTTCGCTGCCCCCTTAAGCTTAGTCAGAGGCCCTCCAAGACTAAGCCCCAGTTAGCTGGGTGAAACGCATCAGTAGATGTGGTCAGAGGAGTATTGCTGGCTGAGGCCATTACAAACAACGCACACTCTTTGGGCTGGGGAGAGCAGCGTCCTAAATACTTAAATACTCAATACCGGTACCTCGTGTGTGCTTAAGTGCCAGGACCCCTACATCCGAGTGTACTCTTGCTTGGAGCTGCGGTGCAAAATTTGACAAGTCACACACTTTAAAAGCAGATTTTCTTCTGCCAGGTAGCAGAGCAAATGCCCCCCGTGTCCATGACCCACAAGAGCAACTGAGGAAAGCATAAACACAAGAGTCTTTGCTCCAAAGACCAGACATTATGGAGCTGAGAGTTCAAAATTGAATTAGAAGTACACACTATTAATAAATATTAGATGACTAAATGGCTATTCAATATTCCTACTAAGAACAATATGGTATCGGGAGCTTTGGCTCAAAGGCAGACTTGAGATTTAATCAGCTGGATAATAGGCCTACAGCTTTCAATTCTAAAGGCCAAAACACACACATTAATCTACAACAAAAAGCCATTTTCCAGAAAACAAAACACTCTGGAGATTGGGAAATGGTCTCCAGGGGTTGTTGTGAGTGTGTCGCTATGCGGTCCATGTACACTGGGATTGGTTCCCCGGCTAGAATGGGGGCATGGCAGCTATCGCAGACATTTGACTATTGTGTCATAATGCCGGCCTCTAAAAAGCAATGCTTGTTAATCCAACTGTTTGTTTAGCTCATCAAGATATGGCTGTCTGCCCAGCGGTGGAAAATAAACACCGAGCAAAGGAACTTTATCCCAGCGAGGGCGCAATTCCAAACAGCCAAGACGCCAGAAAACCCTTAAGGGCCATAGACAATAGGGGGTCGTATGACGCACTTAACCATTCTTAGGCATTCATGTTGGCCAGTTCTGCTCTAAGGACTAAGATTTCATGTTGGGCCTATGGAGAGAAGGGGGACCATGGACACCTCCAGTATCAGCTGATCAAAGGGATAACAGAAACCAGATATGTTTTTTTTTTTTTTAATATGTCCAATCAATATTCCGCTCAATAGGCCTTGGCTGGTGGTGTCTGCAGAAAGTGAAATACTCACTGGATCATTACCTGTTCCATGCATGACAAATATAAATGTCATCTTAAAAACAGGGGTTATAGGTCTTTTTCAGTGGCAACTAAAAATTACTTACAAAGCCGGACCTGCCCTCTCTCATCGCAGGCCCAGTCACCTTCCTGACATCACCTTCCTGACATCATGTAGGTGCTGGCCCTCCTCCCAGTACTAGGGTAGGCCCGCTGGAAGCTGAAGACAGTGTATGAAGTGAACTAACCCTACATGCCTCCTAAACTAAGGGGAAACCTCAGCTGTAGCACGTATGCATGTAAAAAAACACAGGCATTTCTGATGGTGCAAGATTTGGCAGCTAATCTGAGGTATAAAGATGCAGAAATTGGGGTGATCTGAGATGTGTGTGAAGGTGCAGGAATTGGCGGTGATCTTAGATGTCTCTGAAGGTGCAGAAATTAAGGTTGACCTGAGCTGCGAAGGTGGAGGAATTGAGGTTGACCTGAGCTGCGAAGGTGGAGGAATTGAGGTTGACCTGAGCTGTAAAGGTGCAGGAATTAGGTTGACCTGAGCTGTGAAGGTGCAGGCATTAGGTTGACCTGAGCTGTGAAGGTGCAGGCATTAGGTTGTCCTCAGCTGTGAAGGTGGAGGAATTAGGTTGACCTGAGCTGTGAAGGTGGAGGAATTAGGTTGACCTGAGCTGTGAAGGTGCAGGCATTAGGTTGACCTGAGCTGTGAAGGTGCAGGCATTAGGTTGTCCTCAGCTGTGAAGGTGGAGGAATTAGGTTGACCTGAGCTGTGAAGGTGCAGGAATTAGGTTGACCTGAGCTGTGAAGGTGCAGGATATAGGTTGACCTGAGCTGTGAAGGTGCAGGAATTAGGTTGACCCGAGCTGTGAAGGTGCAGGAATAAGGTTGACCCGAGCTGTGAAGGTGCAGGAATAAGGTTGACCCGAGCTGTGAAGGTGCAGGAATTAGGTTGACCCGAGCTGTGAAGGTGCAGGAATTGGGTTGACCCGAGCTGTGAAGGTGCAGGAATTAGGTTGACCCGAGCTGTGAAGGTGCAGGAATTAGGTTGACCCGAGCTGTGAAGGTGCAGGAATTAGGTTGTCCTGAGCTGTGAAGGTGGAGAAATTAGGTTGACCTGAGCTGTGAAGGTGCAGGAATTAGGTTGACCCGAGCTGTGAAGGTGGAGGAATTAGGTTGACCCGAGCTGTGAAGGTGCAGGAATTAGGTTGTCCTGAGCTGTGAAGGTGGAGAAATTAGGTTGACCTGAGCTGTGAAGGTGCAGGAATTAGGTTGACCCGAGCTGTGAAGGTGGAGGAATTAGGTTGACCCGAGCTGTGAAGGTGGAGGAATTAGGTTGTCCTGAGCTGTGAAGGTGGAGGAATTAGGTTGACCTGAGCTGTGAAGGTGCAGGAATTAGGTTGACCCGAGCTGTGAAGGTGCAGGAATTAGGTTGACCCGAGCTGTGAAGGTGGAGGAATTGAGGTTGACCTGAGCTGTGAAGGTGCAGGAATTGAGGTTGACCTGAGCTGTGAAGGTGCAGGAATTAGGTTGACCTGAGCTGTGAAGGTGCAGGAATTAGGTTGACCTGAGCTGTGAAGGTGCAGGAATTAGGTTGACCTGAGCTGTGAAGGTGCAGGAATTAGGTTGACCTGAGCTGTGAAGGTGCAGGAATTAGGTTGACCTGAGCTGTGAAGGTGCAGGAATTAGGTTGACCTGAGCTGTGAAGGTGCAGGAAT
Source organism: Pelophylax lessonae (assembly GCF_965119305.1). Taxonomy (NCBI): domain Eukaryota; kingdom Metazoa; phylum Chordata; class Amphibia; order Anura; family Ranidae; genus Pelophylax; species Pelophylax lessonae. Next base: position 842,895,084 of record NC_138768.1, on the reverse strand, counting down.
TAGGTTGACCTGAGCTGTGAAGGTGCAGGAATTAGGTTGACCTGAGCTGTGAAGGTGGAGTAACTGGGGCTAACCGGAGATGTGAAGGTGCAGGAATTAGGGTTGATCTGAGGTGTGAAGGTGGAGCAACTGGGGCTGACCTGAGGTGTAAAGGTGCAGGGATTGGGATTGATCTGAGGTCAGAAGGTGCAGGAATCAAGGCAGATATTTTCCCTAGTAGAGTCCAGTGACATCACAGAGAATGCAGCCTATACATTCACTAGGACAAGTAAAATCAATAAAAATAGAAGCCTATCCAATCAGTATTTACTCGAGATCAAAAAGTTTACTGGGAATGTGGCTTATCAGTTCACTAAAGACCAGTGACCTTTCTGGGAATGTAGCCTGAACATTTGCTTGGTATAGGAGACCTCGCTAAGAATGAAGCTTAACCATTCACTAGAGACTAGTGATAACATTGATAATGCAGCCTAGTAAGCCACTAGTGACCAGTGACTTTGCTGGGAAGCAGCCTATTCATTCATCAGAGACCAGTAACAATACTCAGATGAGGCCTATTCATTCAATAGGGATCCATGATATCACCAGATAATGGGGCCTATCCATTAACCAGGGCCTATCCATTAACCAGAGCCTAGTAACTCCACTAGGAATGCAGGCTAACCATTCACTATTGGGGATCAACAGTATCACTGGGAATTACCCATCATTTAGAGACTAGTGGCTTTGCAGTCTGTACATTCACTGGGGATCAGTGATCTCGCCATGAAGCCTGCCTATTCACTAGAGACCAATGATATTACCGAGGAAACAGACTATCAATTTACTAGGGATCAGTGACATCATTGAGGATACAGCCTAACCATTCACTAGGAATTCGGTGACATCACTGAGGATACAGCCTATCATTTTACTAGGAATCAGTGACATCACTGAGAATACAGCCTATTTACTAGGGATCAGTGACATCACTGGGATTACACCTATCCATTTAGGAAGAATCGGTGACATAACTGAAGATGCAGACTGTCCATTTACTAAAGTTTAGTGACATCACTAAAATACACAAAAGTTCCAGGACTTACCTAAAATTGCTCTATAATCAAAACTATATTCCATTACATAAGCAGAAAATATTGTGCCCAAAGATGATTAGTGTCATGTATTCAGCACAGATCCCCATATATGGGGAACACCGTGCCATCGTCTAATTAGACCGGCTGTTGGGCGATCAAAGGAGCCGACATGTAATTAGTACAAATAACACAAGGAAATGCAAAGCAAGTGAGCCAAATACGGCCTGGAAATGTAGCAGGGTTGGATGGGAGAGCTTTGAAGGTGGCGGGGAAGAGGCGAGCACGGCGTAGGAGGTATTCCCAGCTGTGTCTTCCCAGAATGAGAGTGCATGCAGATTACCATTAGGAGACACCATCGCCGATTCTTAATTAAATTCTATGTTCTGTTACTTCATGGTTCTATGAACTGCACACCAATGATCGGAGTGCATAAACCTGTTCACCAAGGCCCCCATGAGACGTCTGAGGTGTGCATGCACATCATAGGAGAACCAGTCAGCCATTTACTGTATTAAAAGTCTTGTCTTACAGCAGGCAGAGCAACAGTCTGCTACAAGCCAAAAATAAAAATAAAAAAAATCCACTGTGAGACTTCCCGATTTAGTTTCACTTTGGTCCGGGTGCTCTAGGTCAGTGGTCCTCAACCCTGGCCTACAGGGCCCACTAACAGGCCAGGTTTGCAAGATAACAAATACATCATAGGTGATATCATTTGCTGCTCAGTGATTGCAGTACTCTAGTCTGCATCTCCCCAAGGTAATACTTAAAATCTGGCCTGTTAGTGGGCCCTGAGGACCTGAGTTGAGGACCACTGCTCTAGGTTTTATTTTGGAGAGGGAATGACAAGGAAGCTTTAACCACCGAAAAACCATTACTGCTCAGTCAGCCCTGCACTTTGAACAGTCCACTAGCAGCATGTTGTAAAGGATTAGAGGCCGTTCTAGCTCCGTGTTGCCTCTCCCTCTTTCCGTCTGAGTGCTGTTGTGCAAGTCTGCCGACCATGGGCTGTTAAACACAATCCTGGATGATACAGCAACCAGGAATGTGTTAACACCTGGTAAACCAACTGTTGGCTTGACGTTGGAAGTAATTACAGCCATCTGATAACTTCTACATACAATGGAAGGTACCCGATGCTCTGAAAGATGCTCAGAGCATCCTCTTTCATTAGCCCCTTGTGGCGGAGTTTTGTACTAATTTGTAAGTAGACTACCTTTTGTTGACAGACATTGCCATCCTTCGGCAATGATACTACCAGATATATATATTTTTTTTATATATATTTTTTGACATTTTTATTCTTTTGATAGAATAATGATTGCTTCTGCTCCTGAGTGTAGAAACACGAAACGCGTAGAGCATTACAGGATGCAATCCTCATGGACTATTCTCCCTACACCATATACATATGTCTGTCTCAATTATTTTCTTATTTTGGAATTCCAGTATTTAGACCACTGTGACACTGTACACCCTTTTAAGTCTTGGTCAGACTGATATCATCCATGCATGTTATATTGTATCTACATATTTTTAACAATGTCATTTGTTGTACTCCATAAAATCTATGAACATTTATATTCTTATGTCTTTGCTTTACAATCAGACTCAGTTTTATGCCTCACTCAAAGTCCCAACCCTTTCTTATTTGTCTTCGAATATTAGGGATGGAGATACAACGTACAGTGCTGTATTTTGGCCTAGGCCAACAAGGCCCAGGCCTAGGGCGGCACTTTGCAGGGGGCAGCAAAAAAGCCACCCCCCACCTGAGACTCTATTGGCTACTGGTTGCTAGAGCCGCCTCTCTCATCCCCCGCTCTCTCTCTTATCCCTCTCTCTCTTATCCCCCCCCCTCTCTCTCTTATCCCCCCCCCTCTCTCTCTTATCCCCCCCCCCTCTCTCTCTTATCCCCCCCCCCCTCTCTCTCTTATCCCCCCCCCTCTCTCTCTTATCCCCCCCCCTCTCTCTCTTATCCCCCCCCCCTCTCTTATTCCCCTCTCTCTCTCTCTCTCTTATTCCCCTCTCTCTCTCTTATCAAAAGGTTATTGAAACCCGTGAGTTTTGGGATTACCCTTACACCCCTCTCTCTCTCTCTCTTATCCCCCCTCTCTCTCTCTTATCCCCCCTCTCTCTCACCCCCCCCCTCTCCCTCATCCCTCCCTCTCAGCTCCTCTCACCCGTCCCCCCTCTTTCTCTCCCTCAACCACCCCCCCTCTCGTGAGATCTCAGGGGTTCATGCTGGGACTTTTAGTCCTTCAATTTTTAAGGGAGTCACATCCGTTAAAAAGGGAGTGGGGCAAATTTACATAGGATGGGGGGGGGGGGGCGCCCAATTTTAGTCTTGCCTAGGGCAGCACAAAACCAAAATACACCACTGACAACGTATAGTCGTAACCTCATTTAAAGTCCCAACCCCTCTCCATATATATATATATATACACACACACACACACACACACACGTCTCAGCCATGTAAACTGGTACATTCAGCTGGAGAGCTTGATCTTTTGAAAAAGAAGAGACTTGCTGGCTGAATCACCAGATGAAAATAAAGGAAAGAAAGCCTAAAAAGAAAACGAATGCAGCCAACACAGCTAAGAATTGGTAAGCTGCAATATAGCAAAGGTTTGCTTTGAAACACACTGGTGTGACTTGTCATGCGCTTTGACAGGTCAAATTGCATGATAATTTGCACCCCATCGTCGGCAATGGAGACGTTTAAATTGCTGCAAAAGCGACTTTGCAGTGCCGCACCGATTTGAAAAAGTAGTTCCTGCACTATTTTTGGCAATTTCAGGAATGACCTAAAAAGCACTGGAGTCAGGGGATGAGCATGACTATCCGGCAGATAACCAATGGCTGCCTCCGTCTCTGGAAATACAAGTCACCAAAGCCACTAATCACCTTTCTCTTTACGCCTCTAAGAAAATGCCGAATTCATGTAAATCAAACACGTTTTAACATTTCTGACTCCCTTTGATAACGGAATATCCTTGCGGCAAACAGTGAGAGAATACGGCCAACAAAGAAGGACGGCAAATGTTGGAATTCACATTCAGCCTTTACCTCCCACTGTACAGAAAGCCGATCCAGGAACCTTTCCAGAGCGGTAAATAATGGCAGCTTATCGTTCGGCGGTACAGAGGACGCCATTGTTCCCATGCGCTCAGCGCCACTCTGGGGAAAAGGCTTTATGGAATGGTCACAAACAGCACAGACTGCGGCGGCGCTGATAAAAGCCCGCAAAACGCGCGGCACATCTGTCACTGGGCTGCTAGGGGAGAACATTTCAGGAACCTTTCCAGAGCGGTAAATAATGGCAGCTTATCGTTCGGCGGTACAGAGGACGCCATTGTTCCCGTGCGCTCAGCGCCACTCTGGGGAAAAGGCTTTATGGAATGGTCACAAACAGCACAGACTGCGGCGGCGCCGATAAAAGCCCGCAAAACGCGCGGCACATCTGTCACTGGGCTGGTAGGGGAGAACGTTTCATCTCCGTCTTGTTTCCATGGTCATCACCTGTGTTCCTTATTATACCGAGCCCATTTCTACGGCACGGAAAGACCCCGCGCCTGGGCTGCTCTGCTTTATCTCAGATATTCATATTAAGATTAAAGGCAAACACAGACATGAATCCTCAGTGTATATCTGAGCAGCTGCAATCAGTGGGGATGGAAAGGGGGGGGGGGTGCGCAGAATAAATATCGCTGCTATAGGAATCCGTAATGTATTTGTTACGATTATATTTGTAAAGGTTCCAGCAGCTTTGATAAGGGCTTTAAAGCTGAAGTTCATTCTTATATTTTGCCTTCCCTGGTTTCTCCTTTCTGCTCTTATACACAACGCGAATGATAAAAAGCAAAACAAAAAAAGCAAAAACAAAAAACACACCACATTTCCAATTTCATTACTTAACCAATATTGGACCCAGTGACATCAGCACTGGGTCTGTGTTTCTCAATGCATGTGAGCCGCTCAGGCTTTTGAAGGGATGCAAGTCCTCGATGTCCACTGCTGTGAGTGCTGGCTTGGGAGGGAGCTCGTCCCGGCTTCTGCCATCGCTTAGTACAGAATAAAACCTCCCCGAAAGCTGCACATCAGTACTATACCATCAATCTGTGGTGTGTAGCAACCACAGCCTGGGCTCCAAACAGGCCACGCCTCCAACATGTTTCGCTCCACCCCTCAGGGTTTAACCATGGAGAGTTCACAGCACCCTGCTTCGGTACTCCTAAGAGACCTCACAGGCCACGCCCCCAACATGTTTCGCTCCACCCCTCAGGGTTTAACCATGGAGACTTCACAGCACCCTGCCTCGGTACTCCTCCTAAGACCTCATGCAAGCAGTGGGCTTGCTCATGGGAGGGGGGGTCATGCAAATATTAAAAATGCCTTGATGGCTGGATGACAGTCTAAAGGGAGTGGGTCTTCTTAGACAAGCTGAATCTGCCTACAGCCCGCCCTCAGGTAACACCTAGAGGTGATGCTGGGCCTCCATAACAGGAAGTGAAATCCAGTCAATGAGGAGACAAGCTCAGGGGTCTTCAAACTACGGCCCTCCAGTTGTTCAGGAACTACAATTCCCTTCATGCCAAGTCATGTCTGTGAATGTCAAGAGTTTTACAATGCCTCATGGGATGTGTAGTTCCGCAACAGTTGGAGGGCCGTAGTTTGAGGATCCCTGAGCTAGATGCTGGACGTCCTAAAGCCAGAAAAATAAAGTGTGGGCTTTGAGATGGTAAAAGCGGTTGCACTCAATTTAGTATTTGGTGATATTGCTCTCCCTCTGCATGCACCACCATATCCAATATGTGGGGCGCAGTAGTCGCTTTGAAATGCATGCAGGGTGAGGGGGCTTTTCAAAATGTTTGTGGCATTTTAATTTATTGAACCTTAAAGAGAAGCAGTTTTACTTACCTAGGCATCCTCAAAGCCACATGATGGCCAGTGGACCTGGCGACCCGCCGCTGGAGTCGGCCGGTGGACCTGGCGACCCGCCGCTGGGGTCGGCCGGTGGACCAGGCGACCCGCAACTGGGGTCGGCCGGTGGACCTGGCGACCCGCCACTAGACTCGGCCGGTGGACTGGCGACCCGCCACTAGAAGTGAGAGGAATAGTGCCCAATTGCTGGAGTTAGTGGGAGGAATAGTAACCCTTCATTGGGGTCAGAGGCAGAATGTTGCCACAAGGGCCACATCCATCCCAAGGGCCCAAGTTTGGAGACCACTGCCCCAGAGCTAAACAAACCAGGGCAGCCACAGCTTGGCAGATCTGAACCCAGAAGTGATCAGAGCAGAGCGCTTCCAGGTTCATACCAGGAGAGATCAGCGGCTGGATATTCACTGATCTCCCGTTGCTTGGAGAGGTGGAGGTCCTGGGTCACCCAGAAGGGATAGGTGAGCCTGGACACATGGTGGGGAGAGTATGGGGGTTGTTTATCGCCACATACCCCAGCATGTAGGAGTGATCAGGCAGTGTTACAGCTTTTGGCTGTTATAGCGACTGGAAGTTTTCTCGCTAATAGTAATAGTAACATCAGCAGCATCATAAGGGTTAACGTTAACCCACCAACTGCACATATCCATCTTCGCTTCTCTCCCTTTTTGCTCTGATTGGCCCCAGGTATAAGGTTTCGTTAGCACTGCACAAGTGCCATTTTCTGACCTAAAGCTTACACGGGGCCCCCCTGGCTGGGTACCTGACCGACCAATCACCCATCACAGGAGGAGGGGGGTAGCGAGTCATATGACCCTCATTCCTGGAAGAACTGGGTATCTAAATCCGCTCCTTAAAGCCAAGAGAGATTTAAGAGCCCATGGTGCAGGTTGGACTGCCATTAAAGAGAACCTGTTGCACCAAAATAAACACATTACTGGTGAAGGGTAAATAAGTATGAAAAATTGGAGAATGGCTCTCCTGCCAAAGGATAGACGAGGCCCTGGATAAATCTACGGAATCAAAGCAATCTGCTTTAGCGTGGATCCAAAAATCGACATCACAGACGCAGGGCCTGCCAACCTTCCAGCATTTATTACGCCAGCAATTTCTTCCTCAGCGCCTCTGCACAGTGCTGAGTAATACAAACCGAGTTCATTATCAGTGATTGCTCCTTCCTCCTCTGCACCAGCTGGGAAAGTACACTGTGCAGCCGTGTGGCCCGGCAGGGCAGTGCGATGGGAGACACGCAGTGGGAGGGGGAAGACTCTGTACTTCAAATGCTGTTAAAAAAAGATTGTGCTGGAAAATATATATAATTACACCACAGTACAGTTCTTTGTTAAACCCTACTAAAATATCAGTCAGGCTTCGAAAGCTGGTAATGTCAAGAATAAAAATGGTTGCTGGCCTAGTTTTCACACAAGCTGAATAAATCATTATAATCTGCATGCGCAAAAGAATAAATCATTTTTAAGGCTCCTGCATATGTGGATACAGGAGGCACAGGTGTTGCAAATACAGTGCCTTGCAATAGTATTCACCACCCTTGACATTTTACATTACAGCCGCAAGTTCAATGCTTTGTTAATCTGAATTTTATGTGATGGATCAGAACACAATAGTCTAGGTTGGTGAAGTGAAATTAGAAAAATATATTACATAAAACTATTTTTTAGAAATAGAAAACAGAAAATTGGATTGTGCATATGTTTTCACCCCCTTTGTTATAAAGCCCATAAAAAGCTCTGGTGCAACCAATTACCTTCAGAAGTCCCATAATGAGTCCACCTGTGTGCAATCTAAAGCCTCGTACACACGCATCGAAAATCGTCAGGGAATTTTCGTCCGACGACCGATCTGCCGATTTTCGGCTTGTTAGTATGATGCTTCCGACAACCGACTGACTTGTCGGCCGAAAAAATCTGGTGTGCAGACTATAAAATTTTTGTCTGCCGTCAAAACACGGCCGATTTTCGTGCAGTCAGTACAGATTTCGACAGGGAAAAACCTAATGTGCAAGTCTGGGCATGCTCATTGAAGAAAGAACACAAAGAAAGCAAACCAACACATGACATCACTTCTGAAGTAGAATTTTGTCAGGCGAGAAAATTAGTGTGCAGTCTAGACACATTCCAACCAACAAAACACCACTCTGGACAAAAGACGGACGATCGGTCGGCCGATAATCGTTGCGGGTGTACTAGGCTTAAGTGTCCATGATCTGTCATTACATATACACACCTTTTTTGAAAGGCCCACTTAAGCAAGAGGCACCGCTAACAAAACACTGCCATGAAGACCAAGAAACTCTCCAAACAAGTAAGGGACAATGTTGAGAAGTACAAGTCAGGGTTAGGGTATAAAAAAATATCCAAATCTTTGACGATCCCCAGGAGCATCATCAAATCTATCATAACCAAATGGAAAGAACATGGCACAACAGCAAACCTGCCAACAGACCGCCGCCCACAAAAACTCACGGACTCGAGGGTATTAATCAGAGAGGCAGCACAGAGACCTAAGGTAACCATGGAGGACCTGCAGAGTTCCACAGCAGAGACTGGAGTATCTGTACATAGGAGGACAATAAGCAGAGTGGCCAGAAGAAAGCCATGACTTTCAGCAAAACACAAAATGGCACATTTTGAGTTTGCGAAAAGGCATGTGGGAGACTTACAAAATGTATGGAGGAAGGTGCTCTGGTCTGATGGGACTAAAATTTAACTTTTCAGCCATCAAAGAAAAAGCTAGGTCCCGCGCAAACCCAACACATCTCCAAAAGAACACCATCCCCACAGTGAAACATGGTGGTGCCAGTATCATGCTATGGTGATGATTTTCAGCAGCCGGGACTGGGAAACTGGTCAGAGTTGAGGGAAAGATGGATGATGTTAAATACAGTGATATTCTTGAGCAAAACCTGTATCACTCTGTGCATGATTTGAGGCTAGGACGGTGGTTCACCTTCCAGCAGGACAATGACCCTCAACACACTGCTAAAGCAACACTTGAGTGGTTTAAGAGGAAACATGTAAATGTGTTGGAATGGCCCAGTCAAAGCCCAGACCTCAAACCAATAGAAAATCTGTGGTCAGAATTTAAGATTGCTGTTCACAAGCGCAAACCATCCAACTTGAAGGAGCTGGAGCAGTTTTGCAAGGAGGAATGGGCAAAAATCCCAGTGGTAAGATGTGGCAAGCTCATAGAGAATTCTCCAAAGCGACTTAGAGCTGTGATTGCCGCAAAAGGTGGCTCTACAAAGTATTGACTAAATAGTTATGCACATTGACTTTTTCTGTTATTTTGTCCTATTTGTTGTTTGCTTCAGAATAAAAAGTTTAAAGTTGTTGGCATGTTCTGTAAATTAAATGATGCAAATCCTCAAACAATCCATGTTAATTCCAGGTTGTGAGGCAACAAAACACGAAAAATGCCAAGGGGGTGAATACTTTTGCAAGGCACTGTAGGTGTCTGCATCCAGGGGAGAAAATCCATACCTGTACTTTGTGTACACTCAGATCTGGGGTTACCAAATGCACAGTCACAGTGCTATCACATTGGAGCCAACAAGCCCCCTTTGTGATAACAGTGAAGGGGAAAGTTTCTCTTTAGGGCATGGGTGTTCAACCTGTGGTCCTCCAGCCTCTGCAGAACTACAAGTTCCATCATGCTTGTAACTGTTCAGCCTTGCAATGCCTCATAGGACTTGCAGTTCTGCAACAGCTGGAGGGTCACAGGTTGAGAACACAAAGAGAAAGGTCTATTGGACATCTGTAACAATGTAACATCTGCATGTTGTTTTTATCTGAACAAGCACAGACAGTGCGCACACACAGTGCTTGATCAGCTTCTTCCACGGTCACATTGGATGGAGGCTGAAAGCTCTGAACCATAAAGGGATCACAGCTGGGTGCTTCCAGGTTCATACTACCCAAGAAAGATCATCAAATGGACGTTCACTGAACTCCAGCTGTTCTGCATTCTGACACCTGCCAGGGAGGTCCCCAATCAACCAGAAGGGACAGATCTGGGGAAGGCTACAAAACTAAATCTGGTGCACTGAAGGTTCCCAGGAGCACAGTGGCCTCCATAATTCTCACATGGAAGACGTTTGGCACAACCAGAACGCTTCGAAGAGCTAGTCGCCTGGCCAAACTGAATAATCAAGGGAGAAAGGCCTTAGTAAGGAGGTGACCAAGAACCCGATGGCCACTCTGATTAAGCTCCAGAGATCCCATGTTGAGATTGGACAAAGTTCTAGAAGGGCAACCATCACTGCAGCCCTCCACTGATCTAAGTTTTATGGCAGAATGGCTAGAAGGAAGCCTCTCCGCAGTACAAAACACATGGAAGCCCGCTTGGAGTTTGCAAAAAAGCACTTAAAGGACTCTCAGACTGAGGAAAAAAGAAGATTCTCTGGTCAGATGAAACCAAGATTGAACTGTTTGGCCTCAATTCTAAATGTTATGTGTGAAGGAAACCAGGCACCACTCATCACCTGCCAAATGCCCTACCAGTAAAGCATGGTGGTGGCAGCATCATGACGTGGGGATGTTTTTCAGCAGCATGGACTGGGAGACAGTACAGAAAGTATTTCCTCAATGAAACCAAAGAAAATGAATAAGCTAGAACCCAACTGTCCTTTAATGTGGCATATAAGAGGGTCAGGGGAGTAGTAGGGAACACACAGGGGAAATGGATGTAGCTCCTCTCAGATTAGGTCTTGAGATCCTAATGCACATGTAAAAACAAACACAAGAGGGCGCCTTCATCTAGGTGTAGTGATTTAAAAAAAAAAAAAAAAAAAAGTATAAAATAAAAATGCACTCACTAGATAAAAGCGAATCAATGTTGGTCATAAACCATATAGACCTCCATAGGATCACAGTGAGGCTGTAGAGCTCTGCAGGGATGTGGCTAGTTGTAGTAGAGATCTTGATGGAAGTACAGCTGTCAGACTTCAGGCTGGAACATAAGGATCAGCAGCTTCCAGAACCATATTTCCTATAGTTTGATAAAAGGGTGTTTGGGACTGCCCTGAAACATAGCCAAATCCCCTCCACTACCTGTCATGACTCAGCCGAGAGAAGTGCAGTTTGGTGCCACTTCTGGAAGCTGCTGATGCTTATGTTCCAGCCTGAAGCCCGACAGCTGTACTTCCATCAAAAACTCTGCTTCAACCAGCCACATGCCTGCAGAGCTCTGCAGCCTCATGGTGATCCCTTTGGAGGTCTATATGGGTTTATAACAAGCCTTGATCCACTTTTATCTAGTGAGTGCATTTTTTTATGTCTTTTATACTTTAATAAAATCACTACACCTAGAAGGAGTCGCCCTCTTTCTTGCATTTGTTTTCTATATCCTCAATGAAAACCTGTTCCACAGTGCTCTGGACCTCAGGCTGGGCTGAAGGTTCCCCTTCCAACATGACAACGATCCTATGCACACAGCCAAGACAGCACATAAGTGGCTGAATGTCCTAGGGTGACTCAGCCAGAGCCCTGACTTGAACCCTATTGAACATCTCTGGGGAGACCTGAAAATGGTCTCTTCATACTAGAGCTGCACGATTCTGGATAAAATGAGAATCACGATTTTTTCTTGCTTCAAATAAAGATCACGATTCTCGGCATAACATCTTTATACAAAAAAATTGTTTGGGGGTTCTAATTCATTTTCTAGCAAAAAAAAAAAAAAATACTGATTTTAACTTGTAAGCAACAAGTGTCAGAAAAAGGTTTTAGTCTTTAAAGTGATTGTACAGTCTCCTTTTTAAAAAAAAAAAAAATGAAACAAACATGTTATACTTACCCCCTCTGTGCACTTGGTTTTGCACAGAGCAGCCCGGCTCCTCCTCTTCTCTGGTCACTCATTCCTGCTCCTGGCCCCTCCCTCCCATTGAGTGCCCCCACAGCAAGTAGCTTGCTATGGGGGCACCCGAGCCGAGCTGCAGCTTTGTGTGTCCATTCGCGGCTATGCCTCAGCCAATCAGGAGAAAGTCCTGGAGGGACTCGTGGACATTGCTGGAGAGAGAAGGGGTTCAGGTAAGAATTAGGGGTGCTGCTACACCCAGAAGGTTTTGTATCCTAATGCACAGAATGCATTAAGATAAAAAAGCCTTCTGACTTTACGACTCCTTAAAGCGGAGTTCCGGCCACAAAATCGACATAATCGATTTTGGGCCATCCGCTTCCTATTTGTCACCTGAAAAAGAAATGGATGGTTACGATTTTTTTTTTTTTTGTTTACTTACCTTGTTTTTGAAGAAAAATATACTCACCTTTCTTGCACTTCCTCCCTCTGCGGCCGTGGCCTGCGCTGTCACTTCCTCTTTGCGTTGATTCCTGGGAGCTGAACGTCATCGCTCCCAGGAATCAATGCGCCTGCAACGGCCCCGCTCGTCACTTCCGGTGAGGCGCCGCATTCCCTGCTAAACAGCTTCTGGGCATGCCTAGAAGCTGTGGAGGAATGCGGGGCCGCACCGGCGGGGCCGGTGCAGGCGCATTCTGGAGAAGAGGACGCGCTGGCTTCAGCTGCCCACATCCGAGATGGCAACGCTGGAGAAGAAATTTTAAAGGTAAGTATTTCTTCTAAAATGTAAGTGCAACCCCGGGACAGTTCAGAGGCTATCCATTGTGGAATGAACTAGCCCTGACTGTCCCGGGGTATTTTTATTGAAAAAAAAAATTGTGGCCGGAACTCCGCTTTAAGGCTCCACACCTGAGCGTATCGTTTTCAGGTGTTTTTCCCAGGCATTTTTTCAGGTCGTTTTTTGCAGGTGTTTGGAGGCAGGTATTGACATCTAAAAAAAACACTTGTAATTTGCCAAAAAAGAAGCTCATGTACTTTTGAGCTTCAGGCTTTTTGCTTCAGGTGACAAAACACTCATATGTTAACAGGGGCCATTGAAATGAATGGGATTTTGCTTGTTGGGCATTTTGAGACTTCAGAGATGAAAAAATGATCAGGTGTGAACAGGGCCATAAACTGCCTTTATTTGCAGCAGAGAACAGCTCTGCATTGTATGAATCGAGGAAATGCCCGAATTAAGATGGGGGGGGGGAGATGAATAGAGATCACGATTTTTTAACGATTAATCGTGCAGCTCTACTTCATACCCGAAAAGACCCAAGTATAATTACTGCCAAAGGTACTTCAATAAAAGTACTGAGTAAAGGGTCTGAATACTTTGTTACATGTGATATTTCTGTTTTTTCTTTTTAATAAATTCACAGACATTTGGAAAATTCTGTTTTTACTTTGTCATAATCGTGTACTGAGTGTAAATTAGCGAGAACATTTTTTTTTTTTTTTTTATTTAAACTGTAGTATCAGTTTGCAAAATAACAAAATTGGAAAAAGTGAAAAAGTGAAGGAGGTCCGAATACAAGCCAAGAAAGACAGATACAAATTAAAAACATGAAAGACGCAACAAAGATTTACAAATATGACACAGACCTGAGGTATGCCCTGGTCGGCACGCCTAAAAGGGGGCAATAAAAATGAAGAAATGTAAGATTGTTGTAAGGGAAAGGGGTGGGAGGGTATCGTGCACCGGAAACAGACAGGAAGATAGGAGAGTGAGTGGAATATATACCCCCCCAAACTCCTCCCATAAACTCAGGCCACCATGCTGGTCTTTCTTATTTATAATCAGAATGGTGGGGTTGGACTCGGTCGTATCTACACTCGGGACTGCTGACGCTGGAACTGCACTACCTCTGGTGTAGCAGCTGCAGGATTGGATTCTAAGACCTCCACTTTGGTTTGGATAGCATTGATAGATGTGGATGAGGTATTGATCATCAGGTGTAACTGAGTGAGTGCCATGGATATGGACTGTAGAGAAACTGGTTCTGAGCTAGGTCCGGCTTCTGATGGGGGTGGAATAATTTAAACCGCTCTGCTTTTCGAGCTGTGGCCGGGTAGGGAATGTCTCTACGCTGTGGTTCTGTTGTAAGCTTCGGAATGGTCCAGCTTCAGATTTTGAGCACTGCTATGCTCCGAACCCCTGGTAGGCGAAGGAGGGGCAAAAGCAGAATTGTTGCTGTGAGAAGCCCGGGAAATGATCCAGCTACAGAAAAGATGTGTTAGAGCAGTGGTTCTCATCTTCTGTCCTCAGGACCCATCAATCGCAGCCCCAGCCACAAGAGGGCGCCAGTTCCCCCAATGTAAGCATCTCGCTCCAGCAGGCTGCGGCCTCAATTACTGACCAGCACGCCATCTTATTCTGCGCACCTGCGGGCAGGGGCCACATGGGGACAAAACACCTGCCGCAGCTAATTCTAGTCACCAATCCGTTTGGCGCCTGCGGTTTGTTGAGCCCTGCAAAAACCTATACATTTATAGATCCTGAGTGAATACTATATGTACAGTTATTTACGCTTGCCTCTACCACAATCATGTAACTAATGCCAGTGGCGTAGCGTGGGTTGTCAGCACCCGGGGCAAGGCTAGTAATTTGCGCCCCCTAACCTGCGGGATTTTAGCACTTGAGTCTCTTCCACTAGATTAGTTAAAGAAACCCTTACCCCCTAAGCACTTTAGAGCAGGCCAGTGTCCCCACAGATCACCTTTTAGAGCAGGGTCCTCATAGATCCCCCTTTAGAGAATGGTCCCCATATAATCTATGGGGACATTTCTCTAAAGTGGGGAATCTATGGGGACCCTGCTCTAAAAAGGGATCTATGGGGACCCTGGCCTGCTCTAAAGGGGATCTATGGGGACCCTGGCCTGCTCTAAAGGGGATCTATGGGGATCCTGCTCTAAAGGGGGGATCTATGACATAGATCCCCTTTAGAGCAGGGTCCCTATAGATCCCCCTTTAGAGCAGGCCTGGGCAGGTCCCCCATAGATCCTCCTTTACAGCAGGCCAGGGTGAGGTGAGGTCCCCCATATAGATCCCCCCTTACAGCAGGCCAGGGTGAGGTCCCCCATATATATCCCCCCTTACAGCAGGCCAGGGTGAGGTCCCCCATATAGATCTCCCCTTACAGCAGGCCAGGGTGAGGTCCCCCATATAGATCTCCCCTTACAGCAGGCCAGGGTGAGGTCCCCCATATATATCCCCCCTTACAGCAGGCCAGGGTGAGGTCCCCCATATAGATCTCCCCTTACAGCAGGCCAGGGTGAGGTCCCCCATATAGATCCCCCCTTACAGCAAGCCAGGGTGAGGTGAGGTGAGGTCCTGTCCCCCATATAGATCACCCCCTTTACAGCAAGCCAGGGTGAGGGGGATCTATATGGGGGACCCCGGACCTCACCTCACCCTGGCCTGCTGTAAGGGGGAGATCTATATGGGGGACGGGACCTCTCCTCACCCTGGCCTGCTGTAAGGGGGAGATCTATATGGGGACCTCACCCTGGCCTGCTGTAAGGGGGAGATCTATATGGGGGACAGGACCTCTCCTTACCCTGGCCTGCTGTAAGGGGGGATCTATATGGGGGACCTCACCTCACCCTGGCCTGCTGTAAGGGGGGATCTACATGGGGGACCTGGTCCCCCATATAGATCCCCCCTTACAGCAGGCCAGGGTGAGGTCCCCCATATAGATCCCAGGTCCCCCATATAGATCCCCCCTTACAGCAGGCCAGGGTGAGGTGAGGTCCGGACCCTGGCCTACTGTAAGGGGGGGCTCTATATGGGGGACCCCAGACCTAACCTCACCCTGGCCTGCTGTAAGGGGGGGTCTATACTCAGTCCTGACTCCTGTCCTGTGTCACTCGTGACTCCTACCTTTTTTTTTGCAGTTGCTCCCGATCACAGCAGGCTATGTCTTCTCTTCTCCTCCAGGTCCTCCGGCTCCTAGGTTTTCCTCCTGCGTCTGTCGCCACTGGCTCTCTCCTCTCTGGCCTGTGTCACCTGCTGCCGCTACCAGCTTCTTCTTGCTGCTGCCTGGGCTGGTCTGGTGTGGCTCCCGCGCTCAGCGCTGCGCTGGGCGGCCGCTGCAGTGCACTGTCCCTCCCCCAGATTGTCCCTCGCTCTCCGCACGCCTGGCAAACCCCCCCCCCCCTCCACAGTGGGCGGCGACCCGGCGGCTCAGATTGGATTCGCACAGCGCCGCCGCCACAGCCAGCACTGCAGTGTGAGAGAATAAGTGAGCCAGGCAGGGCAGAGCTGCGGGTGCGAGCGCGCCCCCCCCAGATGTTGCGCCCGGTGCGGCCGGCCCCCCCTGCACCCCCCACGCTACGCCACTGACTAATGCCAAGGCACCCACAACTGACCCGGTCACTCACCAGGAGTGTATACATATGGAATTCACATCTATTTATCCTTGGTCAGTGGCTCAGAAAACATGGGAGCCACTGATCGCCAATAAGCATTTTTGGAAGGTGGTAACCTATGGCATTTTGGTGTCCTTCATGATGGGTTACCTATGGCACATTCCTGTTGGCCTTCATGATGGGTTATTTATGGAACATTCCTATTCTCCATGATAAGTCACCTATGGCACATTTCTATTCTCCTGCGTGATGCGTCACCTATGGCACGTTCCGGTCCGCCCTTATAATGTGTCACGGGAGGCATGTTCCTGTCCTCCATGATGTGTCACCTAAGGCACGTTCCTGTTAGCCCTCATGATGGGTCAGATATGGCACATTCCTATTCTCCTTCATGATGGGTCACCTATGGCACGTTCTTGTTCTTCATGATGGGTCACCTATGGCACATTCCTGTTTGCCTTTATGATGGGTCACCTATGACATGTTCCTGTCCTCCTACATGATAGGTCACCTATGGCACATTCCGGTTTGCCTTTATGATGGGTCACCTATGACATGTTCCTGTCCGCCTACATGATAGGTCACCCATGGCATGTTCTGGTTCTCCTTCAAGATAGATTTCCTTTAAGAACAGCAGACTTGTTCAAGCAAATACCGTAATCATAGCTGGGACATTTTGTCAGAAGGATTTGCATGCATTAAACTAAAATTAGCCCTGGAAGTCACCATGAATGTGGTGATGTCACCCGTTCCACCTGTTTTCAGGCACACACGGACTTATAAATATATAATAGGTTGATGGACCATGTCAGGACACCGGCAAAGTTTCATGGCAGCTGCACCTATGTGAAATCCTTAGGTCTGTTTACTCTTACACAACAAATTAATTAATTATGGGAACAACCTTTACTCCACTTTATAATTGGAGTGTCACAACACAACTATGCAAGTCACCTCTTCAAGCAGCTGCAATTTAGGTTCCCAGGCCATAGAACAAACAAATATTTACAAGGGAGGAATTCGGGAAATTAAAGAGGCTGGGCTGGACATCTGCGGGAACAGGACATACTTCCCCAATGTAATCTTTATTTAGAAGCAACGATAAAGGTGGGGCCAGATGATCAATGAGGATCCTTTTATACATTTGCAAGATATTTATATGCAAGTGTATTTAGCTTTAGGGAAGAAGTGTGGTTCTAAAAGAAAAAAAAAAAGAAAAGAAGTGTAAAAGTATTTCAAAACAGCAAGCAAGATTGCGCGATGACTTTTCACCATTTTCCTTGCTTCCGCTTTCCCTGGAAAAATGGGCGTTCATTTTAAAGGGGCATTACTTCTAACCTCTCTTAGGCATTTCTTTGAATGCCCAATAAAAGGATTTGCAGTCACAAGTGGCTGTGTGTATAAAAAAAAAACGATATTTCCAGCATGGCTTCAAGGGTGTGTGCTCTCCAGGCTATCCAATATATGACCTGCAGGGAGAAGTAATAAGCATGCCTATTTAAAGGGCCAGCATTTTCTCCCGATATCTATGTGTGCGCAGTAGAATCCTATAGGGGGCATGGAGAAGTAAAAATGCCAAGTATGTGCCCTTGATCTCGCTCTCGGATAATGACTGTTGAGAAGAAACCAGCTGGGCAGAGTCTAGGCCTGCGACGTCATCGCACACACCAGCGGACATTTCATGGGTGCCATCTTTGTGACTGTATACCGCAATCCTACCCATTCCTCACGTGACGCAACAGCCTAAATATTTGATTTTAACTTGCTGCTCTGAGTATATATCCTCTAAAGGGGAAGGGGGGGGGGGGGAATGGTATGAGTCATTAGTACCCTTGCACTTTCTTTCATGGATCTGTATTGGTATGACTTAGCAGTGCCCTTACGGTTTCTTCCATGGTCATGTATTGGTATGAGTAGTGCCCTTATGGCTTCTCTCATGGATATGTGTTGGTACGAGTTAGTAGTACCCTTACTTTTTTCATGGCTATGTATTGGTAGGAGGGGAAAAAATAAAAAAAATAAAATAAGGGGGGGGGGGGGGGTAGGGAAGGATGGAGAAAAAAGGGGGGAGGAGGGAGGAAAATGAAGGGAAAAAAAAAAAGGGGGGGTAAGGAAGGATGGAGAAAAAAGGGGGGAGGAGGGAAGAAAATGAAGAAAAAAAAAAAACAAAAAGGGGGGGGGGGGGCGACTGTGTTGTGCATTTAAATGAGCATCACCCCCTCCCCCCCACCGACAGCTGCCTGCAACCAAAAACAAGGTGTTCAGCATGCAGGGAGTCTAAAGGGTCCCTTACTGCAGTTTGCACATTGATGTGGACCACTACTGTGTCTCTTAAACAGCGTCTCCAAAAAAAAGCCTGGTATGGACTTCGTACCCTTGCAGTTTCTTTCATGGATATGTATTGGTATGATTTAGTAGTACCCTTACGGTTTCTCGTACCCTTACGGTTTCTCTCATGGATATGTATTGGTATGACTTAGTAGTACCCTTACAGTTTCTCATGGCTATGTATTGGTATGACTTTGTAGTACCCTTACGGTTTCTCGTACCCTTACGGTTTCTCGTACCCTTACGGTTCCTCTCATGGCTATGTATTGGTATGAGTTAGTAGTACCCTTACGGTTTCTCTCATGGCTATGCATCGGTATGATTTAGTAGTACCCTTACGGTTTCTCTCATGGACATGTATTGGTATGAGTTAGAAGTACCCTTACAGTTTCTCTCATGGCTATGTATTAGTATGATTTAGCAGTACCCTTACGGTTTCTCTCATGGATATGTATTGGTATGATTTAGTAGTACCCTTACGGTTTCTCTCATGGATATGTATTTTGCGCAGAGTTCTGTTCTAAGCCGAGGGAGATGGGAACAATTGGAATAAACATATAAAGACAAACATGACAAATATTACAGGAATTTCGACGTCAACAACTTCATGCAGAGATTAAGACAGAATGAGAAAACAGATAAAGCTTGAACGGCCAGGGATGCCAAGCGGGGACATTGAAGCCTGAGGTCAAGATGACAAAGGATCCCACTAAACAATTCCAGGTCTGTACCAGGCAGAACACAAAACAAGAAACCGAGCACTGGCCGCATTACTGCAAACTTCTGCTGCTTTGGGGTTGATTTACTAAAACTGGAGTGTGCAAAATGGGGTGCAGCTGTTCCAACTTCAGCTTGTTCAATCAAGCTTTGACAAGAAAAAAAAAAAAAAAACCTGGAAGCAGGTTGGTTTGTGCGCAGAGCTGCACCAGATATTGCACTCTTTAGTTTTCATATATCAAGCCGCCGTGTGCCTAAAAGTGGACATGCACATAACAATTGGACCAAATGATTCTTCAAAGAATCTGATATGACTCGGATTTGTAAATTATTAAGCCATACCGGGTCAAAGATCTTTCGAAAAATAACGGACATTATTGTGATTAGTCTGAATGGAAAATCTAAAACGTAGGAAAGGCGATACTTTGATATGGTTATTAAGTGTATGGCGCCTTGAAAGATACTATATGATCTGAAAAAGTCTAAGAAAGTTGATTGGAAATATAATTGTTCCTTGTAATGGCCACGGGAATGCATGCTTACTGCTTGCCAAAGAGTGTTGCCGCCAACGTAGGGGGGTTTACTGAGGTCACTGATACCAATCCTAGGGTTTATTACTGCAGCCACTGACCCCAATGCGGGGGGGTTATTACGGAGGCCACTGACCCCAATGCTAGGGTTTATTATTGCAGCCACTGACCCCAATGCGGGGGGGTTATTATTACGGCCACTGACCCCAATGCTAGGGTTTATTATGGCCACTGACCCCAATGCGGGGGGTTATTACTGCGGCCACTAATCCCAATGCTGGGGTTTATTATTGCAGCCACTGATCCCAATGCTGGGGTTTATTATTGCAGCCACTGATCCCAATGCTAGGGTTTATTATTGCGGCCACTGATCCCAATGCTAGGGTTTATTATTGCGGCCACTGACCCCAATACGGGGGGTTATTATTGCAGCCACTGATCCCAATGCTAGGGTTTATTATTGCGGCCACTGATCCCAATGCTAGGGTTTATTATTGCGGCCACTGACCCCAATACGGGGGGTTATTACTGCAGCCACTAAAACCAATGCGGGGGGTTATTATTACCGCCACTGACCCCAATGCGGGGGCTTACTGTGGCCACTGACCCCAATGCGGGGTTTTACTGCGGCCACTGATCCCAATGCTGGGGTTTATTACTGCGGCCACTGACCCCAATGCGGGGGGTTATTACTGCGGCCACTGACCCCAATGCGGGGGGTTATTACTGAGGTCACTGACACCAATGCGGGGGGTTATTACTGCGGCCACTGACCCCAATGCGGGGGGTTATTACTGCGGCCAGTGACCCCAATGCGGAGGGTTATTACTGCGGCCACTGATCCCAATGCAGGGGGCTATTACTACAGCCCCTAAACCCAGCAGGGGGGGTTATCGCAGCCACTGACACCAATGCAGGGGGTCATCATTGGGGCCACCAACCCCATTGCTGTGGAGTTTTATTGCAGCCCCTGACACCAACCCTGGGGTTTAGGATTGTGGCCACTGAAAGCAGTGCACAAGTACAATGTAAACACTGGCATTTTTTTGTGCCTGGGAAGCCCATACAGCTACCATAGACCTAAATGGCTGTGTGCAGCTGTATGCAGGTAGATGCATGAACCCACACAGATGTGTCTCAAATCCCCCCCAAAGTCAGACTGAAATGTCGGCTTGAAATTCAGCGTGAACCTAGGCTTAAATTTTGAACGGGAACACAAAGCATCGCAACACGCCTACACATAGGGCTGAGACGAGGCAAGAAGGGCAGATGTGATTGAATCCTGTTCAACTTCATTAAACCCGTTTCATTTCAAATAAATATTTTCTCGTCTTGAAATTACACTGACTCCTGTATAATAATCCGGAGAGAGGGGAGCGTGGTTTGCCCCCAGCACTGGGTGACCTTGTCCCGGGACCTAATGGTAAGTTACTAATTAGGAAAAGATCAGCCTACAGACAATACCGGTGACTAGTCCTTTGCCTTTTTTTGGGCCAAGTTTCCAGTTCAGGTCCTTTTAATCTTTGGGACTTCAGCTTGCATACCAGGTTTCCTGAAGGGCATTCCATAATTTTGTTGCCTGCAATCATTTTGGGGACACCAGGGACTGTTAAACACACAGGACTCGCTATGCAGCACATGAAAGCTTGGCAGTGGCACGCTTGATCTGAGCTGATCCAAGGACAGCTGTGCACAGAGACAAACCCAGCGTCCCCGGAGCCAGGAAAGCCGCACAAATTGAATTTCTCCCTTTCTAATGCGCTTCATAGGCTACGCTTTTTGGGGCTTTGATCTGCGCTCATCTGGTGGGTCTGGTGAAAGTCACGGCGTTTATTCAGAATTACTCAGATGGTAAAACATTTTAAACTAGTTAGGGAAACCTCAAAAGAATTTTGTTTCTGTGTAGTCACCACAAAGTCTAGCCAGAGTTACACAAACTTTTACAAAAACCAAGGGCCAAAAAAATAAAATAAAAAACTTACTGGGATGCTAAAAGGACAATAAAACAGTCAAAAGTGATAACAGAATTTTTAGGGCTCATGCACAAGGACGAGTAGAACGTAAAATCAGGCATTTTTTTCTGTGCCTGGGAACCCCATACCGTTATCATAGACCTAAATGGCTGTGCGCAGCTGTATGCAAAAAGATGCCGGTCCCCGCATAAATCATACCCATGAATGCGAAACGCGTTCATTCCCTGAGTGAACTCAGAAAATACATCCATACACAATTACCAGTGTATACTCCAGTATAGCCGTGCAGGTGGCTATACAAAGCACCTGGGATCCTGGGTGCAGAAATACTGATGCCAAGTCATACGTGGCCAAATACACTACCTCATGGACCACTAACTCACAATTTTAAATCCTGCGGATCACAAACATGAATTTTACATGCCGTATACACACAATGCTCCAGCTCTCTGCCCCACTCCCACCGTAGATCACACTTCTGCCTTATAAACACAATGCTCCGGCTCTCTGCCCCCTCCCTCTGGATCACAAACCTGTCTTATACACACACACACACATACCTCGGGCTCTCTGCCCCCTAACCCCCCCGGATCACACTGCTGCCTTATACACACAATGCTCTGACTCTGCTCCCCTCTCCATGGATCACACTTCTGCTTTATACACACACAATACTCCTGCTCTCTGCCTCCTGGATCACACAGCTGCCTTATACACAATGCTCCAGCTGTCTGCCCCCTTCCCCCTGGATCACACTGCTGCCTTATACACACACACACACACACACACAAATACCCCTGCACTCTTCCCCCACCACATTACACTGTTGCCTTATACACAATGCTCCTGCTGTCTGGCCCCCTTCCCCTGGATCACACTGCTGCCTTATACACACACAATGCTCCGGCTCTCTGCCCCTCCCCCGCATCACACTGCTGCCTTACACAGACTTATCGTTGGATCTCACCTCAATACCCAGCCACGTGCTCGAGCTCTGTGCTTCCTTCCACAGTCTGATCAGCACTGCCATTTCAAGTCTCCTCCTTTACCTCCCACTCTCTACACTACTCCCAGCGTTTCCCTCTGAGTTCACAGGAGCCGCAACTAGAGGCGGCTTTGGGCATCTATACCCACTGACAGTATGGATTGTCAACACACAAGGAGAACAACTATGGAAACATTAGGCGGTATACATCCACCACAATGTTGAATTGTATTGAATTGTGGAAGAAATCTTCTCGTAGACCATCCGTGGTCCACGGAACACAGGTTGGTGACTGCGGCACTAGTGTATACGAGGCCATATTAACAAAGTAAACGGTTTGTCAAAATTCTTAGAACCAGCACTTGCAATATGCAACTTTCAGGGCTGCTGGCTCTAGTTCTCGCAGTTCACTGAACTTCCAGTCTTCACAGGGAAGAGTTAACAGTGACCTATCCAGTCAGTCTGTTAGTTTGGAGAAGGAAAGGAAAGGAAGGAAAGGGAAGGAAGGAAAGGGAAGGAAGGAAAGGGAAGGAAAGGAAAGGAAGGAAAGGGAAGGAAGGAAAGGGAAGGAAGGAAAGGGAAGGAAGGAAAGGAAGGAAGGGAAGGAAGGAAAGGAAGGAAGGAAAGGAAGGAAGGAAAGGAAGGAAGGGAAGGAAGGAAAGGAAGGAAGGAAAGGAAGGAAGGAAAGGAAGGAAGGAAGGAAGGAAGGAAAGGAAGGAAGGAAAGGAAGGAAGGAAGGAAGGAAAGGAAGGAAGGAAGGAAGGAAAGGGAAGGAAGGAAGGAAGGAAGGAAAGGGAAGGAAGGAAAGGGAAGGAAAGGGAAGGAAGGAAGGAAAGGGAAGGAAGGAAGGAAAGGGAAGGAAGGAAGGAAGGAAAGGGAAGGAAGGGAAGGAAGGAAAGGAAGGGAAGGGAAGGAAGGAAAGGAAGGAAAGGAAGGGAAGGAAGGAAAGGAAGGAAAGGAAGGAAAGGAAAGTGCCTTGTCATCCTGGGTTATGGGGCTGTGTGTTTTTATTGATGCACACTGTGTAGGGAGACAACTTTAGTGCCTGCATACAAGGGTGACCCCATAGGATGCTGCAAAAGAAAGGAGCCACCCTAAAACAGGAAACCCGTGGCAGTGATCATGACACCAGCTAAAACCGGAACATATGCAAGGACTAAAAGATAAAAAAGCTGCACACTTAGTAAGGTAATAAATCTGCTGTTGAAATGCTTAAATTGGAACTTCACGCTCTCAATCATTTTTTTTTTTTTTAATCCTTAAGTTGCTTGCATTAGTAAAAAGATAGAAAAAAAAAGTACTGTATATCACATTTACTGGTTTTAAAACTTTTTTTTTTTTATATTTGTTCAGTTGCTTCCTGGTTCCAGGATCCCAGGAGTCTTCGGGAAGGAAGGAGGGGTTTTCCAATTAAGCACACCCGCCTGCCTACATGCCTAAGTTAAGGGCAGATCGATTTCAAGAACTAAATGCTACATGAACCATCTGCCCTTATTCAAGATGGCCACGACCAGAAAAAAAAAAATGCTTGAAATATACAACTCTGTGTATAATGAATCTATAGAATATAAGAGTTTCACTATTTGAATTGAATTAACTTTTTGATGATATTCAAATTTGAGATATCTACACACGTTTTACCTTTCATTTCTAAGTGATCACATAACCTCTGTTCTCAGCTGCATAAGGAGCTCAGAGAGTTGGGGGGGAAAGGAAACAACAGCACACTGATCTTCCCAGTTAATGGCTGTGTAGGATGGGGGTGGTGTCAGGACAAATCTAAAACATTAAAGGAGAGCAGGCTGAGTTCCTAGCACTGCCAGAAAACTGACCACACCATGCTCTGTCTAGCGTGGTCAGTTTTTAAATAGGAAACAGAGGGACTGGCAGGAACACCAGGGATTCCACATAAAGGTAGCAATACAAAGAAAACAGGATATTTTTTTCATGCAAGTATATGGTACAGCAGGCACATATCAGGAATATAGAATGTTGGATTTACATATTCTGTAACTAGGGACAAGCGCAAATCCTTTCAAAATGTAATTTTTATTAAATATCACTTTGAATAAGAGCAATCAAACATGGCGGCACACTTACCGGTCTCTTCAAAGAAATATCCATTCCTGGACATCGCTGCCGGGGGACTCTCTGCAGGGGAGAAAACAAACAATGGTCACTGCAACGTTCTTTTCACAATATGGAAACTTTCTGCAGGAATGTCGATAGAAGACTCTCCCATCTAGCAAACAATGCTGAGCGTGATCTATGACACATAGGTGTCCACAGGCATCCCACACATACTTGTTTAAAGCTGAAGTTGAATCTTGCCTTCTGTAGTTTCCCCCCCTTCCTCATCCTTATGAAAATGTTATATACAGCCTCTCCATTTCCATTGTATACCTTACTTTAGCCCTAGTGAGGTGATCACTGGATCGCTGTGCCTCTATGCAATGCAGGCAGACCATGGCTGGCGAGAGGGGCCAGCCAGACACTGTCCATAGATTCCTTAAAGGATAAGTTCACCTTTAAAAATGTAATGAAATATTTTCTTACCTGCAAACAGGTGTGCATCTAAGCATTTCTTTTTTTTTTTTTTTTCCACTTGGAGCCTGTAATTCATGGATACTCAACCTGTGTTCCTCCAGCTGCAGAGCCATTATGCCTCTGCCTTTGGGAGTAATGCTTGTAACTGTTCAGCCTTGCAATGCCTCATGGGACTTGTAGTTCTCCAACAGCTGGAGGTCCACAGGTTGAGCACCCATGCTGTAAAACCTTCAACCCTGATGCCAGTAGGCTAGATTTTATGTGTAGAGCGAAGCAGTGAATATAATCCAACTTCCAGCAGCCCTGTTAGTATAGAAGTTAAAGTGGTTGTAAAGGCAGAAGGTTTATCACCTTACTGTATTCTATGCATGAAGGTAAAAAAAAAAAAACCTATGTGCAGCAGCCCCCCTAATACTTACCTGAGCCAAGACTGTCCCAGGTCTCTCGCTCCAGATTGCCTCAGCTACAGCAATCAAGTCCCACTCTGTGTATTATGGACATTTAAAAACGGGGCACAGATGTGAGCATGCACAGGAGTGCCCCCATAGCAAGTGGCTTGCTGTCGGGGCACTAGGAAGAGGGATGGAGCCAGAAGCACTGGTGGGGGATACAAGAAGAGGAGGATTAGAGCTGCTCTTTGCAAAACCAACTGCACAGAGCAGGTAAGGATAACATGTTTAATATTTAAAATAAAAAGGTTTTAATATTACTTTAATAAAAAAAAAAGTCCATGACAAACAAACATCACTCAAACATTTCTCATACATGCTAGAGGTGGGAGCCAAAACAGAAAGGACACGATGCATAACTTGAACGAAGAGAGCTACATTCCTCCAGGTCACTAGAGGCCCTCACCACAACCAGTCCACCGAGCCAAACACAAACACATTGGCCTCCAGAAGCTTCCAGAGAAACAAGAAGCCCTTTATGATGGCATACCTCCGAAATATCCCTCTAAACATTCCAAGCTGGAGAAGGCCAACACCTTTAATACAAACTTATTTGATACAAAAGCCCTGAACACTTCATTGGTCACACTATCAGTTGAGAAAGAAAGCAATCTAAAAGAATATCTGTACTTTGAAGAAGAAAAAAAAAAAAAAATATTATATATATATATATATATATATATATATATATATATATATATATATATATATATATATATATATATATATATATATATATATATATATATATATATATATATATATATATATATATATATAGTAGTGCTATACATCTAGAGTAGCCTTTCTTAACTTTCTCCCAGAGCAGCCATTCTCAACCAGGGTTCCATGGAGCCCTACAGTTCCCCCCAGAGCAGCCATTCTCAACCAGGGTTCCATGAAACCCTACAGTTCCCCCCAGAGGAGCCATTCTCAACCAGGGTTCCATGGAACCCTACAGTTCCCCCCCCCAGAGCCGCCATTCTCAACCAGGGTTCCATGGAACCCTACAGTTCCCCCCCAGAGCAGCCATTCTCAACCAGGGTTCCATGGAGCCCTACAGTTCCCCCCAGAGCAGCCATTCTCAACCAGGGTTCCATGAAACCCTACAGTTCCCCCCAGAGGAGCCATTCTCAACCAGGGTTCCATGGAACCCTACAGTTCCCCCCCCCAGAGCCGCCATTCTCAACCAGGGTTCCATGGAACCCTACAGTTCCCCCCCAGAGCAGCCATTCTCAACCAGGGTTCCATGGAACCCTACAGTTTCCACAGAGCAGCCATTCTCAACCAGGGTTCCATGAAACCCTACAGTTCCCCCCAGAGGAGCCATTCTCAACCAGGGTTCCATGGAACCCTACAGTTCCCCCCCCAGAGCCGCCATTCTCAACCAGGGTTCCATGGAACCCTACAGTTCCCCCCCAGAGCAGCCATTCTCAACCAGGGTTCCATGGAACCCTACAGTTTCCACAGAGCAGCCATTCTCAACCAGGGTTCCATGAAACCCTACAGTTCCCCCCAGAGGAGCCATTCTCAACCACGGTTCCATGGAGCCCTACAGTTCCCCCCCAGAGCAGCCATTCTCAACCACGGTTCCATGGAGCCCTACAGTTCCCCCCCAGAGCAGCCATTCTCAACCACGGTTCCAGGGAACCCTACAGTTTCCACCCAGAGGAGCCATTCTCAACCAGGGTTCCATGGAACCCTACAGTGCCCCCCCCCCCCAGAGCAGCCATTCTCAATTTTCACAGAGCAGCCATTCTCAACCAGGGTTTCATGGAACCCTACAGTTCCCCCCAGAGCAGCCATTCTCAACCCCTTTTAACACAGAGGAACCCTTGAAATAAATTTCTAGTCTCAGAGAACCCCCTACTAAAAACTACTATAACTACAACTCAGGATACATTGAGATTGAGAAAAGCTGCTCTAGAGGAAACCTTAAAACAATTTTCAGGTCTCTGCTAAATTATCAGGTGTTTCTGGGAAAATGCCCCTACATTGATGGGCAGTATTCCCCCCTTACAAGTGGTGGTCACAATGTTACCCTTACCTACAGCTAAAAAAGAAGAAGATCAATGGCACCCAACTCACGCAGTTTCCACACATTTACTTTACTTTGTACTAACTACTTGTTCTGGGGCCCCTGTACCATAATAGGAGGAAACCGGATTTTAAACTGTGTAAGACTAGATTAATATAGTATTTTTTGGGTTAATTTTTTTATTTTTTTAATACTGCTAGTTGCATTAATGCTGTTTAAAGTTCCATCTGGTATTACTGCATGGCCCGATACAATCTTTTCAAAATATAGATTTTTATTAATGTCCTAATGTTGTGTTTCTTAGCTAAAGCAGATTTGTTTAAAGGACTATTATTGGTCTGTACACCTTGTAAATGATAATCGCAAGTTTGGTCATTTTTGTAACATTCGCTCTTATTGTACTTCTTTTGTAAGCTTATACAACTGCAAAAAAAATAGTTAAAAAAAAAAAAAAAATTATTTATATATATTTATATATATATATATATATATATATATATATATATATATATATATATATATATATATATATATATATATATATATATATATATATATATATATATATATATATATATATATATATATATATATATATAATTGGTGCCATGTCGCTGGCCCTGCCAAATAGAACTGGAAAGGAAAACACTGGCGCCATGGCGCTGGCTCTGCCAAGTGGCATGGGAAAACATTGGCGCCATATCACTGGCTCTGCCAAGTGGCATTGGAAAATAACATTGGCGCCATATCACTGGCTCTGCTAAGTGGCATGGGAAAATTATTAGCGCCTTGTCGCTGGCTCTGCCAAGTGGCACTGGAAAACATCATTGGTGTTCTGTTACTGGTTTTGCTCACTGGCACTAAAAAAAAAAAAAAAAAAAAAAAAGAAGATCACTGGTGTCATGTCACTGGCCCTGCCGAGTGGCAGTGGCCCCAAAACTCTTTTTTACAACTAGATGGTAGATCCGTCAACTAAAGCACAAGGAACCCCGGATCAACCTTTGGAGAGGAACCCTGGTTGAAAACAGCTGATCTTGGAGTACGTTAGCTCGAGCTACAAGTTTCCGTTAGTTCAAAGGTGGACAAATTGAAGTGTTCTTTAAACACCAGGCCAGCATGTCATGTACTGACACCCAACAATCAAGGTGAATACAAACCACTAATTATTCTGGATGTCAGGCTTTTCTGCCCTGAGCTGTGCTTCTTGTGATTCTGCTTGCATGGTCTCTGCTGAAGGGGCCGTTCCTTGAGGTTCATACTGCACAAAACCAGGTAAGTTTTGGTCTCAGCTCCTCGTTTATGATGAATATACTTACACTGCTAATGATGGAAGATTTTAAAATATTTATTACATGGATTTTTTATAAAGGTGTTGAGTGCTTGTGTAAGAACACCCTTCTTATTTGGTTTTATTGTTCTTTACAACCCTGATGGCCATTAATTGTTGTTGCTCACTTCTTGTATGTATTGTTGTGTGGATCCCTAGAAAAAGGGAAAACGTTCGGAGCACGTGGAAAGAGGTGTGTTATTGCGTTTCATAATTATCTAAAGTGCATACAAAATGTACCATATGAAAAATACAAAGGTGTAAATGCATCTTAATTGGGGGAAGAGGACAAAGCGAGATTTGCAGCTGGTAATTTATTGCACTTTTCAGCCGTACTAAAGACCAGTCATTATGGTTTAGGCAGGAAAAAAGGACCTCTAGGATATCCTTCCCTCTGCTCACTACACATTAAAGGGGCCTGATAAATTTCTACTGTGTATATCTTTTCCAAAAAGAAGCTACTAAAGTACTTTGCATCCACTGAAGATACACGATCTGGTCAAGAGGATGTGGACACCCATCCAAAATATTGAGTTCAAGTGTTTCCAATGAAGGGTTCCATTAAAGCTGCAACAAAGATTTTATAGGCACTTCTGCACTTCCAACCTTTCTGTCCCAGACTGTGCCTGTGAACAAACCAAGCTCCATAAAGACAGTGAGCATAAACCGATTTGGGCTTGGTGGTCAGAAGGGGCAGAAGTAGTGCCCCATCGTTGGGGTCCATGGCAGTTTTAGTGCCCCATCGTTGGGGTCCATGGCAGTTTTAGTGCCCCATCGCTGGGGGTCCATGGCAGTTTTAGTGCCCCATCGCTGGGGGTCCATGGCAGTTTTAGTGCCCCATCGCTGGGGTCCATGGCAGTTTTAGTGCCCCATCGCTGGGGGTCCATGGCAGTTTTAGTGCCCCATCGCTGGGGGTCCATGGCAGTTTTAGTGCCCCATCGCTGGGGGTCCATGGCAGTTTTAGTGCCCCATCGCTGGGGGTCCATGGCAGTTTTAGTGCCCCATCGCTGGGGGTCCATGGCAGTTTTAGTGCCCCATCGCTGGGGTCCATGGCAGTTTTAGTGCCCCATCGCTGGGGTCCATGGCAGTTTTAGTGCCCCATCGCTGGGGTTCATGGCAGTTTTAGTGTCCCATCGCTGGGGTTCATGGCAGTTTTAGTGCCCCATCGCTGGGGGTCCATGGCAGTTTTAGTGCCCCATTGCTGGGGGTCCATGGCAGTTTTAGTGCCCCATTGCTGGGGGTCCATGGCAGTTTTAGTGCCCCATTGCTGGGGGTCCATGGCAGTTTTAGTGCCCCATTGCTGGGGGTCCATGGCAGTTTTAGTGCCCCATCGCTGGGGTCCATGGCAGTTTTAGTGCCCCATCGCTGGGGTCCATGGCAGTTTTAGTGCCCCATCGCTGGGGTTCATGGCAGTTTTAGTGTCCCATCGCTGGGGTTCATGGCAGTTTTAGTGCCCCATCGCTGGGGGTCCATGGCAGTTTTAGTGCCCCATTGCTGGGGGTCCATGGCAGTTTTAGTGCCCCATTGCTGGGGGTCCATGGCAGTTTTAGTGCCCCATTGCTGGGGGTCCATGGCAGTTTTAGTGCCCCATTGCTGGGGGTCCATGGCAGTTTTAGTGCCCCATCGCTGGTGTCCATTTATCAGGAATTTATCAACCAGGGTGCCTAAAGACATCCTGGTTGAAAAAGGATGATCTAGAGTACAAATAGCAGTTTTGCACAGATTCCTCTGATGAACCCCAAAGGGGTGACTCAAAATGTAACCAAAAGATTCAGAAAGTCAGTTCTCCTAAAACCCATTTAGTGATGAAGGCTCAAACGGATTGGGATGACCTGCGTGAAATCTGAGGGACAATTTCTGGTTACTTCCTCTAAAATTTGCTACTCTTATCACACATAAAAATATAACAAACGTTTTAGTAGGACTGTTTTCCTTTATAGCAATATTTGCAGTTTTGAGCATTATTGTAATTTTTAAGACTGCCTACTCATTGTGTTAGTTCAGGGATAAGCAACCTTAGCACTCCAACTCTGGTGGAGTCATGCCTGTGGTTGTCAGTCCTGTAATGGCTCATGGGACTTGTAGTTCCACAATAGCTGGAATGTGGAGACATCAGTGTGTCTGAACACCCCCCAGCTTTTCACCCCAGTGACCTAAAATACAGAAGCCAAAAAGGAAGCTTAGTCAGACAGCCCAGCCAGCATGGCACTTTTCCACTGCAAGTACCGGCTAGTACCGACTCGGCTCTACTCGGCCCTGCTTGCTTTTCCACTGCAGTACCGCATGGTATAGTGTCGGAACGGTTCGGTACGGTACGGTACGGTATAGGTTTGCTTTTCCACTAAAGTAGTACTAAAGTTAAGTGGGTGGGATAACAACAGGGTGGGTGGGATTCTCTGACCAATCAGTGGCTAGTAGTGACTGCATGCAAAGGATTGTGGGATATGGTACCAGTTTGGTACCTGTTGGAACCACAATCGAGTAGGTACTGTTTTTTCAGAGCCGTACCGTACCGTACCGTTCGGTTCCATGCAGTGGAAAAGCAAACCTATACCGTACCGACCCTATACCATGCGGTACCAGCAGTGGAAAAGCACAAAAGCGTGCCGAACCGTTACGGTTCCATGCAGTGGAAAAGCGCCTAAGTGTAGAACCCTCCTAGAGAGGTGCTAGAGAGGGAGTAAAGTTTTTGGCTCTGTCTGCCTATCAGAGGAGCAGCAGATAAATTCTTTATTCTCTCTGCTTAACAGGGAGCAGGATCTGTGAGTTATGCCCAGTACACACGATCCGAAAATCGGACAACTCTCCATCCGTTTTTGTTTGGTTGCTAGGAACTCAATTATATTCGCAAATGGGAGAGGTTACTTACGATACGAATTTTCTCGGACGATGATTCAAAAGCTTCCGGTATGCGTAACCACGCTGTAGCGTGTGAGGGGAAAATGATGTCTACTGCTCATGCGCGGTCTACTGCTCACCATTTTTTTCGGACGAACAACATACTGATAATACGATTATTGTACGATGTGTTATAATACGATCAAAATTTTTATGCTTGCACGACCGGATAATATCGGGCGAACTGTCGTGATCGCCTCTCGTAAGCTGTGTACTAACGATCAGATTATCGTCCGATCCTTTCACAAGCGTTAATTTTCGTCCGAATTTCGGATCGTGTGTATGGGCCATTAGGTCTGCTCAATGTGCTCAGTGTGTGATTCATGTGGTCTGAGGGAGTGTCCCCACTGGTCCAATGGGGAGGCACATTGCACACTGGAGGAAACCTGACCAATGGACACACAGGCTTTGATACAGCCCCAGTGACAGGCACAAGACTGCCGTCTCGGTGCATTATGGGGTGGAGTATTTAAAGCCAGGGGCACATGTGCTCAAGGTCTTTGGCTGGTGAGCAGAGTCCCGGAAGGAGGGTGGCGGCTGTCTCCTCTTCTGCAGCAGTTGGTGGTGGTCACAGGTGGTCGGCCTGGTGAGCCAGAGGTGTGGAGCTGAACCCAGAGGTCCAGGAGAGCTGACTGAAGGAGTGGAGGCATTGGAGAACCTGGAAAGCAGTATCGTGAGTACAGAGGATCGTGCCTGTGGGGCCTGACCAGGAAGGGGGCGTTCTTTACACAGATGGTGTACAAACCACCCCCCCCAGATATGTAATTTCCTGCTTGTGTGATTGGCTCACTGATTTTCCCAGAAGTCTGCACCAAGATACAAGTCAGGTTTTTGGCATCCTATGCAACAGAAAGTTATGGTGAAATACACTCAAAGGGAAATCACATTTAAAGGGATGCAGACTCTGCAGCATTCCTCAGAGCCCTACAGGTGCAGAAGCCAATTATAAAACCACACCCATACAGATTTGCTCATGGGCACAAACCGCTTTTTCTTCTGAATAACAAAAAAAGGTAGGAAGCTGCAACAAAGTTTGTTAAAATCCCTGCTATGTATATAGATCACCCAGAGGGGAATGTTTATCTGAACAAAAGTGGAGTTACTCTTTACGCTAGTGTACATAATACTATATATACTGTATTTCTCTAGCGGTAGGTTTCCTTTAAGAGCCCCCTGACAAACATGCTTTACATTGGGAAGATGAGGCCCGAGTTTCAGAAGGAATATCTTATGTGAGCTGGCAGCATTCCTTCACCAGCAGGTCCTTGTACCGGGATCCAGATATTAAATTCATCTGCTGCGAGGCTTGTAATAAACCCCCCAGCAAACATTTATTCCTGGATTACCGACCAGAGCCATGCCCCCCAAAAACAAAACAAAAAACACACATTCCCTGGATGCTTCCGAGCCAGAGACAGATGAAGCGCCGCCAGCGTTTAATTAGGAGGACGCAGGCAGCGGATATTTACTCTGTGTGCCGATGAGCTAGGATCCTTCATCTCCATCATCCAGACTAGAAACCGTACCAAGTCCAGCCTCTTCTAAAGCTGGCCACACACGTTCCAACAAAGTGAAATGATGGTACTCTACAGCAAACAATATTAAAAACACGACGCGTTTCTGTTTCCAAAGTTAAACAGGACTTGGATCACATGTTGAGCCCCACTGTATTACAGAGCGCTCTATATAGGATGCAAAGCCCAAAAGATGTCCAATTTGAATCAATGACAGCCGGCAGTTCAGAGACAGACCCTTATTGCTGTCGTACTATTTAGCAAAACCACCAAAGAAAAACGAAGATGCAACTCAAATGCATCTCCAGTTGCAAAAATACAATCAATTTGTGTGGGAATCCTCGAAACGCAATGGTTGTTTTATCATAGTGAATATCTATGTCAGTCTTGGATAGTATGAGGAAGGATGAGAGCCTTTGTCAATTTATACCACTCTGTGGCTTCAATGGGTAGACTTCTCCAGAGTATCAAAGTGTCACTAGCGCAGGAAGTAAGGAGAAATCTCCTATTTTCCATCAGTCTGGAGGATCAGATGGGATAAGATGAAAACAGACAGGTGGTCCATTTCATTCGATCTCCCATAGAGGAGAGCAGGGCTCCGACAGCTCCATCTCTGCAAAGTAAGCGGAGACGGAGCTGTCATCCGCCTGCTCAGCGGAGATCGATCCATGCTGAGCAAAACGGAGTCCGTCGGGCGTACTACCCGTGTGAAAAGGGCCTAATAAAGCTGTGTCCCCATTGGAGATTTTCCACCACCTCCTGTCCGGCAGAGGCCACTATCCAAAGAGACCTTACACCTTAATTAGATCTCCTAATGGCCAATGTTGTAAATGACCGTCTTCCTAAAGCAGACCTGCAAACCCACTCTGCCCCCTGCCCAGGGCAGACATATAACAAGTGCCCAGATGTACCAAATGGCTCTGCCCGACCTTTGAGTCCTGGAAGAATCCTTTGGCACATCTGTGCACAGTGATTTCCCACACATGTGGAAAGATGGCAAAGGTTTGGGACTTTCCCAACGACAGCTTTTGCACAGGAGTGGGAAACCCAGCATGTGCACAGATGGTAAAAGGAAACTCATGTGTGCACAGATGGAACCCAAAGCCCTGCAGCCCATCTGCATGCATGCATGCATGGGGAAAAGGGAAAAAAAAAAAAAAACTTCAGTGAGGCTGAACCAAAGTAACCCTAATTTGAAGGAAACTTCCTAAGGGAATTCCAGCTGTGATCTGACTATAGAGCAGGGGTCTCCAAACTATGGCCCTCCAGTTGTTCAGGAACTACAATTCCCCTCATGCCTAGTCATGTCTGTGAATGTCAGTTTTACAACGCCTCATAGGATGTGTAGTTCCGCAACAGCTGGAGGGCCGTAGTTTGAGGATCCCTGCTATATAGTGTCTCAATGTGGGCGTATACACAGTTGTAAATGACAGAAATTGAAGGAACAATTTAAAAATTACAGTGTTAGCTGCCTGGTTCCTCACCAATGTTTCCACCGGTCGTTCTCTACATCCCTTCTGTTTCTATCAGAGCTGGGGGGGGGGGCTTCATGGAACCATCAGGGAGTGTGCCAGATGCCGTTAGAAAAGTCACCTTGAGCAAGAAAGCCTTGGCATCCAACACACTAGTAAAATCAGCTGCTTCATTCCCCACTGTAGTCCCACCTGTTGATGTGTACATCTCTATTGTTTCTATAGAGGGCTGTAGTGACAGAAGGGGGTTCTGGATGGAATCAAGATGCCGGACTAGGCTTCTGACAAGCAGCAGTGTATTGGATGCAAAAGATTCTCTGCCTGGCCGACTCATTGTTAAACTTTAGGAGGGCTTCAAACACATTTCCAGGATTAAATGCAGCATAAGCACAATATAAATATCACACATTTCTCTTCCCCTTTATTGTTGTCTCTCTTTCCTTTTGAAGCTAAATTAAAGTTCCTAATTGTGACAGCGAGGAAACATAACAGAGCACGCTAGCTGCGCCAAAAAGCTGTCGGCTTAACCCCCGACACCGAAGCATGCAAAGATCAGGGCTGTACAATAGGAGTTATCCAGTCGGGATATTTTTAGATCACTAATAAGTGTCACAACGAGGAAGCGAAGAGTAATAATTAATGTGGTCTGAGTTCCTCAGGACTCTGTGCAGCTCAGCCAGAACAATCCCATCTCTGCTGGAATGTTCAGTTTGAAAGCAGACACTGTGACAAACGCCAAAAGTGATGTCTACAAATCAGCTGTAAACTTGATAACCAACACTGGGAAACGGTTCCACTGCAAATAAAGATAAAGCCCAAACTCCGGCTAAAACATTTTTGTTTGTTTTGGACAAAGTTTACACCCAAAGCATTTTCATTAGAACGTACCGAATGTGCACCACGTGTCATTTTTACAGTGCTAGGTTGCATTTTTGGGTGGTGTGAAGCAAAGTTTTAACATAATGTGCTGCTTTGAGGTTTTTTTTATTTCACAGCAAAAAAAAAACTGGAAATATTGTTCTGAGCCAATCATAAGTTGCAATGTGCTGCAATACAACACAGCACATGTTCCATTTTTTCCTAGGCAATGGCATTGGTGTGAACTGGCTCCATTGAAAACCAGGTGGTTTGCGTTGTGCTGGAATTGCATTAAGCAACGCCACCCCAAGAGAGGAGATGTCTACCATGGGAAAGGGGTTTCCGCAAGGTCAGAAAACATGTCTTTTGCCTTTTATCAGGAGACTCCAAGCTTTCTAAACTCTCTCTCTCTCATCCCCCCCTCTCTCCCCCCTCTCTCCCCCTCTCATCCCCCCCTCATCCCCCCCCTCTCCCCCTCTCATCCCCCCCTCTCCCCCTCCCCTCTTCTCTCTCATCCCCCCCTCTCTCTCATCCCCCCCTCTCTCCCCCTCTCATCCCCCCCTCTCTCCCCCTCTCATCCCCCCCTCTCTCCCCCCCTCTCCCCCTCTCATCCCCCCCTCTCCCCCTCTCATCCCCCCTCTCCCCCTCTCATCCCCCCCTCTCCCCCTCTCATCCCCCCCTCTCTCTCATCCCCCCCTCTCTCTCATCCCCCCCTCTCTCTCATCCCCCCCTCTCTCTCATCCCCCCCTCTCTCTCATCCCCCCCTCTCTCTCATCCCCCCCTCTCTCATCTCCCTCCTCCCATCCCCCCCTCTCTCTCTCTCATCTCCCTCCTCCCATCCCCCCCTCTCTCTCTCATCCCCCCCTCTCTCTCTCTCATCCCCCCCTCTCTCTCTCTCATCCCCCCCTCTCCCCCTCTCATCCCCCCTCTCCCTCATCCCCCCCTCTCTCTCTCTCTCATCTCCCTCCTCCCATCCCCCCTCTCTCTCTCCTCCCCCCCTCTCTCTCTCTCCCTCCTCCCCCCCCTCTCTCTCTCTCTCCCTCCTCCCCCCCCTCTCTCTCTCTCTCCCTCCTCCCCCCCCCCTCTCTCTCTCTCTCTCCCTCCTCCCCCCCCCTCTCTCTCTCTCTCTCCCTCCTCCCCCCCCCTCTCTCTCTCTCTCTCCCTCCTCCCCCCCCCCTCTCTCTCTCTCTCCCTCCTCCCCCCCCCTCTCTCTCTCTCTCCCTCCTCCCCCCCCCTCTCTCTCTCTCTCCCTCCTCCCCCCCCTCTCTCTCTCTCTCCCTCCTCCCCCCCCTCTCTCTCTCTCTCCCTCCTCCCCCCCCTCTCTCTCTCTCTCCTCCCCCCCCTCTCTCTCTCTCTCCCTCCTCCCCCCCCCTCTCTCTCTCTCTCCCTCCTCCCCCCCCTCTCTCTCTCTCCCTCCTCCCCCCCCTCTCCCTCCTCCCATCCCCCTCTCTCTCCCTCCCCCCTCCCATCCCCCTCTCTCTCCCTCCCCCCTCCCATCCCCCTCTCTCTCCCTCCCCCCTCACTCCCCCCTCCCATCCCCCTCTCATCCCTCTCATAACATTAAAGTTTTAATGCAACGTGCTGCTTTGAGGTTTTTTTATTTCACAGCAAAAAAAAAAAAAAAAATGAAAATTTTCCTTGTGCTGAAATTGCATTAAGCAACGCCACCCCAAGAGAGGAGATGTCTACCATGGGAAAGGGGTTTCCGCAAGGTCCGAAAACATGTCTTTTGCCTTTTATCAGGGGTCTCCAAGCTTTCTAAACAAAGGGCCATGTTACTGTCCTTCAAACTATAGGGGGGGGGGGGGGGCAAGACTGGGGCTAGTGGGAGTAGAGAATGTCCCAGCACCAGTAGACAAAGGCTATGCCAATTCTCCAGCTTGGTGGAAAGTGGGAGCAAAAGTTACAGTGGGAAGAAAAATTACAAAGTGCCCGTGGTCAGTAAGAAGAGCAATAGTGTGCCATTATTGGTATTAGTAAGAGGAATAATGCTCTACTGATAAATTTAAGCAAAGACTGCATCCAGCCCACAGGCTGCAGTTGGGAGACCACTGCTTTATAGCATTAAAAAAGGACAAAAAAGTATCACTATACCAAGGTGTCCTGGTGAAGATTCTTATAACTAGTCCCATCAAGTTCAACCAAAAAATTAAATTAAAAAGTACCTTAAAAACCCTAAAAAGGGAGGTGGCCAAATTTGCTGGGCTGAGCAGCAAGGGCAATTTTAGATCCTTGCTGAGTAGAGATATAAAGTGGAGTTCCAGCCGTTTTGTGTTTATGAAAAGTCAGCAGCTACAAAAAGTGTACTGCTGACTTTTAATAAACACACTCACCTGTCCCACGATCAAGCGATGCGGCCGGTGGGAGCCTCGGTTCTCTCCCTCTTCTCCCCACAGCGCCAGCTTTACAAGTGGGCACCCGGCTGTGATAGCTTGTGGCTTCCTTAGTGGCCGGGCAATCTTGTGGGTCCTGCGACA
The DNA here is from genome assembly GCF_965119305.1 of Pelophylax lessonae. Taxonomy (NCBI): domain Eukaryota; kingdom Metazoa; phylum Chordata; class Amphibia; order Anura; family Ranidae; genus Pelophylax; species Pelophylax lessonae. The sequence goes on along the minus strand of NC_138768.1, from coordinate 842,856,733 downwards.
TGTCCCAGAGGATTGCAGGGAGGGAGGGGGGAGAGGAGAACTTCAGATCCAGCTGCCTAGGCGGCCCGAGCGGAAGTGGGAATGGGTACTTGTCAAAACTATGACATGCTAAATGTGGCATGTCAGGAGCACTTATAACGGAAGTTCCACTTTTGGGTGAAACTCCACTTCAACCACTTGCTTGTAATCATCTAAATAAGCTAGAGATACACAGAAGATCAGCAGCTCAATGACTAATAATGGGTGTACCAAAAGATAGCCATATGGAACAATGGCTACCAAGTGAGTAAGCCTTCCTTGAGTGGCGAGCACGTTCTCTACAAGAGTTCCTTCAGTATTTGCTAGGTGTTCCTTTGTAGTAGTGAGCAGTGGTGGATTGATTTCCTACCCCATCGTGACCAACACTACTCTACAGAGCCAGCGGCATGGGCCCAGTGGAACATCTCCTGATTTCTCAGGTAAGTCACCAGTGGTACCAAAGATTACGGTAGCGGTCTGTAAGGGGAGCATTCTTTCCCAGCGAGCACCGATTCTTCTAACCGTCTTTCAAACAATGAGGGGGAACTACATTGACCATCATTGTAACAGGCATTCTTCTTAGTGACCTCAAGCTATTGTTTCTGAAATAAGTCGAAAAAAATGCCCACAAATATAAAAAAGGAAAATCTCATATGCAAATTATAAAAGTAAGGGATGTCAATTATAACCTTTAGGGCCTATTTGGACTGATGCCCCGTACACACGTGTCGATAGTTGGCCGTGAATTTTCGGCCAACGTCCCATCGGCCGATTTTTGGCTTGTTAGTATGATGCTTTCGACAACCGACTCCGACTTTTCGGCCGAATAAAATTTGGTGTGCAGGCTATAAAATTTTTGTTGGCCGTCACATCAACGGCCGATTTTCCGTCAGTCAGTACAGATTTCGGCAGACAAAAATCTGATGAGCAAGACTGGGCATGCTCAAGAGATGAAAAAACACACGGAAAGTAAACCAGCACATGGCATCACTTCTGAAGTAGATTTTTGTTGGCCGAGAAAATTTGTGTGCAGTCTAGAGCACATTTCAACCAACACTGGACTAAAGTCTGCTGATCGGTCGGCCGATAATCGTTGCGGGTGTACGAGGCATTAGTCATTTTAAGGCAGCCAAACTCTTGAAGTTTTCTGCATGAAAATGCACATCAAATAGAAATCTCTTTGTTCTCCGTTAGAACCTGTTCATATCTATGCGCTGCAGCTTAGTGTGAAAGGGAATCCATATGAACCCACGCATAGCTATACATGACCTCGGCGCTGCATGCACACTGAACAATGTGAATCCAGCCTTCCTCTTAAAGGAAAAATGAGGTTACTGTCTTTTTGAGTTATTGCACCCTGGATTAATGTAATGTGTGATATTTGCAGTCTTCAAAAAAAAGCGCATGCTCTGCCTCCTTATTTATCTTGCTGTTCAAGGCAAGCCGATTTTGGACGCACAAAGGAGGAAGTAACCAGCGCAAAAGAGGAATAAGAACCACAAAGCCCTCTGAAATCCCTCCTATTGAGATGGCTCAGGAATCCCACTCTCCCCTCCGGGCCTTTTTGATCAGCAACACTATACAAGATAAATGTTCTGCTAGTTCTCATCTCTCAGAGGATTTATAGAGCCACTTCAAAGATTTTCAAGCAGTTATAAAATCTAGTCTCCTCCAGTAACATGCTTATTCATTTGCAGCCAGTCTTTGCTGCAATCAGCCTCAGGCAAGCTACAGGCCCTGCTTGATGCCCTATAGCAGTGGTCCCCAAACTAACCGTTTGCTTGACTTTATCTGGCCTACAGGGCTGATGAGGCACCAATTCTTCCAATGACCAACAATGGGGCACTATTCCTCCCACCGACACACAAATAACGGGGTTCTATTCCCATAGCCCCCAACTGTCCCTGTTTCAAGGGACTGTCCCCGATTTGGAACAATGTCCCTCTTTCCTCATTTGTCCCTCATTTTGGTCTGAGCTATATAGTTGTACATAAAATGCACTATTTAGCTTTCAAAAAGTGTTAAACATTTCATCCAAAATTCTAAATTGCTGCATTTGTACATTTCAAAAGACAATATAAAGCAATAGTAGAGGTAAAAAAAAAGCCCTTAAGAGTTTACCCAATCTTTTTTTGTTGTTTTTAATTATGCTTTAGGGGGCATGGCAGGCCATGTCCTATGCCTACATACTTGCTAGAAAGTTTTCCTCATTCTCATCTAAAAAAGTTGGAAGGTCTGTATGCCTCCCACCGACACCCCAACAACAGGGCACCATTCCTCCCACCGATACCCCAACAACGGGACACCATTCCTTCCACCGACACCCAACAATGGGGCACCATTCCTCCCACCAACACCCAACAATGAGGCACCATTCCTCCCACCGACACCCAACAATGGGGCACCATTCCTCCCACCGACACCCAACAATGGGGCACCATTCCTCCCACCGACACCCAACAATGGGGCACCATTCCTCCCACCGACACCCAACAATGGGGCACCATTCCTCCCACCGACACCCAACAATGAGGCACCATTCCTCCCACCGACACCCAACAACGGGACACCATTCCTTCCACCGACACCCAACAATGGGGCACCATTCCTCCCACCAACACCCAACAATGAGGCACCATTCCTCCCACCGACACCCAACAATGGGGCACCATTCCTCCCACCGACACCCAACAATGAGGCACCATTCCTCCCACCGACACCCAACAATGGGGCACCATTCCTCCCACCGACACCCAACAATGGGGCACCATTCATCCCACCGACACCCAACAATGGGGCACCATTCCTCCCACCGACACCCAACAATGGGGCACCATTCCTCCCACCGACACCCAACAATGGGGCACCATTCATCCCACCGACACCCAACAATGGGGCACCATTCCTCCCACCAACGCCAAACAATGGGGCACCATTCCTCCCACCGAACCCAACAATGGGGCACCATTCTTCCCACCGACACCCACAATGGGGCACCATTCCTCCCACCGACACCAACAATGGGGCACCATTCCTCCCACCGACACCCAAACAATGGGGGACCATTCCTCCCACCGACACCCAAACAATGGGGCACCATTCCTCCCACCGACGCCCAACAATGGGGCACCATTCCTCCCACCGACACCCCAACAACAGGGCACCATTCCTCCCACCGACACCAACAATGGGGCACCATTCCTCCCACCGATACCAACAATGGGGCACCATTCCTCCCACCGATACCAACAATGGGGCACCATTCCTTCCACTAAGATCAATTATGGGGCACAATGCCTCCTCCTCCAGACCACAGGTGCCACGTAATTTGTTTATTCCCACCAATCGCCAAGCCTTTCTTTACTGCCACTCACTGGCATTCTCTACCTCCACTGGGTACAGCCCAGCCCGCCCACACAGTCCAAAGGACAGTAAATTGGCCCTTTGTTTAGAAAGTTTGGAGACCCGGCACTAGAGCCATCTTTCTCAACTATGGTTCCTCCATATGTTGCTAGGGATTCCTTGAGCAATAATTTCTGTATTTCAGTAACCACCAGTATCAATTAATTTTTCAGATGTCTGTAAAGGGGGGGGGGGGGCAGTCTTCCTACAAATGGACTCTTACCGACGAGAGAGTCTCGGTCTGATACTAACCACTATTTTTTTTTTTTTTAAATTCAACGTTTATTAGGAGAAGGAAAGGCATACAGATCAAGCAGAAGCAATGGTCCACATACAAAATCACAGGCAAAACCACTATTAAAAAGGGTCCTTCTTTCATTGGACACCAATGTAATGAAACCATTACACAGACTACCAATGAAAGAAGGTACGTCTCCACAACTATTGTATGGGGCACTAGAATTTTAACCCGGCTTCCTTTCTGGCCATTTTCTTACAGATCAGCGAGGTGTTAAAAAAAAAAATCTGCTGTGGGTGTCAAATATGCTAAAAATGTCACATCCTTTACGCTTATGTATTTTGACTTTAAGCTAGGGATGCAATAATTTAGCAGGGTTACCAAGAGATGTTAAAATTATTTAAAGAGTTCCTGTGTGTTAAAAAGTTTGAGAAAGGCTGCTCTAGACTGGGTCTCCCAATTTCGGGGAAAAACTTAAGAGCAAACCTGTCAAAAATCTGGGTAATTAAAAAACGAAGCAAAGATGAAAAATTGCCTAGCCAGTCAAAAAAGTGTTGAGATAAGCAGCTTATGTGTTATGTGAAATGTTGACTTTATCTGTAAAGAATGACCTAGACTTTGCCCCTTCCTACCTACTGAGTATCCCTATTGGTTTTCTAATGTAATAGGCAACTTCATTGACCAAGATGGAGGCTTTGACCAAGATGGCAGGGGAAGAGACAACGGAGTGATTTACTAAAACTGGAGAGTGCAAAATCCAGTAAAGCTCTGCATAGAAACAAATTAGATCCCACGTTTTAGCCGCCATTTACATCAGGGCAATTTGACATGTCAAATCACAGCCTATTGCCGGCAACGGCACCGTACGAATTGGTGCCAAGCCGCACTGATTTCCAAAAGTAGTTACTACACTACTTTTGGCGACTTTTTTGTGCTGAAAAAGCACCCCCTCGGCTTATACTCGAGTGAGCAAAAAATGAAAGTGGAGAAATGCCAGAAACGTTTAGGAATGACCGGGAATAACTATCTCACCCCGACCCTCCTGCCCCGCCCCGCATCTGCCGCCGTTAATATGATAATACTTTATGCTGGAATGACATGACCCGCCACTTGACTCCTCTGTAGCAGAGGAGCGGAGGAGACAGTCAACGGAGAGCCAGTGGATGAGCTGCGCCCGCACGTCACACCGTGGGAGGAGCCAGTGCTGGCAGCCGAACTGCTGAAGAAGAAGTGAAGAAGCTGCCCGGGCTGGGAGCGGGAGGCACTGAGTGAGGTTACCCACACCTGCCACTATCTGCAGATCAGCAGCATCCAGCACCCCAAGGTTCCTCAATAATTATATTTAATAGTTTATTTTACAGTATATATTTTTATTTATTACCAGTACTTATGGTTGACCTGGGTTGAGGGGAGGAAAGGGGGGAGGCCTAATGTGCTGTAATGTACTGTGTAATGTGCTGTAATGTACTTTGTAATGTGCTGTAATGTACTTTGTAATGTGCCAGTAGCTGCTGCATTTCCCACCCTAGGCTTATACTCGAGTCAATAATTTTTCCCATTTTTTTTGTGGTAAAATTAGGGGCCTCGGCTTATATTCGGTCGGCTTATACTAGAGTATATACGGTACTCAGGGAAAACCCACGCAGGCAAACTCCAGGCAGGTAGTGCCATGATTGAACCGGCAACCCCAGCGCTGCTAAGTAGAAGTGCGAACCACTTAGCCATTGTGCTGCCCTGTGGTTCTGGTTGAAGGTAGCCTTGACTTATGGAAATTCCTCAGGCACCCAATAACAATTGCTTAGGCATGCAATAGTAATTTTTAGGGTATGGGATTGTCTCGTGAAGAATGGGAAAAAAAAAATAAAAATCTGTAAATTTTAGCCCCCCTCTCTCTCTAACCAGGCCTGGCCAAGAAATGTCAGCCAGGGTCATGGAGGGCCTTCAGATGTAAGATTATGGTCTGATACAACCAGCACAATGAACTGAACATTCAATTCCCTCTGTAGACACCTTTGTTTTTATAGGGAGTGTCAACTCTGCCTCCTATTGTACAAGATCTAAGGATGGCCTCGTCTGCTGCTCCGCAAGGCACTTTTATTGTGTATGTTTCATCAACCGGCTGCATTGCATTCATTATTTCAAAGCTTACACCCATACAAGTTACCCGTGTCAAAGTGTGTCTACGGATCATTTCTGGAAGAAAGCGAGGAGAGGAGAGGATTTCTAACCTTGCATCAAAGCACATCTATAGGCAAATCCTTTTATTCCGCATTGTGGCTAGAGTAGGGAAGGGTTAAAACATGGTTTTTCCTCACATCTGTGATATTTGGGGGAAGTTTCCCTTCATTTGCTGACCGGTAGAAACAATAGGAAGCGAAAGAAAATATCTCTTCTAAAAAAGGTGGAAAAGCATCTCCAAGAGTCCCCTTATTTTTCTGGTGACAACTCAAAAATGGTAGATTGTTCTCTTCCTTTTAGTTCCAGTAGCAACCGGCTAGCCATCAGGACAAATACAAATCTCCCTAGAAGGGACACAGACCGCAATGAAAACCCAATATATTGTAATTTGGCATTGCTCGAACACACATCTCCGCTAAGGCCTGTTTCACACGGGCAGAAGACTTTGCAACCCACTGAAAGCAATCTATGATCGCTTCTAATGCCTAGTTTCCACTGAGTGGTACGGTACGGAACGGTACACATTGCGTTTCCACTGCCAATAGTACCCTTTCATGATAGGCGTGGTGTAGCAGGAAAGCTGTGATAGACGATTCTCTGTAAACCAAAGTTCTGCAGAGTGTAGCTCCACCCTGTTGGTACGGTACTAATGTGCTTGGTACCCCAACGAAAGGGTACCAAAAAAGTGGTACGGTACGGAATTAGGGTACCATTCATAATGGAAACGGCATAAATAGCGTACCGTACCAGAAAGCTCAGTGGAAACGAGCCACAAGATCACAATTGACAGCCAATTCACCTATAGTCATAAGACAACAGCGCCCCCTCCTGCAAACAAGTGGCCACTGCCCCCACCAATAAGTGGTCTTTCCAGCCAGGAGCACTGAAAGGGCGACGTATGTCAAACAAAACCAAAGAATTTTCCAAGCTTAACCTACCAACCAGCCTGCAACCAACCGTATGGACCTGTCCAAGAACAGGGGATTAGTTTGCACACCTTTAATGTAAATACACATGTAAGCTACAGGCCCAGTCAAGGCCTGTAGTCCTAACCCTAACTTCTGAGTCTCCACAATGGAAGCAGATGCATTTTTATGGAAAGTCAGAAGGCAGGTGAGCCTGGAGGGAGCCCACCCCTGCTTAAAAGGCACAGGGGCACCGTGAACACCCAGCACATAGAACTATGGCTGCAAAGGTGTCCGTGTGTTGCCTGACCAATATTTTCAAAATACATATCGCCCCCTCCTGCACCCCTGTGTTTTTGATCCCCAGGGACTGGACTGTGCGTTTTCTGAAAGCACAACAGGTGCAGCATGCAGGACTTTTATGTGCTTGCATGTAAATGCAAAGAGGTCGAGGTTCAACAGGATGGCACCTAAAACCGCATATAAAAAATGCAGATAAATTATGCTGCTCTCAAATCGCAGAACAACAAATGGTAGGAATCAGCAACAAAGTTTGATAAAATCCTTGTAATGTACAGAGATCACCCAAAGAAGAATGTATTTTTTTTTTTTCAACAAAAGAGTTACGCTTTTTTTTCCTTACATAGTTTAAGGCAAAAAAATAGTTTAGGCTAGAAACACTTTAAAAAAGGTTAGTAAAAAGTTTTGTTCCAACCCCTGTAAACTCCCATTTTTTGCTGGATAAATTAGCGTGCTAAAAAGGAAGTGAAAAAATTAATTTCCTGGCAGGATTAAGCTTCAGTGCACACTAGATGCAGTGCAAGTTCACAGCAAATTTGCTGTGGATTTGCATCGCATCAAAATCTCAAAGCGTTCATGAGAACAGATTGTGGAGTGCATGTTAAGCTAACGTCACCCCGAAATCAGTTTGCAAAACAGCGCAATTTGCAAAATCAGATTGCATGGGTGTGAACATCCACGTGAGCAGATTCCAAAAAAAAAGAGGGTCCTGTATGAGTTTGGTGCAATTTCAGCCATACAAATCTGTGGTCCAAATCGCACCCCAGGGACACCGCATGTAATTTGCACAGGAATGTGCTGCAATTTCTGTTGCAAATTACATGCAGTGTCCCACACCACATCAGTGTACACCCGGGCTAAGAGTTTATAAAATTACCTTACAGAGGATACAGAAAAACTATAGCGGTGTTGAGGATACGGACAGACTGCATTTTTGGTTTTGCCCAAGGTTCCACTTTAATTTCCATATCCCCGTTCCCCCGGTACACAGGTTGAGGGGCCCACAGATTTAGGCGATGATAGATGGCACCCAGCTGTGTCATCAGACAACAATCACCCTAATACGGACTATACAGATGGGACTCGTAGCTGAACTTGGCCTTTCTTTGTAAAAGGAGCCGGAGAGCAGAAGATCCATTACCAGAGACATTTCAAAAATAGGAGGTGATGGTTATAATGTACACTATATTGTCAAAAGTATTAAGACACCTGCCGTTACATGCACTTTAATGGCATCCCAGCTTCAACTCTTCTGGGAAGGCTGTCCACAAGGTTTAGGAGTGTGTCTATGGGAATGTTTGACCATTCTTCCAGAAGTGCATTTGTTAGGTCAGGCCCTGATATTGGACAGGAAGGCCTGGCTCAATCGCTGCTCTAATTCATCCCTAAGGTGTTCTATCGGGTTGAGGTTAGGATTCTGTGCAGGCCATCCAAGTTCCTCCACTCCAAACTCGCTCATCCGTGTCTTTATGGACCTTGCTTTGTGCATGGTGCGCAGTCATGTTGGAACAGGAAGGGGTCATCCCCAAACTGTTCCCACAAAGTTGGGAGCATGAAATTGCTCAAAATGTCTTGGTATGCTGACACCTTTAAAGCGGTAGTATCCCGCTTTTTGCCACTTAACTACAGGTAAGCCTATAATAAGGCTTACCTGTAGGTACAATTAATATCTCCTAAACCGGCACGCAGTGCATGCGCTCTAAGCAGTGCATGCGCTCTGAAGGTCCGGCGGACCTTCAGCTTTCCTTGCTGGGTGCTTGCCAGAAAATGAGGTCATCGTGGCTCCAGCCAATCACAGCGCCGGAGTCGCAGAAACCAGAAGAGACGCCGAGGGATCATGTCAGCTCCCACAGCGCTGTCCGGAGGTCCGTGTTGGGGCTTCGTTCTAAGGTAAGTAATTCATACTGAGCTAGTATGCGATGCATACTAGCTCATTATGTCTTTGTCTTGCAGGGTTTTTTTTTTTTTCTTTTTAGGTTTACAACCGCTTTAAGAGTTCCCTTCGCTGGAACTAAGGGGCCAAGCCCAACCCCTGAGGAACAACCCCACACCATAATCCCCCCTTCACCAAATGATTTGGACCAGAGCACAAAGTGAGGTCCATAAAGACATGGATGAGTGAGTTTGGGGTGTTGGAACTTGAATGGCCTGCACAGAGTCCTGACCTCAACCCTAATAGAAACCCTTTGTTATGATTTAGATGAGAGACTGCAAGCCAGGGCTTCTCACTCAACATCAGTACCTGACCTCACAAATGCACTTCAGGAAGAATGGTCAAACATTCCCATAGACACACTCCTAAACCTTGTGGGCAGCCGTCCCAAAAAAGTTGAAGGTGTTATAGCTGCAAAGGGTGGGCCAACTCAATATTGAACCCTACGGACTAAGACTGGGATGCCATTAAAGTTCATGTGCGTGTAAAAAAGGTAGGTGTCCCAATACTGTTTGACAAGATCGTGTACGTAAAAGGTCAGCAGGCTAACCAGCTTCCAGGATTAGTCCAACAGTAAATCCATTCCCAAATACAGGGAAACAATGTATCAGGTGTTCCTATAGTTCTGCTCTTCTCTGGCAGTAATCCAATCGCTCTTGTGGAGAATGGATTCCGGACGGTATCAAGCACAGCGCTGGTTATAAAGTAACCAGTTATTGGGTATTGTGTTTACACAGACATATCTATCTAGAGATAAGGGAGGGTTGTTATGTCATAAAATTAACTCACCACTCCGCTACTAAAACGCACTAAACCCAGCTTTTGCCCAGGGAGAGTCTCTGCGGAGAAGTCATCGTTATAGTGCAATAAACGGATCAGATACAGGATGGGACAGCTGGTAAGTTGGGGGCTTTCAGAAGGTATGTAGGTAGGTGTGTGGACACATTTCACCTATGGAAAAGGAGGATGTAATCTGCGGCAATATATCACCGGTGTCAACTGATGGCAGCTGGCTGTACACGGGCTGTAGTGTGTTTGTCAAAGACTTTTCATGGTTTTAAACCACTTGCAGACTGGCCCATAGTAGCTTTACTTCTACAGGGTGGCCTCCCTGTGCAGAATCACACATTTTATATATATATATATATATATATATATATATATATATATATATATATATATATATATATACACACACACACACACACACACACACACACACGTTGCTTTTACGCCAAACAATGTTTTGTCTTTGTGGGACGCAGAAAAAGGTGAACGGATGGACTCTACATGCCAGGTTCCCACCGTGAAGCATGGAGGAGGAGGTGTGATGGTGTGGGGGTGCTTTGCTGGTGACACTGTTGGGGATTTATTCAAAATTGAAGGCATACTGAACCAGCATGGCTACCACAGCATCTTGCAGCGGCATGCTATTCCATCCAGTTTGCGTTTAGTTGGACCATCATTTATTTTTCAACAGGACAATGACCCCAAACACCTCCAGGCTGTGTAAGGGCTATTTGACCAAAAAGGAGAGTGATGGGGTGCTGCGCCTCCACAGTCACCGGACCTGAACCCAATACAAATGGTTTGGGGTGAGCTGGACCGCAGAGTGAAGGCAAAAGGGCCAACAAGTGCTAAGCATCTCTGGGAACTTCTTCAAGACTGTTGGAAGAACATTTCAGGTGACTACCTCTTGAAGTGTGACTCTACAATTTTCATAGTCATGAAAATAAAGAAAACTCTTTGAATGAGAAGGTGTGTCCAAACTTTTGGTCTGTACTGTATATCCATCTATATCCCTCCCATACAGGTGCTAGGTAAAGGCATCTAATGCTCCTGCTGCTCATCAGGGGAGCCTGATCTTTAGTTAGGTCTGTTCTCTGTACTCAGTGTGAATTCCTCTGGTCTGAGGGAGGGTCACTGTATCCAATTGGGGAGGCCTGTTGGGACAGTGGAGGAAACGTGGCCCTTGATACACAAGCTTTTGTACTGTCACAGTGGGTTGGCATCTGGAGAGGTGCATCTTGGGATTGATAGACGCGGGGAGCGCATGAGACAGGGTGTCTTTTGGTGGGAGCAAAGTCCCAGGAGGAGGTGGACGGCTGTAGGGATGCACCAATACCGGTATCGGTGAAGAAACCAAGTATTTTCATGAGTACTTATGATTGTGAAAATGCACCTGATCATGAACTCGATACTTTGCAGGGTGCACGATCTGCCTCTATACAAAATGAACGGGCGCAAATTGCACTGCAAAGCATTGAATGCGATTTGAACAGGAATGTGGTGCGATTCCAATATGAAATCGCATTGTGGTTTCCCACACCGCTCCTGTGTGAACCCACGCTGGTCATAGTGAAGTTCACACAGGAGTGGTACGGGAAACCTCCCTGCATGATGGGATGGGTTGGGTTCCACCAGCTCTGGCTTCCATCCGACTGTGGCCATCTGCGGCTCCTCTTGCCTCCAATGGCTTTGTAACCCCCAGCGGCGCTCAACTACCAGCCACTAGCGGTATAAACCACCTCCTGCTGACCGTAAGGACTACAGGGATCCCAATTGGTCAGCACCTTCACATAGATGGTGCTCACCAATCATAAGCGGTCTAGTCCAGACCATAGGAGAGGAGAGAAAGCCGCGGAGATTTCAAATCCCCAGACCGGAGAGAGGGGTGGTGTCCAGTGGTTTTTACCGCTTGAGCCATGGGATTAAAAAAAAAAAAAAAACCCATGGGAGGAACCGCAGCCGAAGGTGTCCACAGTGGGGCAGGCGCCAGCGCCTTGGAACCTGTCATGCAGGGAGGTACCCTGTATGTGAACTCAGATTTAAAATCCTTGACAAGCCCAGGATCATACCAGAGCGGAGAAACCGCATGCGATTTGAACAGAAATGCGGTAAAATGAGTATCGCATGCCGTTTCTCCGCTCCTGTGTGATCCCAGGCTTGTCAGTGATTTTGAGTCCGAGTTCACACACAGGGAACCTTCCTGCAGGACGGGTTCCATAGCTCGAGTTCCCATCAGACTGTGGATATGAGGGTTTTTTTTTCCCCCAGCCTCCAGCAATTATTTGCTCCCATTTATTTTGTATGGACACAAATCGCACCGAAAAATGTATCGGTACTCGGTATCGGTGAGTACTTGACTGAAAGTATCGGTACTTGTCAATTAAAAATTGGATATCAGTGCATCCCTAACAGTAAGTGAAGGGAAATCCCCCCCCCCCCCCCCCCCCAATGGGACACAGATGAGGGAAGAAAGAAAAAGAAAAAAAAAAAAAAAAAAAAAAAGAAAAGAAGGAACATGATAGGGTAATATAATAACCCACCAATAAAGCATCTAAAATGAAAAAAAAAAAAAAAATGCCCTAAATTCTACTTTGCGTTAATGGAAGTGAATGATCCCCTATGGATTCTCCCAAAACATATTCGTCTGGGATAGCAATAATCTGTACAGATCCGGGTTTGGTCCCTTTCCAGATATAAAAGTCATCCATCTTGCACCATTCACGCTGCTCCGCTGCCTCCAGACCCATCAACTATATCAAAGCTCAGAGCATTACTTGGAGGAAAGTTATTTAAAACACCATTAAGCCGGGAGATTAATTCTCCTTGGAGCTTGATTATAATTACAGAGGACCGTGTTAGGTAAGTGCAGCGGTAGGACGCAACGGGGAGCCGCGCACCTCTCCGGATGAAGATTTAATAATTGGGATCAAAACGTAAAAGTTCACTGCAGAAAAAAAAAAAAAAAAAGATGGATTTCTAAGAAGATAAAAACAGAACTAGGTTATAGTGGACCTGTCATTAAGATTCATACTTCACATTAATTCAAATCTACATTACTAAATCATCTCATTTCAAGCAATAAAAAATATAATATAATACACACACACTGCTCAAAAAAATTTAAGGAACACTTTTAAAAACACATCAGATCTTAATGGGGAAAAATATCATGCTGGATATCTACAGTGCCTTGCGAAAGTATTCGGCCCCCTTGAACTTTGCGACCTTTTGCCACATTTCAGGCTTCAAACATAAAGATATAAAACTGTAATTTTTTGCGAAGAATCAACAAATGGGACACAATCATGAAGTGTAACAAAATTTAGTGGATATTTAAAACTTTGTTAACAAACAAAAATTGGGCGTGCAAAATTATTCAGCCCCTTTACTTCCAGTGCAGCAAACTCTCTCCAGAAGTTCAGTGAGGATCTCTGAATGATCCAATGTTGACCTAAATGACTAATGATGATAAATAGAATCCACCTGTGTGTAATCAAGTCTCTGTATAAATGCACCTGCACTGTGATAGTCTCAGAGGTCCATTTAAAGAGCATCATGAAGAACAAGGAACACACCAGGCAGGTCCGAGATACTGTTGTGGAGAAGTTTAAAGCCGGATTTGGATACAAAAAGATTTCCCAAGCTTTAAACATCCCAAGGAGCACTGTGCAAGCGATAATATTGAAATGGAAGGAGTATCAGACCACTGCAAATCTACGAAGACCTGGCCGTCCCTCTAAACTTTCAGCTCATACAAGGAGAAGACTGATCATAGATGCAGCCAAGAGGCCCATGATCACTCTGGATGAACTGCAGAGATCTACAGCTGAGGTGGGAGACTCTGTCCATAGGACAACAATCAGTCGTATACTGCACAAATCTGGCCTTTATGGAAGAGTGGCAAGAAGAAAGCCATTTCTTAAAGATATCCATAAAAAGTGTCATTTAAAGTTTGCCACAAGCCACCTGGGAGAACACCAAACATGTGGAAGAAGGTGCTCTGGTCAGATGAAACCAAAATCAAACTTTTTGGCAACAATGCAAAACGTTATGTTTGGCATAAAAGCAACACAGCTCATCACCCTGAACACACCATCCCCACTGTCAAACATGGTGGTGGCAGCATCATGGTTTGGGCCTGCTTTTCTTCAGCAGGGACAGGGAAGATGGTTAAAATGGATGGGAAGATGGATGGAGCCAAATACAGGACCATTCTGGAAGAAAACCTGATGGAGTCTGCAAAAGACCTGAGACTGGGACAGAGATTTGTCTTCCAACAAGACAATGATCCAAAACAAAGCAAAATCTACAATGGAATGGTTCACAAATAAACATATCCAGGTGTTAGAATGGCCAAGTCAAAGTCCAGACCTGAATCCAATCGAGAATCTGTGGAAAGAACTGAAAACTGCGGTTCACAAACGCTCTTCATCCAACCTCACTGAGCTTTAGCTGTTTTGCAAGGAGGAATGGGCAAAATTTCAGTCTCTCGATGTGCAAAACTTGATAGAGACATACCCCAAGCGACTTACAGCTGTAATCGCAGCAAAAGGTGGAGCTACAAAGTATTAACTTAACGGGGCTGAATAATTTTGCACGCCTAATTTTTCAGTTTTTTTTATTTGTTAAAAAAGTTTGAAATATCCAATAAATTTCGTTCCACTTCATGATTGTGTCCCACTTGTTGATTCTTCACAAAAAATGACAGTTTTATATCTTTATGTTTGAAGCCTGAAATGTGGCAAAAGGTCGCAAAGTTCAAGGGGGCCGAATACTTTCGCAAAGCACTGTATACTGGTATGGACTGGGTAATGTGTTAGGAATGAAAGGATGCCACATTATTTGATGATAATAAAAATGAATCGCCCTACAGAGAACTGAATTCAAAGACACCCCAAAAATCAAAGTGAAAATTATGCAGCAGGCTAGTCCATTTTGCTGAAATTTTATTGCATGAACTCAAAATGGTACATGTAGTTTGTATGTCCCCCACATGCTTGCATGCAAGCCTGATGTCGGGGCATGCTCCTAATGAGGATGGATGGTGTCCTGGGTATTTCTTCCCAGATCTGGACCAGGACATCACTGAGCTCCTGAACAGGCTGATGTACAACCTGGTGGCTTCAGATGGACCGAAACAATGTCCCAGAGGTTTTCTATTGGATTTAGGTCAGGCGAACATGGGGGCCATTCAATGGTATCAATTTCTTCATCTTCCAGGAACTGGCTGCATACTCTGACACACGAGGCCGGGCATTGTTGTGCACCAGGAGGAACCCAGTACACACTGCTCCAGAGTAGGTTTTGACAATGAGTCCCGATTCATAATGGCAGTCAGCGTGCCATTGTCTTGCCTGTCGAGGTCTGAGCAACCCTCTATGGATATTCCTCCTCAGACCCTTCACTGACCCACCACCAAACCGGTCATGCTGAACGATCTTACAGGCAGCATAATGTTCTCCACTGCTTCTCCAGACCTTTTCACGTCTGTCACATGTACTCAGAGTGAAACTGCTCATGTGTGAAAAGCATAGGGTGCCAGTGGTGGATCTGCCAATTCTGGTGTTCAATGGCAAATGCCAATCGAGATCCACAGTGCCGGGCAGTGAGCACAGGGCCTACTAGAGGAAGTTGGGCCCTCATAGCACCCTCAAAGTCTTTTTCTGATTGCTTGGTCAGAGACATTCACATCAGTGGCCTGCTAAGAGGTCATTTTGTAGGACTCTGGCAGTGCTCATCCTGTTCCTCCTTGCACAAAGGAGCAGATACCGGTCCTGCTGATGGTTATGGACTTTCTACGGCCATGTCCAGCTCTCCTGAAATCTCCTCCATGCTCGAGTGTGCTGCGAAACAGCAAACCTTCTGCAACGCACAATGTTGGACGAAGCGGCCTGGCTCGTAGTCTCCACTCTAATTGGTGTTTTAGTGTTGGTCAGGACTCGATGCAGGCCAGTCAAATTCCTTCACCCAAAACTCACTCATCCATGTCTTTATGGACCTTGCTTTGTGCACTGGACCGCAGTCATGTTGGAACAGGAATTGGTCATCCCCAAACCGTTCCCACAAAGTTGGGAGACTGAAATTGTCCAATATGTCTTGGTATGCCGAGTCCTTAAGAGTTCCCTTCACTGGAACTAAGGGGCCAAGCCCAACCCCTGGAAAAACAATTCCACACAATAATCCCCCCTCCACCAAATGATTTGGGCCAGTGCACAAAGCAAGGTCTACAAAGACATGGATGAGCGAGTTTGGGGTGGAGGAACTTGATTTGCCTGCATAGAGTCCTGACCTCAACCCAAAAACACATTTTGGATGAATTAGAGCAGAGACTGCTAGCCAGGCCTTCTCTCCCCATCTGACCTCACAAATACACTTCTGGAAGAATAGTCAAACATTCCCATAAACACACTCCTAAACCTTCCTTCCCAGAACAGTTAAAGCTGGTAGAAATGCAAAGGGTGGGCCAACTCACTACTGAACCCAACAGGCAGGCGGATGACAGGTCCGTCTCTGCTCACTGCCTAGAGACTGACCAGTCAGAACCCTGCTCTTCTCTATGGGAGATCGGATGAAAATGGCAGACCGCCTGTCCTATTTCATCCGATCCGATGGAAACCCTATTTTCCATCCGTCGTGATTTCATGGAAAGGATTGGATCAGATAGCAGCGGGTGTCAGTGGACTTGTCACTGCTGACATCCGCTGCTCCAAAAGGGGTGCATGGAGCATCCAATCAGGTCCGTCTGAAAAACTGACAGGGGGACCTGATGGGAACGCCCATGTGAAAAGGGGCCTTAGAGGCTGTAAGGATCAGCAAAGCAAAACACATGCGTTAACTCACAAAGCAATGCATGTTACATGCTTTGACCAATGGTCAACACACGAAGGAAATGCACAAGCATTTCAGCACACAATAGTGTATTGCGTCAAAAATGGACACAACCGATTTTAGGGATGTTCCAGGGTGTTTGAAGCTCACAGATTTCTATAGGCCTTTATGCAACACACATTAACACCTCATTGGGCCTTGTGGAGGCTTTAATAATTACGGAACTGCAAAATTTGTGCATTTTATAACCACCCCAGTTCATCTTTAACATTAACCCAGGATACATTTTTAGATGATCACACAAAGTACAGTTTCAACATATTCAAATTTACTCTAATTATGACATGCAGGCTTTGATGGACTCCCCCCGGTGTAGTAGATGGTATAAAATCTGGTTGTAGCATCTGGCTCCTTTTAGAAAAAATACTAAAATGATTTGTATTTTGCCCACTTCTCCCACAGAAGAGGTTATCTGCCAGGCAGATGAGATGCCAGCCCATAAAGTATTCATAACATGGAGATGGAATGGCTTTTATATGAAAGAATATTCTTTGGCGAGCTCTCATTAGGAATGCAGTATTAGAAAATATCACAATGCTATTGCAATTACAAGTATTAGCCAAACATGTTAAATGAAGAACTCTAGTCCAAAAGCCAGAGGAGCTCCAATCTCCGTGGCCCAAAAGCCAGAGGAGCTCCAATCCCCGTGGCCCAAAAGCCAGAAGAGCTCCAATCGCCGTGGCCCAAAAGCCAGAAGAGCGCCAATCGCCGTGGCCCAAAAGCCAGAAGAGCGCCAATCGCCGTGGCCCAAAAGCCAGAAGAGCGCCAATCGCCGTGGCCCAAAAGCCAGAGGAGCGCCAATCCCCGTGGCCCAAAAGCCAGAGGAGCGCCAATCCCCGTGGCCCAAAAGCCAGAGGAGCGCCAATCCCCGTGGCCCAAAAGCCAGAGGAGCGCCAATCCCCGTGGCCCAAAAGCCAGAGGAGCGCCAATCCCCGTGGCCCAAAAGCCAGAGGAGCGCCAATCCCCGCGGCCCAAAAGCCAGAGGAGCTCCAATCCCCGTGGTGCACAGACCACCTTAAACCAAGTCCTAGATGTGGTGGACCACCGATGCCTTCAAATAATTCTTACCAGGAAAATCCATCACCAAAAAGACAGACATGCCTCCCTGCCAAGTCTCCAAAATTCCTTCACTTTCTGAAACATGGAAGGCTGCCAACATGCAAGTTAAATGATCATCAAAGTCAGCTACCCAGAGTAACCTCTGGTTGTGCCTGGTCTGCTTAAGAGGAGAATTTCAGACAAAGCATTTAGGATTTAGCTTTGGATGGAGTGGAGAAGCAGAACCTCTGTCAGGCTTTTATTGCTATATGCGTTCCTACTGCGAAATCCCTCACCTTCTGTCCCAGTGATGGTAGATAGAAGTCTGAGGAACCACTTTCAGAAAACTATATTCATAAATTTTACATTGTGTTCAGTCCAGGTGATCAGTTTTTGGTGAATTTTGGAGAGTCAAGTCACTAGTGGCACTTTTCCACTGCAAGTACCGGCTCGGCTCTACTCGGCCCGGTTTGCTTTTCCACTGCTGGTACCGCATGGTACGGTGTCGGAATGAACGGTTCGTTACGGTTTGCTTTTCCACTAAAGTAGTACTAAAGTTAAATGGGTGGGATAACAACGGGGTGGGTGGGATTCTCTGACCAATCAGTGGCTAGTAGTGACTGCATGCAAAGGATTGTGGGATATGGTACCTGTTGGAACCACAATCGAGGTGGTACTGTTTTTGAGAGCCGTACCGTTCGGTTCCATGCAGTGGAAAAGCGCCGCCGTACTGTACCGAACCGTTCCTACACCGTACCATGCGGTACCAGCAGTGGAAAAGCACAAAAGCGTGCCGAACCGTTCGGTTCCATGCAGTGGAAAAGCGCCATAGGTGGACTCTTTGATTTAAGACATTCTGCAACAAGGTCCTACTACAAGAGTTCCTCTACTCTGTTCACCTTGGACATGTTCCTGTTGAGACCCACCAACCCTTTGGGGGTTTCCTACTCTTCTTCCTACGTTCTACACAATATAAAATCCAGTGAGATATCCTTGTGAAGTGAGCGACCAGCGTATAGACCTAGGACTCCATTCCCAGGTCTACATGAAAGGGTAAGGTGCTTCAACTCTTCAGTCGATATACCACATTGGGTTGCTAATCCTTTTACGTCTTTAAGAGTATACAAATAGGGATGGATTGAATTATCTCGTGAACTGGGTTGTAATTCTATAATAAGCTTGTGCCTCCAGAATGATTCCGTTCTTCCTGCATCCCGCACACAGGCCCCTTGCTACAGACAATGTCTCCCTCAAGTGTTAATAGGCACGGTGAAGTGAGCGGCTCCTGTCATCCGGCTACTACAGTGCTGCACATTGCATCGGCACGCTCTCCCTCTCCCAGTGTGACCCCAGCAATGCTGTGTGTATGCATTCTGTACACTAACCTGGCGTGACCACAGAGCTGCTGAACCCAGCCTGACAATGAGCCTTTCCGGAATCATCACAGGTACGCCTAATCCCGAGCAGTCAGCTTCTAGACAAGCCGTGCATTATACATACATGATAGCCATGTATTATTCACAGGGACAACAAATTGTACCGGAAAAGAGAAGCATGCTGAAGAGGTCACGGGATGAGGTAGACAAGGGATCTATAATTCATCGCCCTTTTTTTTATATACTTTACAATCAGATGGTGTAAATCTGACCCCGGCATTCTCTTCAGTCTTGCACAGCTGTACCAGCTCCTCTCCTGGACTGAAATAACGGATTTCACTGCACACTGTGAGCTTCACACAAGAAGTTTAATAAAGAGCCGAAGTTTCATAGGACTGCCCTCTACTGGTCATACGGGCTTCGCATACCAGTGTTGTTCCAATAAGCCTGTGAGGAGACTATATGGACTGCCATTGCTGGACTTTAATTTTCGAAAATGCTAGTTGCCTGGCTGTTATAGCAATCCAAAGGCTTCAACACCTAACAGGTATGCAAATTAGGGGTTCCAATGTCACTAGTTATATGCTTTTTACAGAAGAAGCAAGTCTGAGGCCACAGTCACGCAAATAACACTTTAGAAGAAAGTGACTTCTGGATTGCAATAAAAAATAACCATCATGAAGAGAACATTGCCCACTGGGCTTGATAATGCTACTTCTCCTGTGTAGAGGTCAATGAGGAATACTTGGGTCCAATGTAGAGTTTTTTTTTTGGGGGGGGGGGGGGGGGGAGGTCCTCGTTTGTCTGCCAATGTAGGCCTGCCATTGGGACAAATACATTGTCTTTACTATTGATTGGATGGCTGCAGAACCATAAATCTATATAGTGGATAATGACTAATCACTTCCCCTCAAATCCCATGTGTCTTATCTTAGGTTAAAGCAGACAATTCTGGTTGACCTCTCCATACTCATCTGGACTCTAACAGGCAAAGACTCACAGCCAGTTCATCAGCCCCCAACTGTCCATAAAACCAGCCCACCCCCCCCCCACCAGTTCATACCCAGCTTAACCCCCTCCTCCACTGTCCTTGCCCAGCTCAACTCACCCCCCCCCAACTGTCCTTGCCCAGCTCAACTCACCACCCCCCCCCCCCAACTGTCGTCCTTGCCCAGCTCACCCCACACCCCCCCCCCCCCAACTGTCGTCCTTGCCCAGCTCACCCCACACCCCCCCCCCCCCAACTGTCGTCCTTGCCCAGCTCACCCCACACCCCCAACTGTCGTCCTTGCCCAGCTCACCCCACACCCCCAACTGTCGTCCTTGCCAAGCTCACCCCACACCCCCAACTGTCGTCCTTGCCAAGCTCACCCCACACCCCCAACTGTCGTCCTTGCCCAGCTCACCCCACACCCCCAACTGTCGTCCTTGCCCAGCTCACCCCACACCCCCAACTGTCGTCCTTGCCCAGCTCACCCCACACCCCCAACTGTCGTCCTTGCCCAGCTCACCCCACACCCCCAACTGTCGTCCTTGCCCAGCTCACCCCACACCCCCAACTGTCGTCCTTGCCCAGCTCACCCCACACCCCCAACTGTCGTCCTTGCCCAGCTCACCCCACACCCCCAACTGTCGTCCTTGCCCAGCTCAACTCACACCCCCAACTGTCGTCCTTGCCCAGCTCAACTCACACCCCCAACTGTCGTCCTTGCCCAGCTCAACCCACACCCCCAACTGTCGTCCTTGCCCAGCTCAACCCACACCCCCAACTGTCGTCCTTGCCCAGCTCAACTCACACCCCCAACTGTCGTCCTTGCCCAGCTCAACTCACACCCCCAACTGTCGTCCTTGCCCAGCTCAACTCACACCCCCAACTGTCGTCCTTGCCCAGCTCAACTCACGCCCCCAACTGTCGTCCTTGCCCAGCTCAACTCACGCCCCCAACTGTCGTTCTTGCCCAGCTCAACTCACGCCCCAACTGTCCTTGCCCAGCTCAACTCACACCCCCATCTGTCCTTGTCCAGCTCAACTCACACCCCCAACTGTCCTTGCCCAGCTCAATTCCCAACCCCCCCCCCCAAATGTCCATGCCCAGCATGACAATAACCAATATATAGGTCCATGCCCAGCACAATCAGCCCCCCCTTCACCCCAACTGTCAATGCCCAGCTCAACCCCCCCCCCCCCCAACTGTCCAGCCCCACCTCTTCAACCATTTATTCATCTCCACCTCACCAACCATTTATCCATCTCCACCTTGTTAACCATTTATCCAATTTCAGTGATCTGTTCTGCTCTTTGAACACATCATAAGCTAGTTAGGAAGAACCGCTCAAGATAAAATATGGGTGATGCTACTGTTAAGTCCAGAGCGGTCATTCTGATATATTGCTGTCACTGAAAAGTAACACCAGTACAGGTCAAGAAACCTTTTAATCCCCGCACACCTTTTTGCAGTTGACCAACTAGGATGACAACCACACAGCTCTCACTTTAGGTCAGCAATAACGGCTTCCTTCATTTTACCAGCACCGTAGCTTAGTGGTTAGCAGGTCTGCCTTGCAGCACTGGAGTCCTCGTCTGAATACCAACCAAGACAACATGTGCACGGAGTTTGCATGGTTCTCCCTGTGTTTACATGAGTTTCCTCCAGGTACTCCCAATTTCCTCCCATACTCTCAAGACATGCTGGAAGGTTAATTGGCCCTAGTATGTGCATACAGATTGGATTTGGACAGGTGTTCTCACCTTCTGCCGGTCCCAAAGCCTGAGCAATCAGGAAGGGGTTGAGGAAAGACCTGGCTACCTATGATGTAAAACAAAATTCACCAAGGAAAAGGATCTCAAGCATATCAGGTGAATCGGATACAACTGTACTGATATACACCTACAATATTTATACCTAGACCGGTCCCCTTTACGACCTGCAGTTTAGAATCTGCAGATTGAAAACATTCTCACAAAACAGCTTAGGGTGGCTGCATTATGTTTTGGTGGACTACAAGTCTCAGCGCCACCAATCACACGGGGGGGCTTGTAATACCACCAGACAGTCGAGAGACTGTGAAGTTTGCCAAGCTGGCAGAGAAGACTGTGTGCTCTCCAGTCGGCAGCATGAAAGCAGCACCAACAATATTAATAATCCTGCCACAATTGGAATAATACATGAAGCCATCTCCTGCTGACAGCAGTGAGGAGCACACGCTGAGTGCAACACATGACGCGCCTTCCTGAGAATAGAAAATAAAGAGATTTTTGCACACAGCCCCAATCAGACCCCCCTAGGGATACTGCACACAGCCCCAATCATTGGACCCCTATAGGGATACTGCACACAGCCCCAATCATTGGACCCCACCTAGGGATACTGCACACAGCCCCAATCATTAGACCCCGACCTAGGGATACTGCACACAGCCCCAATCATTGGACCCCACCTAGGGATACTGCACACAGCCCCAATCATTGGACCCCACCTAGGGATACTGCACACAGCCCCAATCATTAGACCCCCACCTAGGGATACTGCACACAGCCCCAATCATTAGACCCCCACCTAGGGATACTGCACACAGCCCCAATCATTAGACCCCCACCTAGGGATACTGCACACAGCCCCAATCATTGGACCCCACCTAGGGATACTGCACACAGCCCCAATCATTAGACCCCGACCTAGGGATACTGCACACAGCCCCAATCATTGGACCCCACCTAGGGATACTGCACACAGCCCCAATCATTGGACCCCACCTAGGGATACTGCACACAGCCCCAATCATTAGACCCCCACCTAGGGATACTGCACACAGCCCCAATCATTAGACCCCCACCTAGGGATACTGCACACAGCCCCAATCATTAGACCCCCACCTAGGGATACTGCACACAGCCCCAATCATTGGACCCCACCTAGGGATACTGCACACAGCCCCAATCATTAGACCCCCACCTAGGGATACTGCACACAGCCCCAATCATTAGACCCCGACCTAGGGATACTGCACACAGCCCCAATCATTAGACCCCCACCTAGGGATACTGCACACAGCCCCAATCATTGGACCCCACCTAGGGATACTGCACACAGCCCCAATCATTGGACCCCACCTAGGGATACTGCACACAGCCCCAATCATTAGACCCCCACCTAGGGATACTGCACACAGCCCCAATCATTAGACCCCCACCTAGGGATACTGCACACAGCCCCAATCATTGGACCCCACCTAGGGATACTGCACACAGCCCCAATCATTAGACCCCCACCTAGGGATACTGCACACAGCCCCAATCATTAGACCCCGACCTAGGGATACTGCACACAGCCCCAATCATTAGACCCCCACCTAGGGATACTGCACACAGCCCCAATCATTGGACCCCACCTAGGGATACTGCACACAGCCCCAATCATTGGACCCCCCCCCCATAGGGATACTGCACACAGCCCCAATCATTGGACCCCACCTAGGGATACTGCACACAGCCCTAATCATTGGACCCCATACTGATACTGCACACAGCCCCAATCATTGGACCCCATACTGATACTGCACACAGCCCCAATCATTAGACCCCCACCTAGGGATACTGCACACAGCCCCAATCATTAGACCCCCCTACTGATACTGCACACAGCCCCAATCATTAGACCCCCCTAGGGATACTGCACACAGCCCCAATCATTAGACCCCCACCTAGGGATACTGCACACAGCCCCAATCATTGGACCCCATACTGATACTGCACACAGCCCCAGTCATTGGACCTCACCTAGGGATACTGCACACAGCCCCAATCATTGGACCTCACCTAGGGATACTGCACACAGCCCCAATCATTGCACCCCCCTAGGAATACTGCACACAGCCCCAATCATTGGATCCCCATATTGATTCTGCACACAGCCCCAATCATTGGACCTCACCTAGGGATACTGCACACAGCCCCAATCATTTGACCCCCACCTAGGGATACTGCACAACAGCCCAAATCATTGGACCCCCATACGGATACTGCACACAGCCCCAATCATTAGACCTCACCTAGGAATACTGCACACAGCCCCAATCATTGGATCCCCATATTGATTCTGCACACAGCCCCAATCATTAGACCTCACCTAGGGATACTGCACACAGCCGCAATCATTGGACCCCCATACTGATACTGCACACAGCCCCAATCATTGGACCCCCATACTGATACTGCACACAGCCCCAATCATTGGACCCCACCTAGGGATACTGCACACAGCCCCAATTATTGGACCCCCATACTGATACTGCACACAGCCTCAATAATTAGACCCCCCCCCCGCCCCCTAGGGATACTGCACACAGCCCCAATCATTAGACCCCCCTAGGGATACTGCACAAAGCCCCAATTATTGGACCCCCATACTGATACTGCACACAGCCCCAATAATTAGACCCCCCCGACCTCTAGGGATACTGCACACAGCCCCAATCATTGGACCCCCCATAGGGATACTGCACACAGCCCCATTTATTAGACCCCCCCCATACTGATAATACACAGCCCCAATCATTGGATCCCCATTGGGATACTGCACACAGCCCCAGTCATTGGGCGCCTATATGTAAACTGCACACAGCCCTAATCATTGTACCCCCCTACTGATCATGCACAACCCCAATCACTGGTTCTCCATACTGATACTACACACAGGCCCCATCATTGGACCCCTAAACATAGCCCAATCATTGAATTTCTATACAGATACTGCACAAAGCCCCAATCATTGGACCCCCTCATATTGAGCCTGCACACCGCTCCAATCATTGGATCCCCATATTGATTCTGCACACAGATCCAATCATTGGAACTGTTACTGCATATAGCCCCAATCATTAGACCCCCAGGAGAATACTGCACACAGCCCTAATGATTGGACCTCATTGATATTGCACACAGCCCCAGTCATTGGACCCCAAACTAATACTGCATGCAGCCCCAATGATTGGACCCCCAATTTACATAGTGCCCACATCCCCAATCATTGTACCCCCATAATGATACTGCACACAGCCCCAATCATTGTACCCCCATACTGATATTCCCCACAGTCCCAATCTTTGGACCCCCATATTGATAACGCACAGAGCAATAACAATCAATGTCAGCTGGTGATCAACACTAAGCTCCACCTACTTATTTGAAAAAAAAAAAAGCCATTTATGCCCACTTGGGTGCCCAGAATGATTTGGCTCCAGGCTGCACTTATGCATTCACCCCAGAGATCCATCCTCTGACCTGGCATCTCAGTTATGCTGGTCCAAAAACAATCCAACCCCTGCAGCTACTCAAGAACCTAATAACAGAAAGAAACTTCAGATATCTCACAGATAAGGTACTACCACAATTAATCGCCAAAATGTACTGCCACCCCCCACTCAGATTATCGCCAAAAACAGACGACTTACCTGCCTGGCCGGCAGAGCCAGGAGGGAGGCAAGGACCCAGGAAGAGAAGGATGCAATGATCTTAGGAGCCTTTAATGCTAACGGCCACCAACAAGTAAACTTGATGCATGGAGATCTGTGGAAATTAAGGGGCCACGGAGGTGCACTGGGGGGAGTATTGCTAGGAGAGGCAATGCTTTCATCTTCAGCACTCTATTGGTGTGCAACTAAACAAGGTGGAGCTACAGACCGGGAACCCCTGGAATAAAGCGCTTCAGCCGCCAGCCAGAGCAGTGACCAGGAAACAGGAGAGGAGGAGGAGGAGGAGGAGGATGAGGGGGAAAAATGCAATACAAAATAAAAAATACACAGAGAGCCGAGGAGTCAGGAGTGACATTCCAGCAGCCGCTCGTGTAGAGAGGATTGAGCTGAGTAATGGAAGCGACGCAGCACACAGGGTGCCAAGTCTTGTACCCACGGAGGATGAGAGAGGCAGAATGGCAAAGGACGGGGAGCCAAATCAGCAACTCTACAGAGGTACCCGGAGCTGGACCATGGCAGCAGGGAGGGGCAGCCGTCTTCCACAAGGGCTAATGAATAGAGGACCAGCAACGATGTAACACTGCAACTCTTCCCCGGGTAGGTAAGAGCGCGCTCAATGCAAATCTGCTTATTTGCTTCTATAAAACTATTAACCCTTTGAGTTCAAAGCCTCTTTCACACCACGTTTTATGGGAGCTACAACGCAGGATCCCAGCGCTCTAAGGGCTCATTCACATGTGCGGTGCTCTCTAAACCTACGTGCCTCACAATCACGTGTATTGCGTGCCCTAGTGCAAGGTTCAAGGGGTTAAATAAGGTAGTGAGGAGACGACAACACTTACTTTGACAGGCGCTGAGGAAGCATCACCACCTGCTTTAACCCCTTGAACCTTGCACTAGCGTGCGCTTTGCACGGTTGTGAGGCCCTTGCAAAATGGCCCTATTCATTGAATAGGCCACGCTTGGCGGTCACTGAAAGCGACGGGGTAGAATTCTTGCCGTGAAGCATCGCAGCATGCATACATCCCCTCTGCAGCTAAAGAGGGTAGCGGGGCTGGGGGCGGTAAAAACGTATGGTTTTACCGCTCCCCTCCTACCTCACGTGTGAACGAGTTCTAAGGCTACATTCACACCTGAGCGTAGCGTTTTTTGCGGTTTTTTTTACAGGCGTTTTTTGTGCAGGCGTTTTTAGATTGAATAGAGACCAATAGTAAAAAGCCTGTAATTGCCCAAAAAGGAGCTCATGTACTTTTTTGAGCGTTTTGCTCACAGCGTCAAAACGCTCAGATGTGAACAAGGGCCATGGAAATGAATAGGATTTGTCTTGTTGGGCGTTTTTTGAGCTGATCCTAGAGCAGAAAAACTCCCCCAAAATGCCCCAAAACGCCTACATGTGAATGGAGCCTAAGGCTAAGTGGAAATGTTGGTGTTTTGGGGCATTTTTGGGGAGTTTTTCTGCTCTAGGATCAGCTCAAAAAACACCCAACAAGACAAATCCTATTCATTTCAATGGCCCCTGTTCACATCTGAGCGTTTTGACGTTTTAAGCAAAACGCCCAACGCTCAAAAAAGTACATGAGCTTCTTTTTGGGCAGCTTACAGGCGTTTTTATTTTTTTTCCATTGGTCACTAGTCAACCTAAAAACGCCAGTAAAACACGCCTAAAAAAACACCCATAAAAAACGCCTGTAATTAGCAACGCCAAGATGTGAACGTAGCCTAAAAGCACAAAGATTAATTACCATTATAATCTATGAAGTTCTTGAAATCAGGGCGTCGCATTAGAAGGCGGTGCATTGCCTTGCTTGCAAAATCCTGCTTGCTAGATTTTTTTTTATGCATTTTTGCAACAAAGGTGCGCTAAATTATACTCAACGCCACAAAAAAAACGCATTTAAAATAATGAAACATGCATTTTAATTAGTGTGCCTCAACTAGCATGTCCAAATTTTAAACTAAAAAACCCGCACAATGAAGACTGGAAAATTACAAAAATTAAAAAAGGCAAACAACTTATCTTCCATTTAAAATAAAAAATAAATGAAAAAAAAAAATTAAAAAACACACCATGCTAAAAATACATTCCGCTTTAGGCTCCATTCACACCTGAGCGTATCGTTTTCAGGCATTTTTTTTGGGCTTTATTTCAGGAGTTTTTGGGGATTTTTCCAGGCATTTTTTGCAGGTGTTTGGAGGCAGGCATTGACATCTAATAAAAACACTTGTAATCTGCCAAAAAAGAAGCTCATGTACTTTGAGCTTCAAGCGTTTTGCTTCAGGCGACAAAACGCTCAGATGTGAACAGGGGCCATTGAAATGAATGGGATTTTGCTTGTTGGGCGTTTTGAGACTTCAGAGATGAGAGTTTTACGAACTGAAAGGGCCTAAAGAGAAAAGTGTATTTTCCAATTCAATGGTGTGAATGGGCCCTCCAAGGCCAGGTTAAACTACATCAGTGTCCGCTTTTGCCTGTTTTCTCGTTTTTGTTTTTTTAGATCATACGTTGAAACGCATTTTTTTTTTTTTTTTATTCCATTGGGAATCGCAGTGTGTGAATTCACAGGAAAATGCACAAGCTTCTCTTTTCAAGCCACACTGCAGAGATCTGCACAACCTCATTGAACAACATTGCTTCTTATAAAACATGCTTATTATGGACCCTTCCGGTTTCTTCAGTTTTTTCCTTACAAAAAGCACAAAGATAGGAACGGAGCCTTTGGCCTCTTTCACACGGTCGCTCCGTTTTTTTTTCTCCGCTCCGGCACTTTTTTTTTTCACGGACAGGGATGACACTTGTGTCATCCGCTTCGTATGTCCGCATATCCTCCCATCCGTTTGCGGATGATATGCGGACATAATGTAAGTCTATGGGGATTGCGGATGTCAGCGGATGACACCGCTGACATCCGATTTAGCATCCATTCCATTTTTTGAACGGAGGAAAAATAGGGTTCTGTTCCGTTCCAAAAAACAGAACAGAACTGAAAGGACGCAAATCAGATGTCAGCGTTGTCATCCGCAATCCCATTGACATGCATTATGTCCGTATATCATCCGCAAACGGATGGGGTGATATACGGACACATGGAGCGCCCGTGTGAAAGAGGCCTTATAGATACAAATTGCTACAAATCGTATCAAAGAAAGATCGGGAATCATAGTGGTCTGTATTCTTAACCACTTAAGCCCCGGAGGATTTGGCTGCTGAAAGACCAGGGGGTATTTTGCGATTCGGCACTGCGTGAATTTAACGGACAATTGCGCGGTTGTGCGATGCTGTACCTAAACGAATTTGACGTCCTTTTTTTCCCACAAATAGAGCTTTCTTTTGGTGGTATTTGATCACCTGTGCGATTTTTACTTTTTGCGCTATAAACAAAAAAAAGAGCGTCAATTTTGCAAAAATAACAATATTTTTCACATTTTTTTATTTGAAACTCCCCAAAAAAAAAAAAAAAATGTAAAAATCAAAATGTTTTAACATTTTCGGCCAATTTGTTTTATGCTACATATGTTTGGAAAAAAAAAAAAAAAATCGCAAAAAGCGTATTTTGATTGGTTTGCGCAAAAGTTATCGCGTTTACTAACAAAGGGAAAGATTTTTGTCATTTTTGTTGTTTTTAACGTGAAATGGCGGCGATCTGCGATTTTTTTTGCGGTACTGCGACATTGCGGCGGACAGATCGGACCCTTGACTGACATTGACACTTTTGGGGTTACCAGTGACATTTCTACAGTAATCAGTGCTATACATATGCACTGTTACTGTAAAAATACACTGGCAGTGAAGGGGTTAACTTTATTTGAGAGGGAGGGGCTGTGTGTGTCCCTAGGGGCGTGATTCTAACTGTGATTGGCTGTGGCTAGAGCTGTAGGACCAATGATCAACGGTCCTACATAGTAGAACCGTATGATCATGGTTCCTACACCGGGGAGAATGACAGGTGGCTTGTTTACACTACCTGCCTGCCTTTCTCCCTCTCTCCCCCGATGATCGCTGAGTGAGCGGCGGACATCGGGTCCGCCGGTCACACGTGCGGGGGGGGGGGGGTCCGGGAGCGCGCCTGCGGCGGCGCGCGCGCGCTCGCTCCCCAGAGCCTCAGAGGCTAGTGACGTACCGATACGTCACTCTGCCTGTGAGGGGATGACCGCCGCAGTATATGTACGTGCGGCAGTCCGCACAAGTGGTTAAGGCCCTGTTCACACCTAAGCATTTTTCAGCTTGTAAAAACGCTCATCTCTAAAGTTCCAAAAACACCTGACAAGCAAAATCCTATTCATTTCAATGGCCACTGTTCACATATATGAGCGTTTTGTCACCTGAAGCTCAAAAAAGTACACAAGCTTCTTTTTTGGCAGATTACAAGTGTTTTTGGTCAGAAGTCAATGCCTGCCTCCAAACACCTGCAAAAGACGCCCGAAAAAAAAAAAAAAAAAAAAAGAAAAACCTGAAAACGATATGCTCAGGTATGAATGTAGTCTAAGTCCTGATTCACATCAGTGCGATGACAGACATCACATGTGATCCGGAGTGCACTGTGATGTCTGTGCGATGAAAATTAAGCCACGTAGATTGTATGGCTGAATTTGCATCGCATTTGGACCAAACACGCACAGAACACTTTTTTGGGTCCTCACTAGAATCAGATCACATGGGTGTTCACACCTATGCGATGTCTGAATGGACAGCTCACACTGCGATATGCGAACTGATCTGGGGGTGTCATTAGCTTTGTATTGAAACCCCAAGCGATCCGCATACAGCCGTGTGAACTGCCTGTGATTTGAATGCGATGTGCGAGCCCGCAGTAGATTTGAAGGGTTCCCACATCGCATGTGTGTGAGCCGGGACTTAAACAGAACTTCGCTCGATAGGTGGAAGTTTCTGCTTGTTTGCCTCCCCCCAATCTCTAACAATTTGGGGGGAGCAGGTACCTGGTTTTGAATGAAATACACAGCGGCTGGCCATCATATCGTGGGATACTCACGTTTATGGATGTTTGCACCAACTGCACGACTCCTTCACGCATATGGCCCTGAACATGAGCAGCGATCAGTACAGAGTCCGGCCACATCATACATTTTACCAGCTCACAGGGTCCCTTCTGGGACACCTGAAAACACGACGGTCCAAACCACCTGTGTGCACCCTACCTTATACCTTTCCATTTACACAACCTACCTTTAAATAATTGAAATATCAAAAAAAAAAAAAAAAAAAATTTTTATTATATATATATATATATATAACACACACATTACCAAAAGTATTGGGACGCCTGCCTTTACACGCACATGAACTATAATGGCATCCCAGTCTTAGTCCGTAGGGTTCAATACTGAGTTGGACCACCCTTTGCAGCTATAACAGCTTCAACTCTTCTGGGAAGGCTGTCCACAAGGTTTAGGAGTGCGTCTATGGGAATGTTTGACCATTCTTCCAGAAGGGCATTTGTGAGGTCAGGCACTGATGTTGGACGAGAAGGCCTGGCTTGCAGTCTCCACTCTAATTCATCCCAAAGGTGTTTCATCAGGTTGAGGTCAGGACTCTGTGCAGGCCAGTCAAGTTCCTCCACCCGAAACACACTCATCCATGTCTTTATGGACCTTGCTTTGTGCACTGGTCCAAATCATTTGGTGGAGGGGGGATTATGGTGTGGGGTTGTTTTTCAGGGGTTGGGCTTGGCCCCTTAGTTCCAGTGAAGCAACCTTGCTTTGTGCACTGGTGCGCAGTCATGTTGGAACAGGAAGGGGTCATCCCTAAACTGTTCCCACAAAGTTGGGAGCGTAAAATTGTCCAAAATGTCTTGCTATGCTGACGCCTTAAGAGTTCCCTTCACTGGAACTAAGGGGCCAAACCCAACCCCTGAGGAACAACCTCACACCATAATCCCCCCTCCACCAAATGATTTAGTCCAGTCACAAAGCAATAAAAAAACACAATTGTTCTAAAACACAGTTCTTTAGTAGATTAAAAGTCAGTTTAGGTTTACTTCTACTTTAAAAAGAGGAACTTCCCCCGGCTATGGGAAAACTAAAAGTCAGCAGCTACAAGTACTGAAGCTGCTGATTTAAAGCAATATTAGACCGAAAAAAAAAAAAATTTAAATGTATTGCAGATTAGCACATTAGATGTGGTGGCTGCATTAGCTTTCTTTCCTTGGCCTTTTCCCCTCTGTTTTCACCTGGTGATCTGGCCAGTAACACGTCAGGCCATACAGGCCAACCTCCTGTATTTGAGACTCCAGAGTAGGGGCGCTCTGAGGGCACCATTGGACGCCAGCATTGTCAGTCTTGGGGGGAGAGAAGGGTTAGATGAACTAGCAGATTTAGATACTTTAACAAAATTAAAGCCAAACTCCAGACAAAATTTTTTTTAAGCATTAAGGGCTCTTTCACACGGGCGATCCGATCCGCCTGTCAGTTTTTTTAGGCGGATCTGATCGGATCCTCCATGCATCTCTATGGGGCAGCGGATGTCAGCGGTGACATGTCCGCTGACACCCGCTGCCATCCACATCCGATCCTGTCCGTGAAATCCGGACAGATGGAAACCCTATTTTTCCATCCGTTCAGGGATCAGATGAGAGCGGACAGGCGGTCCGCTCTCATCCGATCCCCCATAGGAAAGCAGCGGGGGCTGAGACACCTCCCTCTCTGCACTGCAAGCGGAGACGGAGCTGTCATCCGCCCGGCTCAGCGGGGATCGCGGATCGATCCCCGCTGAGCAGCATGGATCCGCCTACGGAGGCGGACCGTGTGAAAGAGCCCTTACAGTAACAGTTTTTTGTTCCTTTTGGAACAAAGGTTTTACATAAATAAAAGATGATCATTGCAAGCACCTCTGTCAGTGGTAAATGGTTTGTCTCATCTCTACAACTATTACATCTGGAAGAGAGCTTGAAAAAACAAACGTGCTGGCTGGATCACCAGGTGAAGATAGTAAATAAAAAGCCTAAAAAAAAAAAAAAGAAAAAAATGAATGCAGCCATCACATCTAAGCATTGGTAAGCTGCAATATTATAAAGGTTTGCTTTTGGGTTTAATACCGCTTTAATAATTGGGATTGTTTACAAGATCGTAAACCAGATTCAGCAAAAAAAAATAAATAAAAAATAAAAAAACACCCATCTTGATGTAAAACCGCAGAAAACATGGAGTGCCCATGGGGGGGGGGGTGCAGTTGTGCAAGGCGTGATATAGATATACATTGTGCAGATGTCTCCATTAATAAAATCAGTGTGTCATCCGCTTCCAGTAACGTATGGGCAGCTGCACAATGCAATTAACCCTTCATCACTGCGGGTCCCCACGAGGCACGTTCTGTGGATGCAACAAGGAGAGGTGGTAATTGTACAAGACGCAGAGGTCAGCTCTGTGTAAGGGGCATCCTTTATAACATACCGGGGGTTGGTTTAGTAAGACTTAAAGCGGAGTTCCACCCAAAAGTGGAACTTCCGCTTTAGGGAGTCCTGACCCCCCGACATGCCACATTTGGGATGTCATTTTTTTGGGGGGGGGGGAAAGCGGGTACCTAGTTTTGACAGGTACCCGCTCCCGCTCGGAGCGCCGCGGCGCCCTGAGCGGAAGTTCTCCTCTCCCCCTCCCTCCCTGCAATCTTCTGGGACACGTCAGAGGTCCCAGAAGATTGCCGGCCAATCACGGCGCGCAGCGCGACTCGCGCATGCGCAGTGGGTACCCGGCTGTGAAGCCGCAAACTGTAACAGCCGGGTGCCCACAGCAGTGATGCCGGCGCCGAGGGAGAGGATCGAGGCTTCCGGCGGCCGCATCGCTGGACCGTTGGACAGGTGAGTAAATGGCTGGAACTCCGCTTTAAGCATGAACAATCTGGTGCATCTCTGCAAAGAAACCAATCAGCTTGCAGGTTTTTTTTGTCAAAGCTACAGTTGGCAGTAAGGACTAACCTTGTGGGCGTAGCAGATTATAAAATTGCCTTTAGGGTCTTGTTTTTCAGTGACCAATTTTTTTACTTTGACTTTTCTTTTTTGGAGAATATTGGGCCAATGGGTAGAACAATTAAACTAAAAGGAGAGCCCACATCCCTAAATAGAAACAAAACCAGAAAAATTCCCTCCGATTGGGATTTCACAGGGCAGTAGTATACGATAAAAAGTTTGCAACCTCCATCGTATATTACTGCCCTCTAAAATCCCAATTAGAGAATTTCTGGAGTTTTTTTTTTTTTTAAGCGAAACTAAACCCATCAATTTAAATTTTAAAAAAACAGTTACAATCTGGAGTGTCGGAATTGCCAACTGTCCATTTACTTGTGTCCTCAAACTGTCAAGCCATTAAATGTCTGGAGTCATAACTGATCACATGTGTAGCACCACGGCAGTTGCAGATCAAACAAGAGGCCAAGATGGCGTCTTCCTTGTTTGAAGTAGATAGGAGGGTTTCGTTCCGCTTTAAATGCCATTCATTTGAACATTGACTTGCTAGCTTTGGAGTCCTGAAGCCAGCGAAGTACAACATTTGTAAAGCACACCATTGCATTTTATATTAAAAAGCAGCATAACGGGCACAGTAAGGGCTAGTGGACACGACCTTTGCCGTCTGAAGAGGGATCTGCGTTTGGATTGCATTTTTGACAGGTAGTGAGGAGGCGTTGTGTGTATCGCACACGGTTGTGAGGTGTCCCTATTCAGGTAAATAAGTTGTATTTAGTGGTCGCTACTGCCTGATGAATGCAGCAGCAGGGATTATTTTTGCTGCAACATATGCACCCCCCCTCTCAGCTGCCTTTGCAGCAGAAGGGCCCTTTCACACTATAGCGCATAAAAACGCAATATGCAAATTTATAGCTAATTTTTAGCAAATTTTACCGTAAAACAGGTTCACTAAAAAAAAAAACTTTAGCGCAGCACATATAGCGTTTTTATTGTGCTTATTGTAATGGTATCGTGCGTTGGCACCCTAGTTTGTCAGGCCGCCATTTCGTTCAAACGCTGTCGCAAGCATCCCATCTTGTGTTTTGCGAGCTTAGTTGACAGTGTTGGAAATGGTCATTCTTACCAGCCTCATCCTCCAGCCTTTTGGCAGTGTAATGACCCCCTGGGTCACTGAATGCCAGGTTCCTGCACAGCTGACATTTTTCACACTTTTAATATACACAAGCAGATTGACCAAACATTCTGTCTCCTCATGCTTTAGAGTTAATTGGTAATCTGAACACAGCATATGGCTCCTAGGTAATTCGAAAAAGGACACAGTTAACCACAAAACTTCCTAACTTTATACCCAAGCAAGATAGGTCTCTATAAAGTAGATATTTGGGTGCCCCATAAAATACCGATCAAATTAATATCAAACATGAACCCCCTCATGCTAGGGGAGACAAGCTAGCAATCAGATGCCTTACAGGTCAGAGGTTATTCCAAGATAACCCATGTTTAGTGTCTAAAGATAGGACATTCAAAACCGCACCGACCATAAAATATCGGTTTCAAGCATGTAACCATTTCATATTTCAAGATATGAGTGCTTTTATTAATCTGTCAAAACCGGGAGGTCCCTTAGTTTATAGACTCAGAGCCTATTGGCTAAGTACTTCTGGTGACACCCCCTGGAGGGTCAGAGAAAAGGACAGGAACTGATAGAGCTCAGTTCTCCTCTTACCATCAAAGTGGAAACACCATGCTGGAGGACCGATCATGTTCAGCTTCTGAAACTAAGGTAATACCAGGACCGTTTTAATTCAAGTATTTTCACCCTTTATCTCCATATTTCTAAATTGCTGTATTGTCTCTATTTCTTTGTAACTCATTTTTCTGTAAATATTTTTATTCGCACCAATTTTAAACCTTTCTTATAATTAAACCTTATTTTGAAAAGTGTTAACTTTCTCTCTAAGCTCTAAACGCAAACTGACCCGAACGAACCTGCCTCCTGAAAGCGCGCTACTGTGTGTTACAGAGGGTTAAAGTCATAATTGATATTTGTAAAATCACGAGCGTCCTCTAGGCTCATTATAACGTAGAGGTGGTGGCAGAGAAATGGTTAATTGTTTAATTAACCCGGTGACAAATCGCTCTCAGTCTGCTGGCATCTAGATTGTGGTCCCGCAAGCTGGACAATCTGTGTGCTGGGTGCAGCTGAGAGTGGCATTGTTACGCAAGTGACGGGAGGAAGTGAGATTGCTTGGTCTTTGGTCACGAGGTGGATGAGAAGGCCAGGGGTCTGATACCCGCCACCGTCACACTTGTGTTTTGGATATATGACATCACTGACTCCAAGCATGTAAAAAAATTTTTTTTTAAAGCTGGACATGCAGGCAAAAAAAAAAAAAAATACAATCAAAAACGCAACGCAGTGCACAAATGTGAATAGGTACATAGGCTGTCAAGGGAAATTCTTTGGATATGCTTAAGCCCCGGTTCACATCAGTGCGATGACAGACATTGCATGTGATTCTGAGCGCACTGCTCTGAAAAACATGCGAAGTCTGTGCAATGCGAATTCAGTCATACAGATTACAGATTGCATGGCTGAATTCGCATGGGATTCAAACATAACTTGCACAGAACCCTTTTTGGGGTCTGCAGCAGAATCAGATCACATGATGGCTTAACACCTATGCAATCCGATTAATGTCTGAACTGACAGTTCCCACTGCGATATGCAAAACGGATCTGGGGGTATTAGTAACTTTGTATTGACACCCCCAGCGATTCGCATATGGCAGTGTGAACTGCCTGCAATTTGAATGCGATGTGGGAACCCGCAGTGGATTCGCAGGGTTCCCACATCGCATGTGTGTGAACCGGCACTCAATCCTGTAGGAAAGGTGCCTTGGAGTGCAGCAAAAGTGCGAAGGTGTGAAAGGGTGTTAAAAGGTGAGCAGTTTTGGGGGGGGGGGGGAACAGCCCCCGTCCCCGAAACACAAGTGTAAACATGCCTTAAAGTATAATTAAAAACACAACTTTTTTTTTTTTCAGTTTTGGACA
The DNA here is from genome assembly GCF_965119305.1 of Pelophylax lessonae. NCBI lineage: Eukaryota > Metazoa > Chordata > Amphibia > Anura > Ranidae > Pelophylax > Pelophylax lessonae. The sequence continues at coordinate 842,820,231 of NC_138768.1, read as the reverse complement.
GAGTGGAGAGGGATTACAACCCCTGCCAGGTTTTTATTGCTGTCTGTGCCCCCGGTAAGGAGATCCACCCTCTCCATTTTTCCTGTTCACCATTATCATTGAAAGTAAAAAAAAAAAAAAAAAAAAAAAAATCCCAAGTTTTGGGTTGTCCCAAGAAAAGTAAATCGAGGGGAATTCTTCCAATGGAGACATTAGCTCTAGTGACCTGGGGGGTCCCCAAGAGATTCTCCTTATTTGCAGGGATTTCCTCTCACTTCCCGTTTGGCTATGGGACAGGAAGTGAAGGGAAATCTCCACAATAGTACACAGGTGGTGAGGAAAAAAAAAAAAAAAAAACTGACAGGGGTTATAACCCTCCCTTTCGCTATCAAAAATTTTTTACCCATCATTCGACTTTAAGACTTTGATGCATTATGGTTCAAATCCCACACACACCACCACTAGATAGTAGATGAGGTTGAATAAAGACAATAGTCCATCCAGTTCAACCTGTGTAGGTGTGTGTGGCCATAATCATCTCTCATACCCCTGAATGTTCTGATCCTTGAGATGCAAGTCTAAGAGTCTTTTGAAAGCCACCATACTTCCCGCAGAAACCACCTCTTGTGGTAGAGAATTCCACAATCTTGTAGCCCTAGCAGTAAAGAACCCCCCACGTTGCCTGAGGTTAAAACGCTTCTCCTCTAATCGCATTGTATGTCCTTGAGTCCTCATGCAATCCCTTCGACTGAATAGCTACCTGCCTGGAGTTTGCATATTCTCCCTGCGCGTGTTTCCTCCCACACTCCAAAAGACACGCTGGTAGGTTGTTTTCAATCTTAACTGGCCATAGTATATGCATGAATGTGCGTTAGGGACTTTAGATTGTAAGCTCTTTGAGGGCAGGGACTGATGTACAAAATAGGTGTAAATTATTGATGATCTACAAGTACCTGTAATAACAAATAAATAAAATGACACTGCAGGACTGCTCAGGAAGGGGTGTCTGGAGTCAAGACTGGAGTTGGGCTTTAAAGAGTGAAGATCAGAGGCATGAGTGTCGGGACAGGTAAGTACATATAGGGGTGGATTTACTAAAGGCAAATAGTCCATGCACTTTGCAAGTGCAGTTGCTTCAGAGTTTAGTAAATGAAGTGAAGATTCACTTTGCAAAGAATACCCAATCACATGAAGAGGAAAGAAAAAATAAAAACCACTAAGCGCGTTACGCTCGAATTCGATGTTAATCATCGCTGTATGTTACTTTGAATAAAATAAATTTTTTTTTTTTTTTTTCCAATAAAACACATTTTTTGCTTGCACATGATTGGATGATGGAAGTCAGCAGGGCTTCTCATTTGCTAAGCTCTGGAGAAGTTGCACCTGCAAAGTGCACAGACTATTTTCTGTTTAGTAAATCCACCCCATAGGTTTTTATTAGGAAACTTTTTTTTTTTTTTTTGTTTTTATAGGAGGTGACAGTTGCTTTAAGAACATCTACTGAAAATAAGAAGGGATGGCAAATCATACTTCACACCAACACATCCCCTCCACACACACGACAGCTTCCTGTTCAGGCTGATGAACAGCGCAACCGTCCGCCGCTCTGAATTCAGAACTCATCCGGGATGAATACACGATCCTCCTGTAATGTGAGCAATGGCCTACATCCACCACAGCACACATACCTAGAGAACAGCTTTGTATGAACAATCCTATCAATGTGTGCGAAGGTTTCTACACATCACTTCCTTTAAATATTTGCTCAATACATATGCAGGCTTTGCTTCCTGCTGCCCAGTGCCCGTGGTTTACCAGGAATGTCGGGGCTTTTTAAATGTTCTGTTAGATAAATATGTGATAGAGATTGGCCTGATATAAAAGGTTATCAATAAAATGTTTTGCTATTTCAATGTTCAAAAAGGTAAGGTTTGTGCCATGTTGCCCCCTCGTTGACCCATTGATACCCCACCACTCCTTACAGCCAGCACCAAAATATTCAGCATTGGAGCCTAGAGGGAGTGTGAACCCCATCTTGTGACAGTGCCCTCCCCAGTCTCAGTCACATGCTCCCCCATAGCCAAAAGTGCTGGGTATTTTGAACAAGCTGGAGAAGAATAAAGCAAAGGAAAATTGAGGCACGTACGGCTGAATAGGGGATTAATCTAGGAACCGGTCTGCACAGCACGCACAGTACAGCCTGGAAGACCTTAAACCCTGGAGAACTTAGCAGTCAGGTCCGACCAAGGTCAAGGTCTTCGGGATACCTCTTTGCCATTCCATAATGCAGTGCAAGCCTCTCTATTGGTCTGCGGAAGGAATGGATTGAAGCACAAACCAGGGTCCAATAGAAGAGTCTTAAAGCAGATTGAATGTACTTTGTCTTTCAACAAATATTTAGTCCTTCCAAGAGCTCTGGACCTATGCATCTTCACCCGGTAGGCATTGGCTTGAGCTCTTAAAGCAAATTACATGCAAAAGGAGAGGGTTGTTGCCATTGATATGCGACCGGTGTGTCCCTCTCCTTGTGCCAAGCATACTGTATAGCTTGGAAGGCCTTGGAAACCCTGGCAAACTTGGAAGGCCTTGGAAACCCTGGCAAACTTGGAAGGCCTTGGAAACCCTGGCAAACTTGGAAGGCCTTGGAAACCCTGGCAAACTTGGAAGGCCTTGGAAACCCTGGCAAACTTGGAAGGCCTTGGAAACCCTGGCAAACTTGGAAAACAGACCTGGACCAGACCTGGTCAGACATCCGGTATGCCTCTTTGCCATTTCACAATGCAGTGCAGGTGCTTCTCAGTCTGTGGAAGGACTGGCTTGAAGCATAAAACAAGGTCTAACACTAGTGTCCTCAAGCAGATTGAATGTACTTTTTCAGCTGTGAAAAATATTTGGTCCTTGCTCAGAGCTCTGGAACCCAGGCATTTTCACCCAGTAGGCACTGGCTCGCGCTCTTAAAGAAAACAGCATGTAGGGGAGGGTTGTGGCCGTTGATACTCTCCTTGTGCCAAGCATACAGTATAGCCTGAAAGGCCTTAAACCCTGGAGAACTCAGCAATCAGAGCTCGACTTTGGTTGAACCTTTAGTACGCCTCTTTGTTATTCCCTAAATTTAGTGTAGGCACTTCTCTCTGGAAGGATTGGTTTGAAGCAAAAATCAAGTTCTAATGCCCCATACACACGTGCAGACTATCTGCAGACTTACCTTTTCTATGTAGTGCAAGGGCCTGCCAGATTGCATACAAATTGAAAGTGTTTAGGTTTGACCTCATTATATGGTTTTGGTAAGTCTGCAGACAAAAGTCTGCAGATAATCTGCACGTGTGTATGGGGCATAATACTAGTGTCCTCAAGCAGATTGCATGTACTTTCTTGGCTGTGAACAAATATTTGGTCCTTTCAAAAGCCCTGGAACCCAGGCATTCTCACTTGGTAGGCACTGGCTTGAGCTCTTAAAGCAGATTTCAAAAAGGAGAGGGATGTGGCCAAAGATCTGTGACTGGTGTGTCCCTCTCCTTATACCAAGCTTAGCTTGGAAAGCCTTAAACCCTGGAGAACACCACAAACAGACCTCCACCTTGGTCAAACCTCTGGTACACCTATTTGCCGTTTCACAACGCAGAGCAGGTGCTTCTCTATTGGTCTGTAAAGAGGCGGACTTGAAGCTCAAGCAAAAGGCCCAACACTAAGGTCTAAGACCCCATTCACACTAGCGCGACTTGTCAGGCGACTTGGTCGCCTGACAAGTCGCAGTGGGTTGCCTGCCATTGATTAGCACAGGACCCGTTCTAATAGGAGCTACACAAGTCGCTCCGACTTAGAAAAAGGGTCCTGTACTACTTTGGGGCGACCTGGAGGCGACTTGCATTGACTTCAATTATATGAAGTCCATGCATGTCGCGCCGAGGTCGCAGTGCACAGACTTCACAGGTCGCCCCACCAAGTCGTGTCGCCCCTGTGTGAATGGGCTCTTAAAGCAGATTGCGTGTACTTTTTTGGCTGTGAACAAATATTTGGTCCTTTCAAAAGATCTGGAACCCTGGTGCCCTCACCCAGTAGGCATTGGCTTGAGCTGTTACAGCAGATTCATGCAAAAGGAGGGGCTAGTGGCCATTGATATGCGACTGGTGTGTGTCTCCTTCTGCCAAGCACACAGTATAGCCTGGAAGACCTTAAACCCTGGTAAACTCCATAACCAGACCTCTACCTTGGGATACCTCTTTGCCATTTCACAATGCAGTGTAGGTGCTTCTCCACTAAGTCTGTGCAGGGGCCGACTTGAAGCTCAAGCAAAACATTAGGATCTTAAAGCAGATTGCATGTACTTTGACTGTGAACAAATATTTGGTCCTGCCAAAGAGCTCTGAAACCAAGACCTCTCTACCCGGTAGGCCTTTGCTTGAGATCTTTCAGCAGACTGCAGACACCTTTTTGCCTGTGAGCAAGTATTCATTCCTGTCAAAAGAGCTCCGGAAAACCCAGGTACCTTCATTCAGTGAGCCTTGGCTTGAGCTCTAAGAGCAGATTGCATGTAGGAGGAGAGGGTTGTGGCCATTGATCTGTGGCCAGTGTGCCCATGTCTTTGTGCTAAGTAGAAGGTGTAGCCTGGAAGGCCTTAAACCCTGATGAGTCAAACCTTGTACTTGGTCGGACTTTTAGGATGCCTCTTTTTGCCTTTCGCAATGAAGTGTAGGCACTTCTCTATTGGCTTGTGGAGTTGAAGTTCAAGCAAAGGCCTGCTGAAAAAAAAAAAAAAAAAGAAGAAGAAGAGGCCCGGGCTCCAGAGATGCTTGACAGGACCAAACTTTTGCTTAAAGCATACCTGTTCTAAAGCCTCGTACACACGCACCGCTTGTTGGCCGACCAATCGGACATCTTTTGTCCAGTGTTGTGTTGGTTGAAATGTGCTCTAGACTGCACACAAATTTTGTCGGCCAACAACAACCAACTTCAGAAGTGATGTCATGTTCTGGTTTACTTTGTGTGTTTTTTCTTCTCTGAGCATGCCCAGTCTTGATCATCACATTTTTGTTGGCCGAAATCTGTACTGACTGAGGAACAATCGGCCGTTCAGCTGACGGCCAACAAAAATTTTATAGCATGCACACCAGATTTTGTTCGGCCGAAAAGTCGCAGCCGGTTGTCGGAAGCATCATACTAACAAGCCGACAATCGGCCGATCGGACGTTGGCCGAAAATTTACGGCCAACAATCGGTGCGTGTGTACGGGGCTTAAGACGCAAACGTTAGTAGGACATGTGTTTTTGCTTGACATTTACTTGACACTAATGCAGTGTTTGCTCTTCTGCAGCACATGGGTTGAGCCCAGCGCAGGAGGAAAGGCTACGTGTGCACATCCTGGGTGTAGAGATTTACAGCTCGCTCTAGCGTGACTATGTGCACACCTCCCTGTCACTTCTTCATTCTCTTCCCCTCACACAGCAGAAAGCAGACCTTCATTACACACAGTGACTGCCAGCAAGAGGACTTATCTAGAATACTCCCTGCAGATGACCCGAAAATCTATGCCCGCAGATGTTGAAGAAGTGCCTTTCTAGGTACTCCAGACAATTACGGTAGCTGCCAGCACTAAAGTTAAAGTAGAAAAAAAAAAAAAAAAAAAAACACAATATAAAAAAAATAAATAAAATAATAAAAAAGGTATTTATAAGTGATCACATAAGCACTGTTCTCAGCTGCGTAAGGTGCTTAGAGAGGTGGGGGGTGGACAAACAGTAGAACACTGAACTTCCCAGTGAATGCTTGTCCAGAGGTACGTGTCAGCACAAGTCTGATCATTGGAGCAGTGGTCCTTAAGGCCCACTAACAGGCCAGATTTTAAGTTTTACCTTGGGGATATGCAGACTAGAATACTGCAATCACTGAGCAGCAAATGAGATCACCTGTGATGTAATTTAATTATCTTGCAAAACTGGCCTGTTAGGCTGGCCATACACTATACAATTTTCTTGTTCAATTTTCCTTTAGATTTACCAAAACCATGTAATATAGGGTCAAACCTAAACACTTTCAATTTGTATGCAGTCAGGCAGGCCCTTGCACTACGTAGTTTAAGGTAAATCTAAAGGAAATTGAATAAGAAAATTGTATAGTGTATGGCCAGCCTTAGTGGGCCCCCGAGGACTGGAGTCGAGGACCACTGCATTGGAGGACAGCAAGAAAACTGATCATGCCGAGATCGATGTGCTCTCGTGCCAAGTGTGGTCAGTTTGAAATAGGAAAGCAGCAGGATTGGCCAGATCACCCAGTATTTTACACAAAATGAAGCAATACAAAAGAGAACAGGATACTTTTTAAAACACATATATGGTAGAACAGACACCTATCAAGAATTTGAAATGTCAGGGTAGCAATCTCTCTTTTTTTAAAAGGACTCCTGAGTATGCCTATGAATATTTCCATTTAGGGCAAAGTTGCAGGTTCTCTTGACTTGTCACCCAACCAGAAGCCCACCAACCCATCCTTTGATACTTTTACTATACTCTGAGAGCCTTAGCCAAGTATTAGACAGCATTTACATCGTATTGATGACCTTTTCCATTGCCTGGAAGGAAAGAGATTGGGCCGGGGCTATTCTCTCCCATACCGAGAAGGGCTGGGTATTCCTAAAGGCCTCATCAGATGGACCAAGCAATAGGGGAGCACAGGGAAGGAGAGTATTGGTGGGTAGGGAGGGGAGATTGAAGGGTACATTATTAAGAGAACCTATAATTTTGTCCTAAATGACAGATTCACTAAGCTACCAAACTGGAGCAGCCCTTTTACACCTTAAAGAAGAGCTCCAGGCTACCCCCCAAAAAAATTAAAGTCAGCAGCTACAAATACAGTAGCTGCTGACTTTTAACATAAGGACATTTACCTGTCCAGGGATTCAGCGATGTCCTCACACGAGGCAATTCTTCAATCGGTTTTGGATGCAGGCGCCGGCATCTCAAGGGGAACAGGAAGCCAAACCTTGCTGGTTTCCTCTTGCGCTGTGCTCTGTGAATGGTCCCATAGTCTTCTGGGGCCTGTGATGTGTCCCAGAAGACTGCAGGGAAAGGCCGAACTTTCGGCTCAGATCACCAAGGGGCACCTGAGTGGAAGCGGGAACAGGTACCTAGCCAAACTTTTTGTTGACATTTTGTTCCCTGGCCGGCCTTTAAGTGGGTTTTAAATGCCCAGAAGCTGCTGCATCTTCGATATCATGTGGTCACTGATTTTCTCTTATTGAGGACAGCTTGGGCAGTCTACTTGGAGCCATGAAGCTGCGCATTGAAGCCCAACTTTCATGCCACTGCATATATATTTTGCGTGGTCAGAAATGGACATATTGCCGCCCAATACTACAAAATTGAAGCCCTACTCCGGGCAGGATACCTCCACACTGCAAAGATTAAATGCTCATCAAGTCTAGGGGGTATAGAAATAAGGTGTAATACCCATCTCATTCCTCGCTCCAGCAAGTTCCCTCCATCTGTGCAACCTGTCCCCTGAAGCCTCTTGCTTAGGAGCTCCAGCCTGTGGTCATGCTGAGGTCATCAAGTACAATGCAGGACGAGTAGTCTTTCATTGTATGCGAGGATGGAATGAAGATACAACCACCAGGGGAGAGCGCCAAAGAGGAATTAGGCAAATATTACACCTTATTCCTCTACATCTAGACCTAATCAAGAATTTAACCCTTGCAGAGTGGGGGGAGCAATGAGGGGCCCACTGCAAGGGTAGTTTTTTTTCCAGTATAAAAGAGGTAACAAAAACTGTAGGGTTATGGTATCCATAAGCATCAATTACATGTAGTTGGGCAAGAATAAAACAAGGGTAGATTTTTTTATTTTTTTTTTAAATGATCCCAGAGTTCAGCTTTAAATAAAAAAAAATAAAAAATGGCAGAATATCAAGTGGTTTAATGGAAGACGGATCAGAAGTGCGATCTGAGCTCTATAGCTGCAGCATGCAACCTCATCTCACTGTCAGACTTCGGGCCCAAGTATCTGGGAGTGTGTAAGACTAAGAGGCGCAGTGTGTTCCTCGTCTAGCAGAGTCAGCCAGGAACCATGAATTAATATTCTACTAAGCCTGGCAGCGTGACAGATGGCGGTAACGGGATCCCTTACATCACCGATTGTGTTCAAGAAAGATGACAAGTCATGTTTTATACAGTCAGCATTCTGCACGGCAGCAGACGTCCCCTTCTTCCTTAAACTATTTAAAGAAGAACTCTGATCAGCACTTTGTGTGTGTATACCAGCCTCTCCCAATCTTAACGTGGAGGAACGTGGAGGAACCCTTAAAATTACATTTCCAGGCTCAGGAAACCCTGCTAATATTATATCTACGGCTAACAGTACACATTAGTGTGAGCCAGTGCCCCTTACGCTGGCCGCCCCAAACAACGCCCCTTACGCTGGCCGCCCCGAACAACGCCCCTTACGCTGGCCGCCCCGAACAACGCCCCTTACGCTGGCCGCCCCGAACAACGCCCCTTACGCTGGCCGCCCCGAACAACGCCCCTTACGCTGGCCGCCCCGAACAACGCCCCTTACGCTGGCCCCAGATATCTAAAAAGCCAGCTGTTACTTATCTGAGAAAGCAGAAGTTTCTCATTTTAAAGGAACCCCTAGCAACCTTTGGAGGAACCCCAGGTTTCCATTAAGTGATGCCCCTTGCCTGATGAAGGGGCCTTGCGTGGCTCTGAAACGTTGCTGTATGTTTATCATGTGACCATGATAATAAAGCTTTGGACCCTATTGAGTAATCCTTGGTGTGCTGATGACATTTCTTCGCTTTGATCATCCACGGATACCAGCCTATGGTCATTACAGCACCCAGCACTACTGAACAGTCCGTTTCTTGTATGTGTGCATGGACTTCCTAATCTATATGGGGGCACAAGCACTAAATATCTCTTCCCTTTCCTTGCTCTACTCCAAGGCTGGGTTCACACCGGTGCGATGAAAGACACCTATGCGATCCGATTCTGGTCCAAATTGACAGTTCGCACTGGGATATGAAAACCGATCTGGGGGTATCATTAACTTTATATTGACACTCCCAATGATTTGCACATGGCAGTGTGAACTGCCTGCGAGTCAGGTGCAATGCAGGAACCCGCAGTGGATTTGCAGGGTTTCCCAAATAGCACCAATGTGAACCGAGCCTAAATATAAAAGTAAAATAAAAAAAAAGTTTGGTCAACTTAAAGTGTTACTAAATCCACAACAGTAAAATCAGTCTATATATGCAGTAAAGCATGCTGGTTATACTCACTGTGGAACCCAAGGGGTTAATCCTCTGATCCTCCCCTTCTTCCATTGACTCCAGAAAATGCCTGGATAAGACAGAGCCTTTGGAGTCAGGCTGCACATGCTCAGTTTGGTGTGTATTGCTAGAGCGTTTTTTTTCCTTCTTGGGAGAGTGCATGTGATCAGCACAGGGCAAATCAGCACTGTCCAGACAGAGGGTCAGGGGTCCGCAGAAAGAAGACTCCTCCTACAAGCTTCACCAGGAACTGATAGAAGTTACAAGACTGCTATATACTGCTGCTGAGAAAAGGTATTTAGTAGTTTATATTTACTAAAATAATTGCATTTCCATGTTCTGTGGGAGACCTGATATAGTGACTGCAGGCTCCTGGGGAGACCAGGTATAGTGACTGCAGGCTCCTGGGGAGACCAGGTATAGTGACTGCAGGCTCCTGGGGAGACCAGGTATAGTGACTGCGGAGTCCTGGGTTTATTAACACTGTAATCAGTCACCAAAATAAAAACAAGGAAATAAATAATTACTGCAATCCAACCTTGTTGGGACTGGGAGGTAGTGAGCCAATAAACACGGGAGGGGCAGGAGCAGAGAGTCAGAGGTGGGGACATGTGTTTGTAACACATATGAAAGCACCGAGCAGGGATAGTGTAGTAAAAGAGCCTACACAGAGCCAAGGAACTGAGACCTCTTTATTAACGCATGAATGGGGGCCCTGTGCGCTAATAACAAACTTGGCTGGGAATTTCGGGGACACAAAAGTAATGTTACATCCCGCCTGTGACCAAGCCGTGGTCGTGGAATGAAGAGCGCAGACCGGGCCAACAGCTGACGAAGAATGACAAGAGCCAGCACCACTTCCAGGGACTTTCTACAAAACCCGTGACCATCCTCTCACCGTAGAATATAATGGTCACCAGTAGATAAAGACTTTCCCCACTAGAACTGCCATTTCAATCTAAGGCTTTTTATAGGAGAGTCCTTTTTTTTTTTGTTTTTATTCAACACGAAAAAGAAAAAAAAAGAAAAAATATATAAAATAACCCGATTTCCCCATCCACACATTAGACATGGATGGGGAACCCACCCCACTAAAGAGATTTTATTCTGACAGCCAGGAGACTTATGCCCCATACACACGTGCAGATTATCTGCAGACTTTTGTCTGCAGACTTACCTTTTCTATGTAGTGCAAGGGCCTGCCAGATTGCATACAAATTGAAAGTGTTTAGGTTTGACCTCATATTATATGGTTTTGGTAAGTCTGCAGACAATCTGCACGTGTGTATGGAGCATTAGTCCTGGTCAGAAAAAATTGATTGGCTTTACAGGCTATAGCCTGCAGGGGGGGGGGGGGGGGGGGTCCTGTTATAAGGACTCATAACACCGCTCCTCTTGCTCAATTGGCACTTTTCAGGAGCAGGTACCTGATTTTGACAGGCGCCTGCTCCCACTTCTGTTCCTATTGCTGCGGCACTCAGGAACAGAAGTTCTCCTCCTTCCCCCCCTGCAGCTCCTGGGACACTAAAAAGGTCCCAGAAGACTGCATCCACCAATACAGGATGCGCCACGTGACTTCCGCAATGGCCACCCAGCTGTGAAGCCGTAAGCTGTCAGGGCCGGGTGCCCATAGTGAAGATGCCGGCACCGCCGAGAGCGGACGGGGGATGAAGACGGCTGGAGGGAGCTCACCGCTGGACAGGCGAGTGGCTGTTTTTTTTAAAAGTCAGCAGCTACACTTTTTGTAGCTGCTAACATTTTATATATACACATTTTAAATTCCTGCCCCTTCACCCCTCAGATCGGCCCCAATTCCTGTACCTTCACCCCTCAGATCAGCGCAAATTCCTGCCCCTTCACCCCTCAGATCAGCCCGAATTCCTGCCCCTTCACCCCTCAGATCGGCCCAAATTCCTGCACCTTCACCCCTCAGATCGGCCCCAATTCCTGCCCCTTCACCCCTCAGAGCACCCCCAATTCCTGCCCCTTCACCCCTCAGAGCACCCCCAATTCCTGCCCCTTCACCCCTCAGAGCACCCCCAATTCCTGCACCTTCACCCCTCAGAACACCCCCAATTCCTGCACCTTCACCCCTCAGAGCACCCCCAATTCCTGCACCTTCACCCCTCAGAGCACCCCCAATTCCTGCACCTTCACCCCTCAGAGCACCCCCAATTCCTGCACCTTCACCCCTCAGAGCACCCACAATTCCTGCACCTTCACCCCTCAGAGCACCCACAATTCCTGCACCTTCACCCCTCAGAGCACACCCAATTCCTGCACCTTCACCCCTCAGAGCACCCCAATTCCTGCACCTTCACCCCTCAGTTCAGTTCCTTTTCCAGCATATTCAGACCTCAGATCCCCCCCAAATTCCTGCACCTTAAATCAGCCTCAACCACCAGTGTCACCTGAAAAGAAAAATCTCCTCCAAGCACCTATAGACATTTCATGATGTTTAGGAATCATGCAGAATGTTTTAACAACTATGTTTAGGTTGGACATGTTCTATTTTTACCCACTCACTGCGCTGCAAATAAAATTCTGGGGAGATCATCATAAAGCTTGGTCACAGACACAACCTTCTATGTGGCAGCAGGCAAGCAGAGCTCAGCTACACGGCATGGAGAAGACCCTCTCATGTAATCCCCATCTGTCACTGCCGAGGAGGGTTACTATGACAACCAGGTGAGGACCAGACACCAACACTCCAGGTACACAAACAGAGGCCCTCGGCGCCATCGCCAGAGACTCCGGGGATTCCAGAGACTGCAATAAACAGAGGCGGCAGAAATACTCCTCTATGCACCATCCACAGACCTCATATATCACATGTACAACGTTTTATACCCTGATATCACAGAATGAAAAACTTTAAAGCAAAAGAGTTTTTTTCATCATTTTAAAGTTGCATTTTATATTTTTGCTTTCAACATTTGTTTTCAGTTTATAAAGTTATGTTTTTGATCAAAATCTGCAAAAGACCTCCAGATCTGCATGCTTGCTTTGGGTCAGTGACACAGTATTCGCCTTATAACAGCCAGGCCACATGCATTTTTGGGTTTGCCTAACATTTTTGCTTCATTGGCTACAGCTATAGAAGCCGATGGGACAATAAATGTGCAGACAGGGGAGTGAGACTTGTGGCACTTGGTGTAAGAGAATATAAGTTGCACTTATCCTTTGCATTTGGAAATTAAAGCATATAAAGCAATAAATGATCTGTATTGCAGTACATTGTTCTAGCGGCTGCCTCGCTGCATACTAACCACAAGGGGGGTCACTCACCCAGCACAGCCACCGTTCAAAGAACACCTTGTACACCTAGGCGTTTTCTGATTGGACAAGGTGGAGATTGTGACATCACCCCGATCCTCTCTACCTCGTCCAATCAGATAATGCATTGTATTTACTGAGAAAAAAAGCAAAGCGTTCTATGAATGGCACCCAAGCTGAGCAATCCTCCAGACTCCTGCTCGTGTCCCTGTAAACCCCCCCCCCCCCCGTGCGCCTCCAGACTCCTGTTCGTGTTCCTGTGACCCCCCAGTGCTCCTCCAGACCCCTGCTCGTGTCCCTGTGGCCCCCAGTGCTCCTCCAGACTCCGGCCCGTGTCCCTGTGACCCCCAGTGCTCCTCCAGACTCCTGCTCGTGTCCCTGCAACCCCCCCCCCCCCAGTGCTCCTCCAGACTCCTGTTTGTGTCCCTCAGTGCTCCTCCAGACCCCTGCTCGTGTCCCTGTGGCCCCCAGTGCTCCTCCAGACTCCGGCTCGTGTCCCTTTGACCCCCAGTGCTCCTCCAGACTCCGGCTCGTGTCCCTGCAACCCCCCCAGTGCTCCTCCAGACTCCGGCTCGTGTCCCTGTGACCCTCAGTGCTCCTCCAGACTCTGGCTCGTGTCCCTGTGACCCCCAGACTCCTGCTCTTGTGTCCCTGTGACCCACAGTGCTCCTCCAGACTCCTGCTCTTGTGTCCCTGTGACCACCAGTGCTCCTCCAGACTCCCGCTCTTGTGTCCCTGTGACCACCAGTGCTCCTCCAGACTCCTGCTCTTGTGTCCCTGTGGCCCCAGAGCTCCTCCAGACTACTGCTCGTGTCCCTGCAACCCCCCCCCCCCCCCGCGTGCTCCTCTAGACTCCTGTTCGTGTCCCTGTGACCCCCAGTGCTCCTCCAGACTCCTGCTCTTGTGTCCCTGTGACCCCCAGTGCTCCTCCAGACTCCTGCTCTTGTGTCCCTGTGACCACCAGTGCTCCTCCAGACTCCTGCTCTTGTGTCCCTGTGACCACCAGTGCTCCTCCAGACTCCTGCTCTTGTGTCCCTGTGACCACCAGTGCTCCTCCAGACTCCTGCTCTTGTGTCCCTGTGACCACCAGTGCTCCTCCAGACTACTGCTCGTGTCCCTGCAACCCCCCCCCCCGCATGCTCCTCTAGACTCCTGTTGGTGTCCCTGTGACCCCCAGTGCTCCTCCAGACTCCTGCTCTTGTGTCCCTGTGACCCCCAGTGCTCCTCCAGACTCCTGCTCTTGTGTCCCTGTGACCCCCAGTGCTCCTCCAGACTCCTGCTCTTGTGTCCCTGTGACCTGCAGCTAGGCAGCCAATTAGTACAGGACACAAAAGATGGCAGCGTTCCCTGTGTACAGTGACTGTCAGCTTCCCAGCGGCCCATCAAGTATGGGATATGCCTACTTGCATTGTGTCACCAATCTGGACCAATGTAACTATGCATATCTGTGGATGCACTGCACTTTTTTTTTTATTTTTATTTTTAAATCATAGGATATAAAAAGGATCACGGTTAAAATAACTTATTCATGCTATTCAACGCATGAACAGCCCCCCTCTCCCTGTTAAGAATTGTTCTATGGGACGAAACCTGTAGAAGTGTTTAAGGGAACCAAACTATGATTTAGAGAAGTATGACCAGCCACCCACATGAACAAGCCGATCCTCTAGGAGGAAATAATGTAGAAAATCTGCTGGTCTACAATCACTGAGGTCATCGGTGTCACGGAATGGGAGATGCAAAAATAAAGTGGAGTCAGCAGACACTTCGCTCCTTCCTCAGTAAGGCAAAGGGTTTTGGAGCAAAGGAGTCGCAATGGATATACGCAGCACGAGAGGGAGGTTGCACAGTGCAAAAATCACATGAGGCTTCAGTTTCTCTTAGCAGTGGGAGATTATACAAAACTTGGGCAAAATCTGCCACCCAATGTAAAACTTTTAGTACCATCTACATTGTTGTTTTACAGGGCTTGTTCTGCACTAGTGGTTGAGGTGCAGTAAAAATCCACAGTTGAGCCTCCTCATTTCAGCGCCAGGTTTCTGTGCCAGTCTACAGCTAACTGCTTCTGCTGGATTAGAGCCCCAACGCTACCATACATGTTGCTTGCCCTTTTAAGACACTACTCTAGCTACCGACTCTCTAGAGATTGTCTTGAGAAACCTGCACCTGTGTGCCCTGTATACTCCACGTGACTTCTCAGCATTTATGCTCCCTATACTTTTAGGTACTACTGGTTTCCCATGTTCCCAGCACTCAAGAGCTCCTCCAGACTCCTGCACTTGTATCCCTGTGACCCCAGAGCTTCTTCAGACTGTCTCTGCCCAGTCCTTGTGACCCCAGAGCTCTACCAGACTCTCCCTCCAGTGTCCCTGTGACCCCAGAGCTCTGCCAGACTCTCCCTCCAGTGTCCCTGTGACCCCAGAGCTCTGACAGACTCTCCCTCCAGTGTCCTTGTGACCCCAGAGCTCTGCCAGACTCTCCCTCCAGTGTCCCTGTGACCCCAGAGCTCTGCCAGACTCTCCCTCCAGTGTCCTTGTGACCCCAGAGCTCTGCCAGACTCTCCCTCCGGTGTCCCTGTGACCCCAGTGCTCATGCAGTTCCCACAGACTCTCCACCCCATGTTCCAGTAACACCATACACACATATCTATCTGTGACAAGAGTACACCCCTCACATCTTTTCATGTGACAACACTGAAGAAATGACACTTTGCTACAATGTAAAGTAGTGAGTGTACAGCTTGTATAACAGTGTAAATTTGCTGTCCCCTCAAAACAACAACACACAGCCATTAATGTCTAAACCGCTGGCAACAAAAGTGAGTACACCCTTAAGAGAAAATGTCCAAATTGGGCCTAATTAGCCATTTTCCTCCCCGGTATCATGCGACTCATTGGTGTTACAAGGTCTCAGGTGTGAATGGAGAGAAGGCATGTTACCTGCCTCATGGCAAAGAACTGAGGATCAGAAAAAAAAAAAAAAGAATTGTTGCTCTACATAAAGATGGCCTAGGCTATAGGAAAGATTGCCAAGACCCTGAAACTGAGCTGCAGTACGGTGGCCAAGACCATACAGCGGTTTAACAGGACAGGTTCCACTCAGAAAAGGCCTCGCCATGGGCGACCAAAGAAGTTGAGTGCACGTGCTCAGCGTTATATCCAGAGGTTGTCTTTGGGAAATAGACATATGTTACCAGCATTGCTTCAGAGGTTGAAGGGGTGGGGGGGTCAGCCTGTCAGTGCTCAGACCATACGCCGCACACTGCGTCAAATTGGTCTGCATGGCTGTCATCCCAGAAGGAAGCCTCTTCTAAAGATGATGCGCAAGAAAGCCTGCAAACAGTTTGCTGAAGACAAGCAGACTAAGGACATGGATTACTGGAACCATGTCCTGTGGTCTGAGGAGACCAAAATAAACTTATTTGGTTCAGATGGTGTCATGCGTGTGTGGCGGCAACCAGGTGAGAATTCCAAAGGTGACAATTACAAATTGTGTGTTGCCTACAGTCAAGCATGGTGGTGGGAGTGTCATGGTCTGGGGCTGCATGAGTGCTGCCAGCACTGGGGAGCTACAGTTCATTGAGGGAACCATGAATACCAACATGTACTGTGACATACTGAAGCAGAGCATGATCCCCTCCCTTCAGAGACTGGGCCGTAGGGCAGTATTCCAACATTATAACGACCCCAAACACACCTCCAAGATGACCCCTGCCTCGCTAAAGAAGCTGAGGGTAAGGGTGATGGACTGGCCAAGCATGTCTCCAGTGAGTGTATTCCAATATATATATATATATATATATATATATATATATATACATACATACATACATACATATATACACACATATATACATACACATACATACATACACACACACACACACACACACACACACATATATACACATATACATATACACACACACACACACACACACACACACACACACACACACACACGTTTTCTCTCTAAACATCTCATACAAGTTTCAGCTTGCTAATGTAGATTTGAATGTCAGACTTTTACGTTGCTTAAATTAAAATAATATTTGGTGATCCTGCCATGAAAGGTCTTTTCACACAAATATCCCATTATAGGGTGACAACACTCTTCCCGTCTCCCAATAGCTCTCCTGTGTTGTCACCTCATCACATGTTTCAGATAAGAGTCAAGTGGCTATTTAAGTACAAGTTACACAGGCATGGTCCCCTTGTCACCTTTAGGAAACCTGCCCTGAGCAACGCCATGCAGCCATTACGGGAATTCACGTACATAGAAGTGGCTACAAAAGGCTGCAGAAGATCAGCAGTGACCATAGATTAAAAAAAAAAAAAAAAAAAGTTTTAAAAAATGAAATGGCAACTGATTAGGATACACATACTTTAATTTGCAATCAGGAAACGTAGGAGGGATGAAAAATCCCAGAAGACTGCACCAAAAACAGAAATATCGCCTTTTGTCTGGCAGATCCAGATAAGAACCCTGTAGATCCTTATTAAACGCAGAGCATCTTTATTTCAATGCATACTTTTTTGTTGTCATGGAACACAGAGAATCGCATCAATCCAATCTCACACACCCAACCAAACCACAAAACTTTCAGATTCCACAATGGGGTCAGCTGGGAGATAAAAAGCATTTCTGCTTTATAAAGGGAAAAAAAAAAAAAAGCTTCCATAGAATCTGGTATCACTTGTAGAACTGCAGCCTGGGGCGACTGAATATTATCCAAGTTAAAGAGTAGGGACGCTGCGAGATGCCATCAGCTGTTCAGAGAGCGACAGGTTATTCCAGTCCGTCCATTAAAGAGCGCGCTCCGATTCCTGCTATTAACACACAATGTGCATTCCGAAGAGTCAAGTACAGCGAACGCACGCCTGCTGGGAGAGGACTGTACACAACATCAGGGCAGAGCGACTGCAGCTGTACTACATTCTGCCAAACAGACATGCCTACATAGAATTTAAAGGGATACATTTTTCTTGAGCTTTTTTTTTTGCGCTAAAAAAAAGGTGCCAATAATGGCCAACGATAAATTCGCATTTCTTTCAATTGATATTAATTAAAAAGTTGAATGTAAAATAATTTAAAAACTGTAATTTTCGCTTTTCGGCCAAATGCATTCTGCATCTTCGGTTTCAGCACCAAAATTTACATTTGGTGCACCTCTAATTTCAAGTACAAATTTTTTTTTTTTTTTTTCCCCCTCCTTCATGCGGTAGGATAGCAGCTATCACTGCAGTATGTATGTATGTATATTTATTAATTCTTAATGTATTAAAGGTTTCGTTTTTACCATTTCAAATATTTTTTTTATTAAAAATATATTTTTATTAATGAATACCGTACATATTTTTATGTATATTTTATCATTATCTCACAGGATTTATATAGCGACAACAGTTTGCACACTAAAATATATTATACTAATATATATATATATATATATATATATATATATATATATATATATATATATATATATATATATATATATATATATATATATATATATATATATATATATATATATATATATATATATAATGTAAAAAAATTTAATAAATATATATATTTTTAATGTAAAAAAAAATTTACTATATATATTTTTTAATGTAAAAAATTATTATATTATATATATATATATATTATATATATATATATATATATATATATATATATATATATATATATATATATATATATACACACACACACACATAGTAAGACAGTACAGTTACAGTAGGGTTAGTAGAGCCCTGCCCAAGTGAGCTTGCAATCTATTTAAAAAAGGAGGAGTGTGGGGATATTAAAAATAAAACAAAGTACACACATCTATGTATACATAGATACATATAAATCTACACACCCCTGGTAAAATGTCAGGTTTCTGTGATGTCAAAAAATGACAAAGATAAATATTTTTAGTACTTTTTCCAGTTTTAGTGTGATCTATAAACTGTACAACTCAATTGAAAAATTAACAATTTTTTTTTTTTTTGGGGGGGGGGGGGGATAAAAACAAACAAAAATAATAGCTGCATAATTGCGCACCCTCTTAGGATGGGGATGTAGCTGTGTTCAGAATTCAGCAATCACATTCAAACTCATGTAAATAGGAGTCAGTACACACCTGCTATCATTTGAAGTGCCTCTGATTAACCCCACATAAAGTTCAGCTGTTCTAGTAGGTCTTGCCTGACATTTTCTTAGTCACAGCCTACAGAAAAAGCCATGGTCCACAGAGAGCTTCCAAAGCATTAGAGGGATCTCATTGTTAAAAAGGTATAAATCAGAAGGGTCCACAAATCTCCAAGGCATTAGATATACCATGGAACACAGTGAAGAGAGTCATCATCAAGAGGAGAAAATATGGCACATCAGTGACATTACCAAGAACTGGACGTCCCTCCAAAATGGATGAAAGGACGGAGAAGAAAACTGGTCAGGGAGGCTGCCAAGATGCCTACAGGAACATTAAAGCAGTTGCAGGAATATCTGGCAAGTAGTGGCTATGTGGTCCATGTGACAACAATCTCCCGTATTCTTCATATGTCTCGGCTATGGGGTAGAGTGGCAGGACAGAAGCCTTTACGTACAAAGAAAAACATCCAAGCCCGGCTACATTTTGCAAAAACACATTTGACGTCTCCCAAAAGCATGTGGGAAAATGCGTTAGGGTCTGATGAAACCAAGGTTGAACTGTTTGGCCATAATTCCAAAAGATGTTTGGCGCAAAAACACTGCACATCACCAAAAGAACGCCATACCCACCGTGAAGCATGGTGGTGGCAGCATCATGCTTTTGGGCTGTTTTTCTTCAGCTGGAACAGGGGCCTTAGTCCACAGTAGGAGGGAATTATGAACAGTTCCAAATACCAGTCAAATGGGCACAAAACCTTCAGGTTTCTGCTATAAAGCTGAACCCAAAGCATACATCCAAAACAAAAGGAATGGCTTCACCAGAAGAAGATTAAAGTTTTGGAATGGCCCAGCCAGAGCCCAGACCTGAATTCGATTGAAAATCTGTGGGGTGATCTGAAAAAGGCTGTGCAGAGATCCCTCGCAATCTGACAGATTTGGAGTTTTCTTTCCCCCAAATCAGATTGGGCAAATTGGTAACTAGAGGGAGGTATGTGGCACTGCCTAAATACCTCCCTCTAGTTACCAATTCCTTTATATGCCCCCTAGTGGGTATATATATACACAAGGCTGCCGCCAGATCAACATATCCTTAGTGCGGTTTTTTTATTACAGATTGGTCAAATATTGGCAAGTCAAGATGTGCCATGCTGATCGACACATACCCAAAAAAACTGAGTGCTGTAATACAATCAAAAGGTGCTCCAACAAAGTGTGCACACTTTAAGGGTGTGCACACTTATGCAACCATTTTAGTTTTTTTTTTTTTTTCTTCCCTCCCCCTGAAAGATTTTACAGTATATATATATATATATATATATATATATATATATATATATATATATATATATATATATATATATATATGCATTCCTTGCATTAGGATTACAAGAAAAAACAAACTTCTGGGTGTAGCAGCAGCCTCCCCAACACCCCCTAAGAGCCGGTTCACACTGGGGCGCCGTGGGTCGCCTGCCATAGATTAGCACAGGACCCGTTCTAATAGGAGCGACACAAGTCGCTCCGACTTAGAAAAAGGGTCCTGAGCTACTTTGGGGCGACCTGGAGCGACCTGCATTGACTTCAATGATATGAAGCCCGTGCATGGCGCTCCAAGGTCGCGGTGCAAGCTGCGCACTGCGACTTCACAGGTCGCCCTGCAAAGTCGGGTCGCGCCTATGTGAACTGGCTCTAATACTTACCCGAGGTCCTTCTCTGTCCAGCGTTGTCCACAAGTCCCTCAGCCGTCTGCGACTCTCCCTCCTAAATGGCTGGGACACAGCCGCGGCGCCATCGGCACACACGGCTGTCAAAGTCTGTTAGCCAATCAGGAGAGAGGGGGCGTGGCTGAAGGGCAGCTCCATGTCTGAATGGACACACAGAGCTGCAGCTCGGCTCGGGTGCCCCCATAGCAAGATGATTGCTGTGGGGGGCAACACCAGGAGAGAGGACCAGGAGCTGCAATGAGGGACCCGAGAAGGAGGATCCGGGCTGCTCTGTGCAAAACCAACTGCACAGAGGGGGTAAGTATAACAGGATTAATTTTTTTTTTTTTTAAAAACAATGAGGACTTTACAATAACTTTAATAAAAGGTGGAAAAAGTTGCACACCAATTTTGGAATCTGCTGCGGCATAGTGAAGCAACAATGTGAGCCTGCAAAAGGCAGCTGGACACCCAGTACAAGTATGCAAAGTCACACCACGCCCCGACCATCATCATCATCATCACCTCCAACACAAGTTCAAACTTCAAAGCCCTGAAGAGGAGCGAGGTTTTCCCAGAAGTTGAGGAACGAGGTCGCTCAGAATGCATAACAACTGACCAGAGACTTCAAACCTACACGACCGGATCATTAATGAGGGCAGACGTTTACATTTTCAACTCAAATATAAAAAGGTTTATGGCCTGGACAAAAGTTCATGCAGCCCCAGGCACACAAGAGCGCGCTTTTCTACAGATCCCTCCCTCTGAAAGGAAAAAAAAAAAAAACCTACATACTCTTTTTTTGGGTAGCACAAGCGTTACAATTCCATCCGTCTCCTAGTGGAAACGAGCCAGCAATGGCAGATTTAATGAGAATCCTTAGTCCTTCGGGTTTACGCACACTAGGCAGCTGAAATAAAAAATGCCATAACTGCTGGCCAAAAAAAAGCAGCATAAAACCTGATCCTATGGAGCACTTTGTACGTCGTTTATACGCATTTGCATTTTATACACATTTTTTCCCCCAAAACACTAGAAAACAAATGCACACTTCACATCAGAGCAATTTCCCATGTCAAAACGCAGCCTATCGCCAGCAAAGTCCAAATCGGTGCGATGCCAACTTTGCGGCGCCGCACTGATTTCCAAAAGTAGTTCCTGCACGACTTTTAAATGACTTCGGGTGCAATTTCAATAGACATCTGTGCATGAACCTGCACAGATGTCTTTCAAATTGCCCCCGAACTCGCAATCCGGGTTTGAAATCGTTCAAATTCAGAGTTCAGCTGAATTTCAAACCCACCTCCAAACCGTGAACGAGGGTTTAAATCCACTTGACGCTCCCGAGCGCTTGGCCGCGTCAAGTTTTTTCTGCCCAAGGCTCCTCTCAAAAACTCAGCCCCTCTACAAATATTCCTGTAAACATCCAAATGTGAGTGGACATACCTGTATAGGCGAACATAGAATTGCTTCTACAGGCTAAAAAGGGGAAAAATAAATTTAAAAAGGGGGCAAAAAGCCTGCGTAAGAAGAATAATATTTATGAGGCCTTACAGTCATATTCCACCTTTTACCAAAAACAAAAAGTATATGTATATAATCAATGCACCAACATTGACAAGATAATCTTTTTATTAGAGCTTGCAGAGCACTGGCGGTTTACCTTCATCGGGGATGGGCTCATTCCGAGGGACGAGAGCAGGCAGACGTCCTACGACGCCCGCCCGGGTCGAGGAGCACTTCCTGCCTGCGTCATTTTACAATGGCCCAGTATGGAAGTGGTTACGTGGATTTGTTTCAGCTTTGTCCATCAGTCCCCTCACTAGGTATATGTAAGGGTTTACAACCACTTTAAGCATTCTGGTAAGCAGAGAAACCGTGACATTCCGTCTAAACATCCCAGAGTGCCCTTGCACCCATGATAATTACGGAGTACAATGCTCAATTAGGTGTGATCATTAGACAGTCTAAAATAATTTCGTAACATTCAGGGCAGAACAATTTAGACTGTAATAAATAGACAATTTACAGCGACACGTGCAAGATGTTAACTTCCTCCTTCCTTTACTGTGGGTGTGCGGTCTTAGGCACCTGCTCCTCTTTATTCCACAGCTAAAGCAGCACTACAAGTCCCAGCATCTTGCAGGCTGTCCTGGCATGTTTTCACACTTAGGTGATCTGTTGTAGCGTATGAACACGTTACGACACGCACTACTGTATGTGGTGGTAAGCCTGACCTCTTTGCCAACGGGCTACCAGCTCACCCCCCCCCCTCTTTGCCAACGGGCTACCTGCTCACCCCCCCCCTCCTCTTTGCCAACGGGCTACCGGCTCACCCCCCCTCCTTTGCCAACGGGCTACCTGCTCACCTCCCCCCCCCCTTTGCCAACGGGCTACCTGCTCACCCCCCCCCTCCTCTTTGCCAACGGGCTACCGGCTCACCCCCCCTCCTCTTTGCCAACGGGCTACCTGCTCACCTCCCCCCCCCCTTTGCCAACGGGCTACCTGCTCACCTCCCCCCCCCCCTTTGCCAACGGGCTACCTGCTCACCCCCCCCCCCCACTTTGCCAACGGGCTACCTGCTCACCCCCCCCCCCACTTTGCCAACGGGCTACCTGCTCACCCCCCCCCCCTTTGCCAACAGACTACCTGCTCATCCCCCCCCCTTTGCCAACGGGCTACCTGCTCATCTCCCCCCCCCCCCACTTTGCCAACAGGCAACCTGCTCATCTCCCCCCCCCCTCTTTGCCAACAGGCAACCTGCTCATCTCCCCCCCCCTCTTTGCCAACGGGCTACCTGCTCATCTCCCCCCCCCCTTTGCCAACGGGCTACCTGCTCATCTCCCCCCCCCCCCTCTTTGCCAACGGGCTACCTGCTCATCTCCCCCCCCCCCCTTTTGCCAATGAGGTTTCACAAGCCTGTCTTAGGTCTGTGTTAAGGCGCACACTACTTAGTCAACAGACTTTGAACCCATTGCAGATCAAAGCTATAGGAGTGTGTGGACCATGTATGAAAGTTTATGATTGGTTGCCATGGGTAGCTACACATCTTAGGTAAAATATTTCTGCATTTAAGATGGCATTATTTGGCAACAGAAAGACCAGAGCTCAATTTAGGTGGTCATTACTCGAACAATAGGGATGTTTTTCTATAGCATTCCTCTGACCTCCGTGTGCATTCCTGGAAACCGGAGTCATGACAGCACAATAAAAGGGGCACTAACAGCACAGCATCTGTCACAAGTGATAGGAGGGAGGCTTTATGAGCCCATTGTGAAGCATCAACACTCATTATGCTGGCCGTTGAGGTGCGTTGCCTTTAAGGCCTGATTCATGGCAGATTGCTTGCATGCAGGGCCATGTTTTGCAGGCATCCCCGTGTTGGCAGTCATACCGATGTCTATTGGGACATGGAGCTGCACGGACACAGCCAATAGGACACCTGCGAAGGTGCACGTCGCCAAACTCACCGGTGATGTGAACGAGGCCTAAGGCAGCCCATTCTTATGCTGGCCATACATGTACAGAATTTCACCCGTGTGCAGACTGAACGATAATTCGTCAGTCGAAAGCGAATTGTCCACTAACTGATAGAATAAACTCATTTATATGACCGTTTCCATGTTCGTAGTGATTGTTCAATAACAGTAAAAACATATATAAAAACAGATTTTCCTTTCGATTACAACATATACTTTAGTGTTTCAACTGTAAAAATTTTCAGTTCAGATCCATCGACATTCGCTGGGCCCATGGTCAAAATGGTTGGTAACCTTGGGTTCACTAATGGCACAAATGATCTTTCCAAAAACAACCAGTTTCGGCCAAAATTCTGTACCGTGTATGGCAAGCATAACCCCAAATGACAAAAAAAGGGGGGGGGGAGCAATTTTGGCAGTTTATATTGCTGAATCACACGTGCATTGAGAGTGACGCCACGTTGCAGCAATGTATGAACTGTGCATGTTGCTGAAGCGCAAGCGTCAGCGGGAGGACACCGTGCCCAAGCGTCAGCGGGAGGACACCGTGCCCAAGCGTCAGCGGGAGGACACCGTGCCCAAGCGTCAGCGGGAGGACACCGTGCCCAAGCGTCAGCGGGAGGACACCGTGCCCAAGCGTCAGCGGGAGGACACCGTGCCCAAGCGTCAGCGGGAGGACACCGTGCCCAAGCGTCAGTGTCAACAAAAAAAAAAAAATAGTGCCCCAAGCGCCGGATAAAAACCAAGGAAAAGGTCACATCCGGCCCCCGGGTTGCAGTTTAAAGACCACTGGTCTAGAGCATCAAAAAATAAATAAAAAACAATTTTTTTTTTTTTAAAATGCACCACAACAAATGGTAGAGCATTACCATGCATTCTGGTACACTGAATCACACGTCTGCTGACAAGGTAGAATGGGTTATTATTATGAAAAAAATGGCGCCGCAGCCATGTTTGGGCACTACCACAATGCAACAGTGTGAAACCAGCCTGAGATACAATGTATGACACCTAAGAATACAATTATTTTCCTCATCTAGAAAGATCTATCTTAAATCACCTCTCCAGAAACTTCCAACAATCACCAGGAGACCCTCTCGAATCAACCAACACTATCATACAGATCAGAAAAATATTCAAACTGTTTCACGTTATTAAAAAAAGATTCTACCTAAACCACTCTGCACAGGATGGTACCCTTTTATAATTTTTAAGAAAGTCCAAAATTACCACATTTCCATCTATTCGCTTAATCAGATCACACCTACAAAAACAGAATTTTGCAATTTTTCAATTTTTGTTTTCTTTTTAACTTTGCTTTATGTTAAAGGTTGGATTGAAGACCAAAAAAAAAAAAAAAGACAGGTTAGACAATTTCTATTTGCTTCAAAGGCAATTGTATTGTGTATGGTCTTTCCAAGGAATAGGTGCTCCGGCAACAAAACAATGGTTGGCGCCATTATACCAAACAGAATAGAGTGGTATCATAACCAGCATGCCAAAATTAGGCAAAAACGGGAAACATTTTTGCTGAAAACTTGCCTCAACACTTTGGAGCCCTGAAGGACTCCTTCATGTAAGCTAGTAGGGGCAACAATACAAGTAGATAGAAGGGATTAATCAGGGGTCTTCAAACTACGGCCCTCCAGTTGTTCAGGAACTACAATTCCTATCATGCCTAGTCATGTCTTTGCATGTCGGAGTTTTACAATGCCTCATGGGATGTGTAGTTCCACAACAGCTGGAGGGCCGTAGTTTGAGGATCCCTGGATTAAATGGTCGACCAAGCACAGCCTCACACTCCTAAAAACACACCCACACGGAATGTAAATAAAATGTAAAAAACCAATGAGGGCAACCCTGCTGGCAATAAATGTGCCAGCGTTCTGCACAATTTTGGTGTGCTGGTGGTGCAACCGCTTTATTCAGCCCTTTAAACCACCCAACTACCGCTATAAAGGACTAAAAGGAGTGGACCTTCAAAAAGCAGTTGGCCATCAAAAGTCACTATGCTCTTTTTTTTTTTTAAATAAATAATAATTCAGAAGTTTATGAGATCAATGAACAGCCATCCAATATATCCTTGACACCCCATTATTATCCCATGTGTGCACCTACCAGTCGACAAGCTGGTGAGGAGCTTCTCCCAGGATGACCTCACCCGGTAGAAGGTTGGAGTCTGTGTGCAGCAATGGGCACTTGGTACACTGCCAAGATGCTCCGGCTTTTCTTGTCCATCTAGAAAGGTGTCTCCAGTTTGGAGCCTGACCTGCTCTAGGCTTTATTCAGACAAATAGGCAGCTTCAACTAGTTCTTAAATACCCGCAGTTATTTCAAACATCTAACCAGATCAGAGCAGTACACTCCTGAGCCACCAAAAATGCACCCTGAAGATATTCCATACACATCTAGATGCAAGAATGACGAAGGCTTCATCTTCACTCCCAAGCTGGTCATATGCCAGTAAAATTTAGTCGGCAATTTTCATTATCAGAACATTTGCTCACTTTCCTAATGGTCAGTAGGGGTTATATCGACGGTCATCAAAATAGAAGGAGCAGAATAGAAAATTTCTCTTGAACGAACAAATTTCCAACAGTGACTAGTTTTCATTCGGGAAATTCCATTCATTCCAAAATCAAATGTTAAAAGTAAGTGAAATTCTGAAGTCCTTTCTAAACTACGACTGTCAAGTTGAATGTTTTTAAATCCGATATACTGAAAGAAAAAAAAAAAAAAAAAAAAGACACAGGAGCGCGGGATCCTATTAAAATCTAGCATGATTTGTTAAAATCAAAATAGCCCACTTAAGGGTCGTACACACTTGACGAAAATCGGACGAAATATCCTCCGATTTTTCTCTGTCTTCTCAACGTTCATTACCGTTTTTAGTCGACAGTGCATAAATGTTCATGAAATTTCTCGTCCGATTTTTCTTTTTTTTTGGCCCATTTGTTCCTAGACTTCGGGGTTGTCAGCAACTTCAGATCATGCGCGGTCTTTCGTATCCGATTTTTCACGGACGTACTGCATACCCATTAAACGAAAATCGGTCGTCTGGGGACGGATGGGAAAAAATTTGGTGTTTGACCTTCGTTTTTTTTTTTTTCGTTGAAAATGTCAGCATCGGCTGCTGAAAGTTGTGTACACACTAGGCGAAAATCGGACGATTTCACATCGGGCGGGAATTTTCGGCAGATTTTCTACTAGTGTGTACCCTGCTTTACACAAAGGTTACTGTAAACGAGCATCAGCAGACTCCAAACTGTGGCCCTTTGCTTGCCTTTACCTGGCCCTTGAAGCACTGTTCCTCTCACTGATACAAGACACTATTCATCCAACACCAACAATGGGGCACCATTCTTCCCAATGATGCCAACGATTGGGCAATGTTCCTCCCCTACCACCAAATAAAGTGAGGTTTATGCCCACTGATACCAGAAAAATTTCCCACTGCCCACAGTAGAACCCCCCCCCCCCCACCTCTAACATCTGAAAGACAATAAACCGGCCATTTGTTAAGAAAGTTTGGAGACCCCTGCTGTCAAGGGTTACCCCACTTGCATCAGAGGACTGGGTAGGGCAGTGGTGGATATCCCAATGCCAGCAGTAAAGGGACCTGCTCTGGATAACAGATGATTCAATCCCTGGGAGCGGCACGTACCACCGCCTCATGGCCACACACAATGTAAAACAAGGATTTAGTAACGCATTTCGAGGGAGTTCCTTCTTTGTCAAAACCTTTGACAAAGAGGGAACACCCTTGAAACTCGTTACCTTTATGTAAATGTGATGTTTTTTTTTTAAAATTAAAAAGTATACTAGATCCCACGCTCCTTTAGGTCTTCCTGCCAGACTGGATCAGCCCAGATCCGTATGGAGGTAGCTGCAGGACTCACTGATTGCCAATCTAGACCCTTCCCTGCCATTTGATGGAGTGTGTCCCTACACCTGCCCATAGAAGTTGCAAACTGATCTTCAACTGTGTGTTTAAATAGTTGGTTTTTTCCATAAGAACATATACAGTGTATGGCCAGGATTACAATTTTTTCCGTGTGTTTTTAGCCGTGACTTGTCCGTGAGCTTCTTCAGGGCAGGATTGCGTATTTGTTTTGGCCGCACAGACTTAATATGAGTGCACCTGAACAAAAACGTTTCTGCACATTCCCAATAAAGTCCAAAGGGCAAAAATATTATCCATTCTGCTGGGGGGGGGGGGGGGGGGGGGGGGACACACGCGTACTTTTCCGGGGAACATGCATTGATCTACCACAGAAAGAACACTCAGATGTGAGCAGGCGTTAACTATAACAATGGGATTCTTGACACTGAGCACTGGCAAATAGCTCAGGTGTGAACGGGGTTGGGGAGCATTCGGTAATAGAAATTCCAATGTGCCGTTGAAGAACCACTATAGCCAACCAGAGAAATACGGGGAATCAGCTTTCGACTGCCAAGGGAAGGCCGATATGGAAGAGGCAATACACACTGCAAAGCCAACAAGCAAAAAATGTCCCCTCTCATTCTCTGTTTCTACCATGTAGCAAGTGGGCAACCTTTTTCGAGTTTTAAAAACAGGGGTCTAAGATGCGCACATGTAGAAGCCACACACCCAAAAGGTACCCATCAGGATAGAACTATGGAAGCTGTCGCCAACTAGTTTGTGAAGGCGTCTGCTCATCCTCATTCCTGCTTACCTACTCAAAGACCAGAACCCAGAAAATATAAGTCAGGAACATCAACTTCAGTGGCTACGTTCAAAGTCAAAGCTGCTACTGCAAGTCAAACACGACCAAGGTTTCCATAATGATTAATTGCCCTCCAGAATTTTGAAATGGTAAAAATAAAAAGGATAACAATATTCCTGTAAAGGTGAACACTTTAAGGCAGGGGTCTGCCAAACATTCTAAACAAAGGGCCAGTTTACTATCCTTCAGGCCTTAGAGGGGCTGGACTGTGACCAACAGGAGTAGAAAGTGTCCCAGCATCAATGGGAGTAAACAATGCCCCATCTTTGGTGTCAGTGAGACGAACTGTGCCCCAACATTGGTAGTGGTGCCCTTGGGAGGAACTGTGCCCAAACATTGGTAGTGGTGCCCTTGGGAGGAACTGTGCCCAAACATTGGTAGTGGTGCCCTTGGGAGGAACTGTGCCCAAACATTGGTAGTGGTGCCCTTGGGAGGAACTGTGCCCAAACGGTGGTGCCCTTGGGAGGAACTGTGCCCAAACGGTGGTGGTGGTGTCTCTGGGAGGAACTGTACCCAAACGGTGGTGGTGGTGCCCTTGGGAGGAACTGTACCCAAACGGTGGTAGTGGTGCCCTTGGGAGGAACTGTGCCCAAACGGTGGTAGTGGTGCCCTTGGGAGGAACTGTGCCCAAACGGTGGTGCCCTTGGGAGGAACTGTGCCCAAACGGTGGTGGTGGTGTCTCTGGGAGGAACTGTACCCAAACGGTGGTGGTGGTGCCCTTGGGAGGAACTGTACCCAAACGATGGTGGTGGTGTCCCTGGGAGGAACTGTACCCAAACGTTGGTGGTGGTGTTCCTGGGAGGAACTGTACCCAAATGTTGGTGGTGGTGTCCCTGAGAGGAACTGTACCCAAACGTTGGTGGTGGTGTCCCTGGGAGGAACTGTACCCAAACGTTGGTGGTGGTGTCCCTGGGAGGAACTGTACCCAAACGTTGGTGGTGGTGTCCCTGGGGAGGAACTGTGCCCAAACGTTGGTAGTGGTGTCCCTGGGGAGGAACTGTGCCCAAACGTTGGTAGTGGTGTCCCTGGGAGGAACTGTGCCCAAACGTTGGTTTTAATGGATGAAATAGTGCCCAAGGGCTGGATAAAAGCAAGCAAAAAGCCGCATCTGGTGCCAAGGTTGCAGTTTGGGGATCACTACTTTAAGGCAATGCACAAAAAAATGTGAATGTTGCTATTATGAATGGCAACGTTCCTGTGTATGCTAGGGTGCAATTCACTATGAAAAGAACTCCGACACACTGCATAGTAGAGTGCAATACATGATGCAACGCAGTGCATCCAACCGTGTGTTCCGGTATGCTGTGTTGCTAAAAAAGGGGCATTTGAATTTTTTTATCCATTGTGGTGTATTGGCATTTCAATCATAATGAACGCCTCTGCTGGGATGCCAACAGTCCTACAGCGCGACCGGCAATTACCCTTCTCTGTCTGACAAGACCATCTCTGTGGGTCAGTAGGTTAATCTGCTCTCGCTAAAGCGACAAACTTTCATTGTTCTGCACGGCTGTCCAGCACCACGTCCAATCCCTCTGCTCATCAGCTGCGTTTTTTTTTTTTATTCCCATACACACAGCCCCCCCCCCCCTCCTTGCTCGAGCCTCGCACACGACAAACATGTTTACGTTCCCAACCTCTGGCAGGTTTTCTTCTTAGAAGTCAGCGTTTGAAACCGGATATAACACTTTCCCCGCTCGTCGGCCAAAAAAGAAAATGTTTTATCTGTCATCTGAAGACATAAAATAGGAGATTTTCAGCAATGGTGGAACAAAGCGGATTCAACCAAAGAGGAGAAAACGCTGCTCTGCCTTCGAAGTGCCACTAAATGCAATAGAAGCTGGCTTTAATTACTGGCTGCGAAGCCAAACAGACCTACTTTAGTGCGTCTGATGAGCTTTGCCAGCACTGGGTTTTTCTTATGCTCAATTTTTGGCATCCAGAGCATGACTTTATAGGAGATCAACAAAGGCTATAAGAAGACCGCAAATGCATTCCGGGAGGATTCACACATTTGTGAATAAATTACCGTGCTTTAAAATGCACGGTACTGGCGCGTTTAATTTTAAATAGAGCTCCAACACACCTATACTATAGTGCAGTGGTCTCCAAACTGTGGCCTAGGGGCCAGATGTGGCTCTTTGCTTGCCTTCATCTATTCTTCCCATTGACACCAACAGGGCTATTTTATGCCCGCTTAATATTAAAGATGGAGCATTGCTTACGGCCAACTAATTCCAGGACAATTTCTACTCCCACTGGCCATAACATGCCCCCCACCCTCCCAAGACCAGAGGACAGAAAAGTGGCCATTTGTGTGAATAGTTTGAAGACCCCTGATACAGTGCAACACAATATACAGAGCTTTTTGCGATGTGGTGCACTGCCAAAAAGAAAAATGCATCGGCATTTTAGTATGTTGAAGGCCCATACAAGAGCTCATGCACACTGGGCATTTAGCTCCGATGCATGAGATCCCGGCATTTAGGCACACTGTCCAGCCACACAGCTGGCAGCAGTGGTGTATTTAGGTTTTGTGCTGCCCTAGGCCGGACTAAACTTGTTCACCCCCTAATTTACATATGACCAACCCCTTCCTGTAAAGGCCACGCCCTTTACTGTTTACGACCCGCCCTGTCATCTGTGAACCACAGACCACAAGTCTATCAGTGCCCATCAGTGTAGCCTCATCAGTTCCCACACGTTCAGCCTCATCAGTGCCCATCTGTACAGCCTTATCAGTGCCGCCTCATTACTGCCCATCAGTGCAGCTTCATCACTGACCACTTTATGGGGGTGCCAGACCGATTTGCCTCCTGGACTCTGCCCTCTGGGCCAATTCACCCCATAAGACTGGCACTATATTAAAAGTGTAGCGCAAGCCGGCGGAGACCCTTTTCTTGTGGGAACCGGGAGGAGGCTGTTTTTTTTTTTGTGCAGGGTGCAGCTTTTTTGCTGCCCCCCCCTGCAAAGTGCCGCCCTAGGCCTGGGCCTTGTTGGCCTAGGCCAAGATACAGCACTGGCTGGCAGTCTGGTAAGCTGAAAGCTGCTGCGGCTGGACATTGCACCAAGTGGTAACAGCAGGTAGGGCAGTAGGTGCTCAGGGACGAAAGACGACAACCGCAAATGTTACTGCACTGTCCAGCACCCAGCAGATTTCGGCCTCTCAAAGTTTACCAGTCTACCCACAGTGAGGCTGGACTCTAATGCCTCGTACACACGCAACGATTATCGGCCGACCGATCGTCCGACTTTTGTCCAGAGTGGTGTTTTGTTGGTTGGAATGTGCCTAGACTGCACACAAATTTTCTCGGCCAACAAAAACCAACTTCAGAAGTGATGTCATGTGCTGGTTTACTTTCCGTGTGTTTTTTCTTCTATGAGCATGCCCAGTCTTGCTCATCAGATTTTTGTCTGCTGAAATCTGTACTGACTGACGGAAAATCGTCCGTTGTGTTGTTGGCCAACAAAAATTTTATAGCATGCACACCAGATTATTTTCGGCCGAAAAGTCGGAGTCGGTTGTCGGAAGCATCATACTAACAAGCCGAAAAACGGCCAATCGGACGTTGGCCGAAAATTTCCGGCCAATAAATAGATGCGTGTGTACGAGGCATTACTTAGCACAAAGGCCAACACAGCGTGCAATAGCCAATAGTTTATGCGTTCGAAGCAGGATGGAGCTCTATGCAAGCAGACTTTATAAGGCAATGAAGATGAAGCGGTTGTAAGGATTCACTTGCGCATCTGTGTTTGCCCCAAAGGCACATTTGGCCACTCACCCTTCCCTGCACGCCTGACAAACTTGGATGGACAGGTGAGTCCATACAGCCGCTGCTCTGGAGACACGCTGCACAGGCCTCTGCACCATGTGAATAAGCCCTTAGGTTGTAAAGGGATCACCCATCTCAAATTATGGCCCATTTACAGTTGGCGTTTGGCAATGCACTAACAAAACAAGACAAGGGGGGTTATTTACAAAAACTGGAGAGTGCAAAATCTGGTGCACCTCTGCATAGGAACTAAACAGCTTCCAGGTTTTCAATTGAACAAGCTGAAGTTAGAAGCAGATTGGCCACCATG
The DNA here is from genome assembly GCF_965119305.1 of Pelophylax lessonae. Lineage (NCBI taxonomy): Eukaryota > Metazoa > Chordata > Amphibia > Anura > Ranidae > Pelophylax > Pelophylax lessonae. The sequence continues at coordinate 842,787,558 of NC_138768.1, read as the reverse complement.
CACAGATACACCAGATTCTGAGTGCTCCAGTTTTAGTAAATCTCCCCCAAAGCATGGCAACAGATAAAGTGTGAGGCAACGCATTATACAGTATACGCACATAAAGCACGTGCATTGTGGTGTCATCTATTGCAAATGGCACCCCAATATATTGTACAGTACATCACAACGCATCAAATTGTGGTGCACTTTTTTTTTTTAAATAAAGGGGTCATTTACACTTTTACATGCACTGTGGTGCGCTGTGGCGTTCATAACGAATGGGCTACCTTAATGCATTTCATGCTAAATGCATGCCATAACATACACAATTGGGTTAATTTACTAAAACCAGTGCAAAATCTGGTGCAGCTGTGTATGGTAGACAATCGGTTTCTACCTTTAGCTTGTACAATTAGGCCCCTTTCACACAGGCGGACCGTTCAGATCTGCCTGTCCGTTTTTTTGGCGGATCTGAATGGTGCCCCCCATGAATCTCTATGGGGGATCGGATGTCAGCGGAGACATATCCGCTGACATCCGATCCACCAAATCTGGATGGATAGAAACCCTATTTTCCATCCGTCCAGCGGATCGGATGAGAACGGACCGACGGTCCGTTCCCATCCGATTTCCCCCATAGAGATACACGGGGAACTGACAGCTGTGTCTACACACAGCGCGGAGACACAGCTGTCATCCTCCTGCTCAGTGGGGGATCGGCCGCTCGATACCCCGCTGAGAAAAACGGAGTCCGTCCGACGGACTGATAGTGTGAAAGGGGCCTTAAGCTTTAACATTAAAAGCTGTAAGCTGATTGGTTCTACTGCAGAGCTGCACCACGTTTTGTACTTTCCAGTTTTAGTAACTCAACCCCAATGGGTGGCTTTAATGTAAATGGGCCCTTAAAAGTTGCTGTCCTGACAACTTACTGTTCTCTCACACCAGCTTCCAACTGTCGAGCATGCCTTGTCAACTGGTGACTGCTCATGTCCAGATACACATGCAAAGGAAACAAAATCCTATAGGGCGAGCAAAACTTGAGTAAGCATGCACTATTCTGATAACTGAAGGATTACTGTTAAGTTTTTGTTTTTTGCACCAACTGGGGACTGGTTCTCTTTATACGAGCAATTCCAGGAGACATCGGTAAGCAGCTACATTGCCAATGTAAAGTCAAAAAATCCAATTAGTATACCTGTTAGCCTCGAGCAGTCAGATCCCCCGCTGCTGCAGCATCCGAAAGGCAGCTCCAGGGTGGGAGCGCAGCAACTGTCAATCAGGAGCAGTAGGTCCAACAACTTGGGATACATCCCTGAGTTATAGTGAGGATTTCCTACCACCAGAAGAGCTCACTGACAGCTCCTCAGGGTTTAGAAACAGCCAATATTCACAATCAATTATACTGTACATCAATCACAAGCAGAAGTGTTGCTTGTAACTGCGACAATATAACCGCATTCACATTTGTTAAAACATCCAAAAAACACAATTCCAGAAGACATTGGCACAGCTGTCTGAAGATAGAAAAGGTTTGGAATGTTCTTGTGCCCAGAAACTCACATTTTAGATCAAGAAAGTTCTAAGGATGATCAACTGCAGAAAAACCCATCTTTAGCGTTTTTACTTCCCGTCATCATGGTTTTTTTTTTATTTGTTTACATTTTAAGTGGCCCGGTTTAGTCCCCATTCACACTAGTGCGACTTGTCAGGCGACCTGGTAGTCTGACAAGTCGCGGTGGGTCTCTCGCCATTGATTAGCACAGGACCCGTTCTAATAGGAGCGACACAAGTCGCTCCGACTTAGAACAAGAAAAAGGGTCCTGTACTACTTTGGGGCGACCTGGAGGCGACCTGCATTGACTTCAATGATATGAAGTCCGTGCATGTCGCGTTGAGGTCGCGGTGCGCGCTGTGCACCACGACTTCACAGGTCGCCCCAGCAAGTAGCGTCGCCCCTGTGTGAACGGGGTCTTAACGGAAAGCTGGAATTTGCTGGAGGGTCTCTTCAATGGTGGCCCTTTCTTTCCCTTCCCAACCGGTCCCATGGTGGCCCCACCAGCAGCACATATTCACCCTCCTTTTCTTTGCAAATTAGTTTTCTTCAAGGGTGACTTCATCAGCAGCATATACAAACCTTCCTTTCCTTCCCCAACAGTCCCCCCCCCCGGCAGTGTCCTTCCCTTTTCAACTGGTTTGCTTCAAATGGTGGTGCCACCAGGAGCCCACACTGATCTTACAGTCTTTCCCCAACAAGTTCTTTTCAACGATGGACCCACCAGCAGCACTTAGTGACCTTCCAGATGCTCCCCACCAGCAGCCCTTCGCGATCTTCCTTTTCCTCCCCAATAGGTTCACTTTACTGGTGGCCCCACCAGTAGTGCATACGGACCTACTTTTCCCTCCCAAACGAGTTATCTTCTGTGTTGGCCCCACCAGGAGTACTTTGTGACTTTCGTTTCTCTTCCCAACAGGTTCACTTAAAAAGTGGCCCCATCAGCATCACAAACCGACATTCCTTTACCTCCTCAACTAGTTCCCTTTAATGTTGGCCCCACCTGGGGCCCTTAGGGACCTTCCTTTCCCTTCCCAACTGGATTTCTTCAATGGTAGCCCCACCCGGAGCACACACTGACTTCCCAATTTCTCCCAAATAAGTTCTCTTCAATGGCCGCCCCACCAGCATCACAAACTGACCTTCCTTTCCCTCCCCAACTAGTTCACCTCAATGGTGGCACCACCATTAGCAAATACTGACCTTGCAGACCCTCCCCAACAGATTCTCTTAAACAATCGTACACAGGGGTCCTTTCCTTCACCCCATAAGGGGAGTGAAGAAAAGAGGAGTATGTGAAGCTCCAGAGGCTGGCAAGACCAATTACAGGCTCATTTAGGATAACAATGATCGACCCAGCACGGGAATTTAATTCTGGTCCCTGTAGGCATCTGTTCACCAATATCTGTCTCCTTGGTATATATTTTTGCCAGGAAAGCCTATTGCAGTCAATAAAGGTCTTTTGTTCCAAAGACTTTTACCGAGAACCATCTACAGCTACCATAAGAAAACCCAACTCCTTCACCGGTGACAGATGATGCAAGATCTTCCGGTTCTTCTCTAGGTAACAAATGGCGCTTTTCCACTGCATGGAACCGAACGGTTCGACTCGCTTTTGTGCTTTTCCACTGCTGGTACCGCATGGTGTGGTGTAGGAACGGTTCGGTATGGTGGCGCTTTTCCACTGCATGGAACCGAACGATACGGCTCTCTCAAAAACAGTACCACCTCGATTGTGGTTCCAAGAGGTACCATATCCCACAATCCTTTGCATGCAGTCACTACTAGCCACTGATTGGTCAGAGAATCGTTGTTATCCCACCCACATCACTTTAGTACTACTTTAGTGGAAAAGCAAACCATACCAAACCGTACCGAACCGTTCCAACACCGCACCATGCGGTACCAGCAGTGGAAAAGCAAACCGGGCCAAGCAGGGCCGAGTAGAGCCGAGCCGGTACTTGCAGTGCAAAAGGCATCCCAGTCTACAGCAAGATCTTCCATCAGACACCATGAAAGACCTGACATTTACCCAATATTGGTGAAATCACCGAAGCCAAAACTTCAAAAGGCCGCCTCGCACCTTGATACCTCAAATCTGCATTTTGCCGATTAGGCTTTACAAAGAAACTCTACGCCACTGAGAACTTCCACAATTAATTAAATGCTCAACTGTTAACCCCTACACTTTAAGGGCAGCCCTGCGATGCTCCCACCCTCACTAGAAGGAACCACATTATAAAGCCATAAAGAATTGCCCACCAGAACCTGGCACTATCAGAGACAACAGTCTGCCAGCCAATAGCAGAGCCCACAATTAATATAAATACGTTCTCTAGAATGATACTGGTACGCTCGTCGGAGCTTGAAAGTTTAAATCAGGGAGATTCTTGGCAAACACAGCCATCGTGTCTATATCCAGTTTACAAGCACCAGAGGAATTCAGGATCCAGTCAGTCCAACCGAAAAGTCAGGAGGAACTTGCCAATGGTGGTGCCACCATAGAGGTGAAAATGCTCAAATCTCCGGCTGGAATTACACTAACCATGCGGGGGGGGGGGGGGGAGGAGTAGATAGGGAGCTCATTCTGCCCCTTAGTAACTACAGTCTGATAGAAATCCACCAATAAAAATAAAAAAAAGGTAACAGAAGGTCCACATAGTTATATGTATGCTGAAAGGCGATACATGTGCAGGAAGGCGATACGTGTGCAGGAACACCGGTAGACAGTTATTGTCATCTGCAGGCTTGGAGAAAGACTTGGTTCATCCTGGTCCTCCCTAGACCCATCCACATGGGATGTCCTAAAATGTTTAAAACCCACTGCAAGAATACTATATGCATGTATACCCAATTCCAGTATGAAAAAAAAAAAAAAAAAAATTATAATATATATATATATATATATATATATATATATATATATATATATATATATATATATATATATATATATATATATATATATATATATATATATATATATATATATATATATATATATATATATATATATATATATATATATATATATATATATATATATATATATATATACACACACACACACCCATTATTACCAGTGCGAAGCTATACTGGTAATAATGGATGTGTATAGTATATGTATACCACCTCCGGTTTACATCCCATTCCAGTGCTATTTTGGCAAATAGCCATACTGGTATTATTGTATATGCATGCATATACTCCTGGGTATATTTCTTCCCAACATTATGATGTGCTCCTATGCATTTACACCATCCCAGAAGACCTCAAGCACATACACCCCCCCGACCATTTCGTACACACACAGCTGATGACTAAACACACATCCATACAGCAATGTGCATGCTCGGTGTTATTCAGTAAGGCGATGCACACAACAGTATAAGGATGTGCAGTGATCAGTAATGCAGAGCACCCAGAGTCCCATCTATGGAGGAAGAGCGCTAGAAGACGACATGTGAGCAGTTCTAATGAGATCCACGGCTAATCTCTGCTGATCCATGACATGGTACCGGCTGAGCCACACTGCCCATAGCAGATACATTTATAATACCAACCAGACCATTGGTGCCTTATACCGACACCATCACCACTGCTCTATACTATCTATATCACCAGTGCCCCGTATTGTCTCCATCCACAGTGCGCTAGTACTTTCTGTATTACCAGTGCCCTGTACCGTCCCCATCACTGTCTATTATCATTGCCCTGTACTGTGCCCATCTCCAGTACTTTATGTAGTACCAGTGCCTTGTAACATCCCCATCCCGAGTGCCCCAGTACTTTCTATATGCCCAGTGCCCCGTACCATCCCCAGCACTCCAACACTTTTCGGTATTTCTAGTGCCCTGTACGGTCCCCATCACCAGTACTTTCCATATATGCCCAATGCCCCCTGCTGTCCCCATCCCCAGTACTTTCTATATTCCCAGTGCTAGAGCACTTTCTGTATTACTAGTGCCCTGTACCATTCCTATCCCCAGTACTTTCTATATGCCCAGTGCCCTGTACCATCCCCAGTGCCCTGTACTTTCTATATGCCCAGTGCCCTGTACCGTCCCCATCCCCTGTGCCCTGTACCATTCTCATCCCCAGTGCCCTGTACCATTCTCATCCCCAGTACTTTCTATATGCCCAGTGCCCTGTTCCATCCCCATGCCCAGCGCCCTGTACTTTCTATATGCCCAGTGCCCAGTACCGTCCCCATCCCCAGTGCCCTGTACTTTCTATATGCCCAGTGCCCTGTACTTTCTATATCCCCAGTACTTTCTGTATTACCAGTGCCATGTACCGTCCCCAGTACTTTCTGTATTACCAGTGCCCTGTACCGTCCCCATCCCCAGTACTTTATATCCCCAGTGCTCCAGCACTGTTTGTACTACCAGTGCCCTGTACCATCCCCAGCCCCCTGTATTTTATAGAGCCCGAATGCCCTGTACTGTCCCCATCCCCAGTGCCCCGTACAGACCAACGTATGATACCCATCACCTTATCAATGTAAGAAACTGATAATAATCATACACCAAACACAAGCTTATACAATGTATGAACACAGGAAAGGAGAACCAGCTACTCAATACAACCACCTGTACATACATGGAGGTACGGCTCCTGTGTGCAACCAACACTCCACTCAGTGTATAATGTATTATATAGCAAGGAGTACAGTGAGTGGGAGGGGTGCACTGCTGTACAACTGGTGTGGCAGAGTACTAGGGGGGGGGGGGTGCAATGACCAGTGTGAGGGGGGGAGGGGAGAGTGCAGTGACCAGTGTGAGGGGGGGGGGAGAGTGCAGTGACCAGTGTGAGGGGGGGAGGGGAGAGCAGTTAGCGGGGGGAGAGAGAGAGAGTGCAGTGAGCGGGGGGGGGGGGAGAGAGTGCAGTGAGCGGGGGGGGAGAGAGAGAGAGAGAGAGAGAGAGAAAGTGCAGTGAGCGGGGGGGGGGGGGGGGGAGGAGAGAGAAAGTGCAGTGAGCGGGGGGGGGGGGAGGAGAGAGAAAGTGCAGTGAGCGGGGGGGGGGGGGAGGAGAGAGAAAGTGCAGTGAGCGGGGGGGGAGGAGAGAGAAAGTGCAGTGAGCGGGGGGGGGAGGAGAGAGAAAGTGCAGTGAGCCGGGGGGGGGGGGAGGAGAGAGAAAGTGCAGTGAGCGGGGGGGGGGGGAGGAGAGAGAAAGTGCAGTGAGCGGGGGGGGGGGAGGAGAGAGAAAGTGCAGTGAGCGGGGGGGGGGGGAGGAGAGAGAAAGTGCAGTGAGCGGGGGGGGGGGGGGGAGGAGAGAGAAAGTGCAGTGAGCGGGGGGGGGGGGAGGAGAGAGAAAGTGCAGTGAGCGGGGGGGGGGGGGGAGGAGAGAGAAAGTGCAGTGAGCGGGGGGGGGAGGAGAGAGAAAGTGCAGTGAGCGGGGGGGGGGGGGGAGGAGAGAGAAAGTGCAGTGAGCGGGGGGGGGGGGGAGGAGAGAGAAAGTGCAGTGAGCGGGGGGGGGAGGAGAGAGAAAGTGCAGTGAGCGGGGGGGGGGGGGAGGAGAGAGAAAGTGCAGTGAGCGGGGGGGGGGGAGGTGAGAGAGAAAGTGCAGTGAGCGGGGGGGGAGGAGAGAGAAAGTGCAGTGAGCGGGGGGGGGAGAGAGAAAGTGCAGTGAGCGGGGGGGGGGGAGGAGAGAGAAAGTGCAGTGAGCGGGGGGGGGGGGAGGAGAGAGAAAGTGCAGTGAGCGGGGGGGGGGGGGGGGGAGGAGAGAGAAAGTGCAGTGAGCGGGGGGGAGGAGAGAGAAAGTGCAGTGAGCGGGGGGGGGGGAGGAGAGAGAAAGTGCAGTGAGCGGGGGGGAGAGAGAGTGCAGTGAGCGGGGGGGAGAGAGAGTGCAGTGAGCGGGGGGGGAAAGAGAGTGCAGTGAGCGGGGGGGGAGAGAGTGCAGTGAGCGGGGGGGGAGAGAGAGTGCAGTGAGAGAGAGTGCAGCGAGGGGGGAGAGCAGTGTGGTATTGGGAGGGGGAGTGCAATGAGCAGTGTGGTGTTAGGGGGAATGCAGTGAGTATGGGGGAGTGCAGTGAGCAGTGTTGGGGGGTGCAGTGAGCAGTCGGGGGGGAGTGCAGTGAGCAGTGTGGAGGGGGGGGAGTGCAGTGAGCAGTGTGGAGGGGGGGGAGTGCAGTGAGCAGTGTGGAGGGGGGAGTGCAGTGAGCAGTGTGGAGGGGGGAGTGCAGTGAGCAGTGTGGAGGGGGGAGTGCAGTGAGCAGTGTGGGGGGGGTGCAGTGAGCAGTGTGGAGGGGGGGTGCAGTGTGGAGGGGGGGAGTGCAGTGAGCAGTGTGGAGGGGGGAGTGCAGTGAGCAGTGTGGAGGGGGGGAGTGCAGTGAGCAGTGTGGAGGGGGGGAGTGCAGTGAGCAGTGTGGGGGGGGTGCAGTGAGCAGTGTGGTGTTGGGGGGTGCAGTGAGCAGTGTGGTGTTGGGGGGTGCAGTGAGCAGTGTAGAGGGGGGTGCAGTGAGCAGTGTGGTGTTGGGGGGTGCTGTGAGCAGTGTGGTGTTGGGGGGTGCAGTGAGCAGTGTGGAGGGGGGTGCAGTGAGCAGTGTGGTGTTGGGGGGTGCTGTGAGCAGTGTGGTGTTGGGGGGTGCAGTGAGCAGTGTGGAGGGGGGGAGGAGTGCAGTGAGTAATGTAGGGCCGGGTGATGATACAACAGAAGTAGTGTCCGGGGATGTGTAGTGCAGTGAGGGGGGGGGGATGTGTGGTGAGGAGGGGGGGGGGGATGTGTGGTGAGGGGGGGGGGGGATGTGTGGTGAGGGGGGGGGGGGTAGGGATGTAGGATGGGGGGGGGGGGGGGGAGGGGGTCGTACCGCATGGTTGGAGGTGGAAGACTCTCCGCGCCGCCATCTCTCTTCTCTGTGTCACCCCATCCCCGGACAGCCGCCTCCTCTCCTCTCTCTTCTCTGTCTCTCGGTCGGATGAGTTGAAGTTTCTTTTCTGAGGAGAATCAGCAGAGTGAGCGGCGCCTGGACGGGGGGAGGAGGAAGACGACACACCCCCTCCCCGCCCCGCCCACCGACTCCGCCCGCCTCCAGAGAGAGAGAGAGAGAGAGACCCGGAACATGGGGGACCCACAGAGGAGAGGAGACACTGACTGCACCCCATAGAGGAGAGGAGACACTGACTGCACCCCACACAGGAGAGGAGACACTGACTGCACCCCATAGAGGAGAGGAGACACTGACTGCACCCCATAGAGGAGAGGAGACTCTGACTGCACCCCACACAGGAGAGGAGACACTGACTGCACCCCATAGAGGAGAGGAGACACTGACTGCACCCCACACAGGAGAGGAGACACTGACTGCACCCCATAGAGGAGAGGAGACACTGACTGCACCCCATAGAGGAGAGGAGACTCTGACTGCACCCCACACAGGAGAGGAGACACTGACTGCACCCCATAGAGGAGAGGAGACACTGACTGCACCCCATAGAGGAGAGGAGACTCTGACTGCACCCCATAGAGGAGAGGAGACACTGACTGCACCCCATAGAGGAGAGGAGACTCTGACTGCACCCCATAGAGGAGAGGAGACACTGACTGCACCCCATAGAGGAGAGGAGACTCTGACTGCACCCCACACAGGAGAGGAGACACTGACTGCACCCCATAGAGGAGAGGAGACACTGACTGCACCCCCATAGAGGAGAGGAGACACTGACTGCACCCCATAGAGGAGAGGAGACTCTGACTGCACCCCATAGAGGAGAGAGGAGGGCACTGCACCCCATAGAGGAGAGGAGACACTCCACCCCTGGAAGGAGAGAGGAAGACACTGCACCCCTGGGAGGGGAGACACTGCACCCCTGGGAGGGGAGAGGAGGACACTGCACCCCTGGGAGGAGAGAGGACACTGCACCCCTGGGAGGGGAGAGGAGGACACTGCACCCCTGGGAGGAGAGAGGAGGGACACTGCACCCCTGGGAGAGGAGGGACACTGCACCCCTGGGAGGGGAGGGACACTGCACCCCTGGGAGGGGAAAGGAGGGACACTGCACCCCTGGGAGGTGAGAGGAGGGACACTGCACCCCTGGGAGGGGAAAGGAGGGACACTGCACCACTGGGAGGAGAGAGGAAGACACTGCACCCCTGGGAGGTGAGAGGAGGGACACTGCACCCCTGGGAGGAGAGAGGAAGACACTGCACCCCTGGGAGGAGAGAGGAGGACACTGCACCCCTGGGAGGAGAAAGGAGGGACACTGCACCCCTGGGAGGAGAAAGGAAGACACTGCACCCCTGGGAGGGGAGAGAAGGACACTGCACACCTGGGAGTAGAAAGGAGGGGCACTGCACCCCTGGGAGGAGAGAGGAAGACACTGCACCCCTGGAAGGAGAGAGGAAGACACTGCACCCCTGGGAGGAGAGAGGAAGACACTGCACCCCTGGAAGGAGAGAGGAAGACACTGCACCCTTGGGAGGAGAGAGGAAGACACTGCACCCCTGGGAGAGGAGGACACTGCACCCCTGGGAGGGGAGAGGAGGACACTGCACCCCTGGGAGAGGAGGACACTGCACCCCTGGGAGGGGAGAGGAGGACACTGCACCCCTGGGAGGGGAGAGGAGGACACTGCACCCCTGGGAGGGGAGAGGAGGACACTGCACCCCTGGGAGGGGAGAGGAGGACACTGCACACCTGGGAGGGGAGAGGAGGACACTGCACACCTGGGAGGGGAGAGGAGGACACTGCACACCTGGGAGAGGAGGACACTGCACCCCTGGGAGGGGAGAGGAGGGACACTGCACCCCTGGGAGGGGAGAGGAGGGACACTGCACCCCTGGGAGGGGAGACACTGCACCCCTGGGAGGGGAGAGGAGGGACACTGCACCCCTGGGAGGGGAGAGGAGGGACACTGCACCCCTGGGAGGGGAGAGGAGGGACACTGCACCCCTGGGAGGGGAGAGGAGGGACACTGCACCCCTGGGAGGAGAGAGGAGGACACTGCACCCCTGGGAGGGGAGAGGAGGACACTGCACCCCTGGGAGGGGAGAGGAGGACACTGCACCCCTGGGAGGAGAGAGAAGGACACTGCACCCCTGGGAGGGGAGAGGAGGACACTGCACCCCTGGGAGGAGAGAGGAGGGACACTGCACCCCTGGGAGAGGAGGGACACTGCACCCCTGGGAGGGGAGGGACACTGCACCCCTGGGAGGGGAAAGGAGGGACACTGCACCCCTGGGAGGTGAGAGGAGGGACACTGCACCACTGGGAGGAGAGAGGAAGACACTGCACCCCTGGGAGGTGAGAGGAGGGACACTGCACCCCTGGGAGGTGAGAGGAGGGACACTGCACCCCTGGGAGGAGAGAGGAAGACACTGCACCCCTGGGAGGAGAGAGGAGGACACTGCACCCCTGGGAGGTGAAAGGAGGGACACTGCACCCCTGGGAGGAGAAAGGAAGACACTGCACCCCTGGGAGGGGAGAGGAGGACACTGCACACCTGGGAGTAGAAAGGAGGGACACTGCACCCCTGGGAGGAGAGAGGAGGACACTCCACCCCTGGGAGGAGAGAGGAAGACACTGCACACCTGGGAGGGGAGAGGAGGGACACTGCACCCCTGGAAGGAGAGAGGAAGACACTGCACCCCTGGGAGGAGAGAGGAAGACACTGCACCCCTGGAAGGAGAGAGGAAGACACTGCACCCTTGGGAGGAGAGAGGAAGACACTGCACCCCTGGGAGAGGAGGACACTGCACCCCTGGGAGGGGAGAGGAGGACACTGCACCCCTGGGAGGGGAGAGGAGGACACTGCACCCCTGGGAGGGGAGAGGAGGACACTGCACCCCTGGGAGGGGAGAGGAGGACACTGCACCCCTGGGAGGGGAGAGGAGGACACTGCACACCTGGGAGGGGAGAGGAGGACACTGCACCCCTGGGAGAGGAGGACACTGCACCCCTGGGAGGGGAGAGGAGGACACTGCACACCTGGGAGGGGAGAGGAGGACACTTCACCCCTGGGAGAGGAGGACACTGCACCCCTGGGAGGGGAGAGGAGGACACTGCACACCTGGGAGGGGAGAGGAGGACACTGCACACCTGGGAGTAGAAAGGAGGGACACTGCACACCTGGGAGGAGAGAGGAGGGACACTGCACACCTGGGAGGAGAGAGGAGGACACTGCACCCCTGGGAGGAGGACACTGCACACCTGAGAGGAGGACACTGCACACCTGGGAGGGGAGAGGAGGGACGCTGCATACCTGGGAGGGGAGAGGAGGGACACTGCACCCCTGGGAGGGGAGAGGAGGGACACTGCACCCCTGGGAGGGGAGAGGAGGGACACTGCACCCCTGGGAGGGGAGACACTGCACCCCTGGGAGGGGAGAGGAGGGACACTGCACCCCTGGGAGGAGAGAGAAGGACACTGCACCCCTGGGAGGGGAGAGGACACTGCACCCCTGGGAGGAGAGAGGAAGACACTGCACCCCTGGGAGAGGAGGGACACTGCACCCCTGGGAGGGGAGAGGAGGGACACTGCACCCCTGGGAGGTGAGAGGAGGGACACTGCACCACTGGGAGGAGAGAGGAAGACACTGCACCCCTGGGAGGAGAGAGGAGGACACTGCGCCCCTGGGAGGTGAGAGGAGGGACACTGCACCACTGGGAGGAGAGAGGAAGACACTGCACCCCTGGGAGGAGAGAGGAGGACACTGCACCCCTGGGAGGAGAAAGGAGGGACACTGCACCCCTGGGAGGAGAAAGGAAGACACTGCACCCCTGGGAGGGGAGAGGAGGACACTGCACACCTGGGAGTAGAAAGGAGGGACACTCCACCCCTGGGAGGAGAGAGGAAGACACTGCACACCTGGGAGGGGAGAGGAGGGACACTGCACCCCTGGGAGGAGAGAGGAAGACACTGCACCCCTGGGAGGAGAGAGGAAGACACTGCACCCCTGGAAGGAGAGAGGAAGACACTGCACCCTTGGGAGGAGAGAGGAAGACACTGCACCCCTGGGAGAGGAGGACACTGCACCCCTGGGAGGGGAGAGGAGGACACTGCACCCCTGGGAGGGGAGAGGACACTGCACCCCTGGGAGAGGAGGACACTGCACCCCTGGGAGGGGAGAGGAGGACACTGCACACCTGGGAGGGGAGAGGAGGACACTGCACACCTGGGAGTAGAAAGGAGGGACACTGCACAGCTGGGAGGAGAGAGGAGGGACACTGCACACCTGGGAGGAGAGAGGAGGACACTGCACCCCTGGGAGGAGGACACTGCACACCTGAGAGGAGGACACTGCACACCTGGGAGGGGAGAGGAGGGACGCTGCATACCTGGGAGGGGAGAGGAGGGACACTGCACCCCTGGGAGGGGAGAGGGGGACACTGCACCCCTGGGAGGGGAGAGGAGGGACACTGCACCCCTGGGAGGGGAGACACTGCACCCCTGGGAGGGGAGAGGAGGGACATTGCACCCCTGGGAGGAGAGAGAAGGACACTGCACCCCTGGGAGGAGAGAGGAAGACACTGCACCCCTGGGAGAGGAGGGACACTGCACCCCTGGGAGGGGAGGGACACTGCACCCCTGGGAGGGGAGAGGAGGGACACTGCACACCTGGGAGGGGAGAGGAGGGACACTGCACCCCTGGGAGGTGAGAGGAGGGACACTGCACCACTGGGAGGAGAGAGGAAGACACTGCACCCCTGGGAGGAGAGAGGAGGACACTGCACCCCTGGGAGGTGAGAGGAGGGACACTGCACCCCTGGGAGGTGAGAGGAGGGACACTGCACCCCTGGGAGGAGAGAGGAGGACACTGCACCCCTGGGAGGAGAAAGGAGGGACACTGCACCCCTGGAAGGAGAAAGGAAGACACTGCACCCCTGGGAGGGGAGAGGAGGACACTGCACACCTGGGAGTAGAAAGGAGGGACACTGCACCCCTGGGAGGAGAGAGGAGGACACTCCACCCCTGGGAGGAGAGAGGAAGACACTGCACACCTGGGAGGGGAGAGGAGGGACACTGCACCCCTGGAAGGAGAGAGGAAGACACTGCACCCCTGGGAGGAGAGAGGAAGACACTGCACCCCTGGAAGGAGAGAGGAAGACACTGCACCCTTGGGAGGAGAGAGGAAGACACTGCACCCCTGGGAGAGGAGGACACTGCACCCCTGGGAGGGGAGAGGAGGACACTGCACCCCTGGGAGAGGAGGACACTGCACCCCTGGGAGGGGAGAGGAGGACACTGCACACCTGGGAGGGGAGAGGAGGACACTGCACACCTGGGAGGGGAGAGGAGGACACTGCACACCTGGGAGGGGAGAGGAGGACACTGCATCCCAGCCTGGGAGGGGAGAGGAGGACACTGCACACCTGGGAGGGGAGAGGAGGACACTGCACCCCTGGGAGAGGAGGACACTGCACCCCTGGGAGGGGAGAGGAGGACACTGCACACCTGGGAGGGGAGAGGAGGACACTTCACCCCTGGGAGAGGAGGACACTGCACCCCTGGGAGGGGAGAGGAGGACACTGCACACCTGGGAGGGGAGAGGAGGACACTGCACACCTGGGAGTAGAAAGGAGGGACACTGCACACCTGGGAGGAGAGAGGAGGGACACTGCACACCTGGGAGGAGAGAGGAGGACACTGCACCCCTGGGAGGAGGACACTGCACACCTGAGAGGAGGACACTGCACACCTGGGAGGGGAGAGGAGGGACACTGCATACCTGGGAGGGGAGAGGAGGGACACTGCACCCCTGGGAGGGGAGAGGGGGACACTGCACCCCTGGGAGGGGAGAGGAGGGACACTGCACCCCTGGGAGGGGAGACACTGCACCCCTGGGAGGGGAGAGGAGGGACACTGCACCCCTGGGAGGAGAGAGAAGGACACTGCACCCCTGGGAGGAGAGAGGAAGACACTGCACCCCTGGGAGAGGAGGGACACTGCACCCCTGGGAGGGGAGAGGAGGGACACTGCACACCTGGGAGGGGAGAGGAGGGACACTGCACCCCTGGGAGGTGAGAGGAGGGACACTGCACCCCTGGGAGGAGAGAGGAAGACACTGCACCACTGGGAGGAGAGAGGAGGACACTGCACCCCTGGGAGGTGAGAGGAGGGACACTGCACCACTGGGAGGAGAGAGGAAGACACTGCACCCCTGGGAGGAGAGAGGAGGACACTGCACCCCTGGGAGGAGAAAGGAGGGACACTGCACCCCTGGGAGGAGAAAGGAAGACACTGCACCCCTGGGAGGGGAGAGGAGGACACTGCACACCTGGGAGTAGAAAGGAGGGACACTGCACTCCTGGGAGGAGAGAGGAGGACACTCCACCCCTGGGAGGAGAGAGGAAGACACTGCACACCTGGGAGGGGAGAGGAGGGACACTGCACCCCTGGAAGGAGAGAGTAAGACACTGCACCCCTGGGAGGAGAGAGGAAGACACTGCACCCCTGGGAGGAGAGAGGAGGACACTGCACCCCTGGGAGGTGAGAGGAGGGACACTGCACCACTGGGAGGAGAGAGGAAGACACTGCACCCCTGGGAGGAGAGAGGAGGACACTGCACCCCTGGGAGGAGAAAGGAGGGACACTGCACCCCTGGGAGGAGAAAGGAAGACACTGCACCTCTGGGAGGGGAGAGGAGGTCACTGCACACCTGGGAGTAGAAAGGAGGGACACTGCACCCCTGGGAGGAGAGAGGAGGACACTCCACCCCTGGGAGGAGAGAGGAAGACACTGCACACCTGGGAGGGGAGAGGAGGGACACTGCACCCCTGGAAGGAGAGAGGAAGACACTGCACCCCTGGGAGGAGAGAGGAAGACACTGCACCCCTGGGAGAGGAGGGACACTGCACCCCTGGGAGGGGAGAGGAGGACACTGTACACCTGGGAGTAGAAAGGAGGGACACTGCACACCTGGGAGGAGAGAGGAGGACACTGCACCCCAGTGACAGGAGAGATAAGGTTCTGCACTCCAGGGAGAAGGACCCACAGTGGTGCGCAAAAAAAAAAAACACCTCAGTGAATAAAAAAATTGCATGTGAAAAACATAAACAAAAACGTGCACTTAAAGCAGGACTCCACCTAAAAGGGGAAGTTCCACTTTAAGGACTTGTCCCCCACTCCTCTTGCACAATTGCCACTTTTGAAGGGGGGAGGGGGAGCAGGTATCGGATTTTGACAGGTACCTGCTCCTACTTCCGTTCCCTCCCCCCTGCAGTCTTAGGGGACACTGACAGGTCCCAGAAGACTGCATCCACCAATACAGGATGCGCTGTGTGACTCGCGCA
The DNA here is from genome assembly GCF_965119305.1 of Pelophylax lessonae. Taxonomy (NCBI): domain Eukaryota; kingdom Metazoa; phylum Chordata; class Amphibia; order Anura; family Ranidae; genus Pelophylax; species Pelophylax lessonae. The sequence goes on along the minus strand of NC_138768.1, from coordinate 842,771,795 downwards.
TGCGCAATGGGCACCCGGCTGTCACAGCTGGGTTCCCATATTGAAAATGCCATCGTCCCTGAGGGAGGAAGAACACGGCTGGGGTGAGCTCAACACTGGACCCTGGGCTGTTTTTCTAAAAGTCAGCAGCTACACTTTTTGTAGCTGCTGACTTTTCTTTTTTTTACAGGTGCTCGGAGCTCTTCTTTAATGTGACTACTGGCTGCCACCTCCATCAGGCTGGGGATCCAGTGGCTGCAAACAGAAAAGAGAAAGAGAGAGGGGGCAGCAATCAGATTATAACCAATTCCCGACCCCCTGCCGCCTTTTTACTGCGGCAGGGTGGCTCTCCTGAGCAATCCGATGTAGGTGTACGTCATTCGCACACGGGAAGCTAGGGGGCGAGCGGGCACCTGCCGGCGGCACGCTCCGGCCCCCACTCGTCAGCGGGGAAGCCGATGCACGGGTCACGCACGATCATTCCCCACTGAGAGAGAAGAACGGTCAGCTGTTGTAAACACAGCTGACCGCTCTTCTCCCAGCAATGACCATAGAGCCCCTGTGATTCTTCTATATAGGATCACATGTCTCTTTGGTCATTTCAGAAGCCACACACCCCCCCCCACAGTTAGAATCACTCCCCTAGGGTCACATTTAACCACTTGATCACCTATACTGTTAACCCCTTCCCTGCCAGTGTCATTATTACAGTAACAGTGCATATTTTTAGCACTGATTACTGTAGTAATGTCACTGGTACCCCCAAAAATGTCAGTCAGGGGTCCGATCTGTCCGCCACAATGTCGCAGTCCTGCAAAAAATTGCAGATCGCCGCCATTACTAGTAAAAAAAAAAAAATGACATAAACCTTTCCCGTAGTTGGTATACGCGATAACTTTTGCGCAAACCAATCAAAATGCGCTTATTGCGATTTTTTTTTTTTTACCAAAAATGTGTAGCAGAAAACAAATTGCCCTAAAATGTTAGATTTTGATCTTTTTTTATTTATTTTTTGTGGAATGTCCCATAGCAGAATGTGAAAAATATTGTTTTTTTTTTTTTTTTCAAAATTGTCCCACTTTTTTTGTTTATAACGCAAAAAATAAAAATTGTACAGGTGATCAAATACCACCAAAAGAAAGCTCTATTTGTGGGGAAAAAAAAGGACATCAATTTTATTTGGGTACAGCGCAATTTTCCGTTAAAGTAACGCAGTGCCGAATCGCAAAATATAGCCTGGTCATTAAGGGGGCAAATCCTTCCGGTCTTAAAGTGGTTAAAAGTGCTTCAGGTGATACTAAACACACACTTTAATGTAGATTATCCCTTCTATTTCTGTATATAGAGGATGGCACTGTAATTAGGTACCTTTGCCCTAATTAATATACAGCTGTCACATGACCCAGCTCTCTCCCAGCCTGTCTGCAAGGAAACATAAGCAGGAGGAGCTTCTAGTCCGTCCTCTGCTGCTGGTCACATGTTAAAAAATAACGAACAAACAAACAAAAAACAGCCTGTGGAATACAGAGTAAAAAAATAAATAAATATATATATATATATATATATAACGCCGCCATTACTCGTTAAAAAAAATAAAAAATAAAAATGACAAAAATCTTTCCCTTAGTTAGTAAACGCAATAACTTTTGCGCAAACCAATCAAAATACGCTTATTGTGATTTTTTTTTTTAACCAAACATAGGTAGCATAAAACAAATTGGCCTAAAATGTTAAAAAATTTTGATTTTTAAATTTTTTTTGGGGGGGAATTTCATATAAAAAAATGTGAAAAATATTGTTATTTTTGCACAATTGACGCTCTTTTTTGTTTATAGCGCATGATCAAAAAATTGCACAGGTGATCAAATACCACCAAAAGAAATCTCTGTTTGTGGGGAAAAAAAGGACGTCAATTTCATTTAGGTACAGCGTCGCACGACCGCGCAATTGTCCGTTAAATTCACGCAGGTGCCGAATCGCAAAATAGGCCCTGGTCAGGAAGGGGGTAAAATCTTCCGGGGCTTAAGTGGTGAAAAAATGGTGGCTTTCATGGCTAGTAGAGGTTGGCAGGGCCAGAACAAAAGGTGGGCCGGAGGGGCAGCTGCTCTGGGCGCAATGTGGTTTATTGCAGAGATGGGGGCACCCTGACCCTAATCCTAAGGCAAGGGGGGGGGGCGCAGTTTGGCATCTATGCCCTGGGCGCTGGATGACCTTGGGTTGGACATCTCCCGTAGTTGGTTCTTTGTGAAGAATGAAGGGTTCACAGGACCGTCTACGGTCAGTGCAGGGAACATTACGGGACCAAATGAATATTCTAACGCGGTGGCAGCTGCAGCGTAAGGGGATCCTCCTGTTCATTAACGCATCAGAACTGATATAGATGGAAAAGATAGCAGCAGCTGACCAACATCTTATGCAGCAGATATGTCAACAATCAATAAAAGGCTCTCCTTCTATTCCGACACCTTCTATCACATCATACTCACCAGGGCTAAATGGCCCATTTAATAGACTTGGCCGGTGATAAACCTGTAGTTTCAGACTCTTATCTGCCTTCCCGTTCCCAGGCTTATCAGGTTGGGGCGATAATTGTAGCACTTTGTCAATACTGGCGCTCTGTTATGCCAACAAAGTCGAGTTATAATGGCTGGAGGGTTCACCCCTGTTTAATAAACAGTCTGAGTAATCTGCACCCTTTGACTCCATTGCTCCGCGCTCTCACACTATTTCTACAAATACATCAGACTGGAAGATTTCATTTGTTGGATTTGGGGGGGGGGGGGGGAACAAAATTTTAATTTTTCGCAAACGCATTAAAAGAAACATCTTTTTGCTGTAAATTACTTTACCCACCTCTGGACCGGAAGGTTTTTCTCCCTAAAGCCTCGTACACACGCACTGATTGTCGGCCGAACGATCGGCCGTCTTTTGTCCAGTGCTGTCGTGTGCTCAAGACTGCACACGAATTTTGTCGGCCAACAACAACCAACTTCAGAAGTGATGTCATGTGATGGTTTACTTTCCCTGTGTTTTTTCTTCTCTGAGCATGCCCAGTCTTGCTCATCTGCTTTTTGTCGGCTGAAATCTGTACTGACTGACGAACAATCGGCCGTTCTTTGTTGGCCAACAAAAATTTTATAGCCTGCACACCAGATTTTGTTCGGCCGAAAAGTCGCAGTCGGTTGTCGGAAGCATCATTCTAACAAGCCGACAATCGGCCGATCGGACGTTGGCCGAATATTTACGGCCGACAATCGGTACGTGTGTACGAGCCATTAGTCCCGGTGTTCCGTGAAAAAACCATACCCGTGAGAAAACCATACCCTCGTCACTTCCGGTTCCGCTACGGAGGGTATGGATTTCTCACGGTAGTTAAACTTGCGGCGGGTACATTAAAACACTTCGGGTGCAACATAAATCATGTCCTCTCCTATCGCTGTAACATCCCTCATCTCCGGTAATTAATATAAAAGCGGATCACGGAGCCGCGATCGCCGTCACATTTATGTCTCATACTCCCGCCGCCGCTTTTATATTTATTACCGGAGATGAGGGAAGTTACAGCGATAGGAGAGGACCAGTGGCGGCCGGTGCATAGGGGGCGCCAGGGCGCCGCCCCCCCTGAAAAAAGGAAGAAAAAAAAAAAAGATAAAAAAAAAAAAAAAAAGATTGCAAAACGAGCAATAAAGTTTGAAAAAAAAAAAAAATTGCGTCCGCCGCCGCCAGCCGATGTGGAGGGGGTGGGGGGTGGGGTTACCACCCAGAAGAGGCGCCGATTGGCTGCCTTCTGGGGGGCGTGGGGGGCGTAACCTGGGCGCAAGGCAGATTCCTTGGAAACCCCCACTTCGTGGATTCCTGGCTGTGATTGGTCCAGCCTCCAGCCTGGACCAATCACTGCATCCAGGACATCCAACGCTGACCCCGCTGACGTCACTCGCAGCAGTGGACCGGACCGCGGGCGATGGAGTCGGGTGGACACCGGACGGGAGTGACGGCGGCACCGGAGAGGAGACCAGACCACCGGAGGTCATCTGCTGGAAGAAGACATCACCACCGGTGAGTCCTCGTGGTCCTCCTGTCAGTCCTCCATGACCATCCATCCAGCTTTTCCACCGCCATCCCCCTATGCTCTGCCTCATCCCATGACCATCCATCCATCCAGCCTTTCCACCGCCATCCCCCTCTGCTCTGCCTCATCCCATGACCATCCATCCATCCATCCAGCCTTTCCACCGCCGTCCCCCTCTGCTCTGCCTCATCCCATGACCATCCATCCATCCATCCATCCAGCCTTTCCACCGCCATCCCCCTCTGCTCTGCCTCATCCCATGACCATCCATCCATCCAGCCTTTCCACCGCCATCCCCCTCTGCTCTGCCTCATCCCATGACCATCCATCCATCCATCCATCCATCCATCCATCCATCCAGCCTTTCCACCGCCGTCCCCCTCTGCTCTGCCTCATCCCATGACCATCCATCCATCCATCCAGCCTTTCCACCGCCGTCCCCCTCTGCTCTGCCTCATCCCATGACCATCCATCCATCCAGCCTTTCCACCGCCATCCCCCTCTGCTCTGCCTCATCCCATGACCATCCATCCATCCAGCCTTTCCACTGCCATCCCCCTCTGCTCTGCCTCATCCCATGACCATCCATCCATCCAGCCTTTCCACCGCCGTCCCCCTCTGCTCTGCCTCATCCCATGACCATCCATCCATCCAGCCTTTCCACCGCCATCCCCCTCTGTTCTGCCTCATCCCATGACCATCCATCCATCCAGCCTTTCCACCGCCATCCCCCTCTGCTCTGCCTCATCCCATGACCATCCATCCATCCAGCCTTTCCACTGCCATCCCCCTCTGCTCTGCCTCATCCCATGACCATCCCTCCCACTGCCATCCCTCTCTGCCTCATGCCCTCATCCCTCCCACCGCCATCCCTTTGCCTGATCCCATCTCTCCCACCACCATCCCTCTGCCTGATCCCATCTCTCCCACCACCATCCCTCTGCCTGATCCCATCTCTCCCACCACCATCCCTCTGCCTGATCCCATCTCTCCCACCACCATCCCTCTGCCTGATCCCATCTCTCCCACTGCCATACCTCTGCAGGGGGCATGTACGCTGGTCACTGTATTGAAAGGGGGCATGTACGCTGGTCACTGCATTGAAAGGGGGCATGTACGCTGGTCACTGCATTGAAAGGGGGCATGTACGCTGGTCACTGCATTGAAAGGGGGCATGTACGCTGGTCACTGCATTGAAAGGGGGCATGTACGCTGGTCACTACATTGAAAGGGGGCATGTACGCTGGTCACTGCATTGAAAGGGGGCATGTACGCTGGTCACTACATTGAAAGGGGGCATGTACGCTGGTCACTGCATTGAAAGGGGGCATGTACGCTGGTCACTACATTGAAAGGGGGCATGTACGCTGGTCACTGCATTGAAAGGGGGCATGTACGCTGGTCACTACATTGAAAGGGGGCATGTACGCTGGTCACTACATTGAAAGGGGGCATGTACGCTGGTCACTACATTGAAAGGGGGCATGTACGCTGGTCACTACATTGAAAGGGGGCCTGTATACTGGTCACTACATTGAAAGGGGGCCTGTATACTGGTCACTACATTGAAAGGGGGCATGTACGCTGGTCACTACATTGAAAGGGGGCATGTACTGTGTGGTCTGTGCTAGGGGGTCTGTACTGTGGGGTTTGTACAAGGGGCCTGTACTGTGGGGTTTGTGCCACTCTGTCAGTGTATCCCATAATAGGGCCCCTGCTCCCTATTATGGGATATACTAGTACTGATGGAGCCCTTAATATGTGATATATTGGGAGAATTGGTTCACGCAAGCAAAATACAGGGGACAAAATGGGTGGGGTCTATAAGGGGTGTGGTTTCTGAGAAATGGGAGGGGCCAAAATAGAAGGGCGGGGTCTTGCGCCCCCCCATCTTAAAACTTCACCAGCCGCCACTGGAGAGGACATGATTTATGTTGCACCCGAAGTGTTTTAATGTACCCGCCGCAAGTATAACATTAGAGACAGTGCCGTGATAATTTCATGCCCACCGAGCATGCGCACTTCTCAAATTCTTTCTTCTTCAATCACGTATCCGGGGCTCTGAGCATGCGCACTACTGCGCTGCTCAGCTGTTTCAGACCGGAAGTGACGAGGGTATGGTTTCTTCACGGGGTATGGTTTTTTAACGTTACACCGGTTCACACATATGCAATGTCAGACATCACATGTGATTCACAGCACAAATCACATGCGATGTCTGTGCGTTGCAAATTCAGCCATACAGATTGTATGGCTGTATTCGCATCGCATTCGGACCCAAGTCGCACAGGAGCCTTTTTTTGGTCCGCACCAGAATCGGATCGCATGGGTGTTCACACTAGGGATCGACCGATATCGTTTTTTCATTGCCAAAACCAATATTTTGGTCATCGCGTATCGGTATCGGCCGATATTTTTGTACATTTAAACATTTTTTTATTTATTTTTTTTACTATTTGACAGGTACTCTTGTGGAGGGATCTGGGGGGTCTAAAAGACCCCAAACCCCTCCTCTGCACTTAAAAGCATTCAAAACGCCAAGTTTGGCTGTTTTGAATGCTGTCATTTTTTTGAATCTGGAGTCATGGCATCACTTGCGGGTTTTTGCATGGAGACTCAATCAGAGCCGAATGCGGCTTTGATCGGGTCTTCGGCGGCCGTGCAGGCTGGTTGCCCGGGTCTCCCAGTGGGACGGGCGAGCCGCGGAAGTCGGCGGGAGGGCGTCCCCTCCCACTCCTTGCAATGACAGCCCAGCGGCTTCTCAGCCACTTCGGTTGTCATTATAAGACAGCCGACCGTCGGCTATGGACGCCGGTACCGGGGTGATGCCTCTAGCTGCAGGCATCACTCGGGTACAGCACTTTCCAAAATATTGGCAATATCGGTCACCTCAGGGGCCAATTAGGATATATCGAGGGCCGATATGCACTTTCCGAAATATCGGTAATATTGGCCACTTTGGTGGCCGATTCCGATATATCGGGGAAAGTGCACATCGGCCGTCGATATATCGGCTTTGCCGATAATCAGTCAATCTCTAGTTCACATCTATGCGATCCGATTCATATCCGAACTGTCAGTTCACACTGCGATATGCGAACTGATCTGGGGGTGTCGTTAACTTTGTATTGACACCCCCAGCGATTCGCATATGGCAGTGTGAACTGCATGCGAGTTGAGTGCAATGTGGGAACCGGCAGTGGATTTGCAGGGTTCCCGCATCGCATATGTGTGAACCGGCACTGAATGACAAGGCCATTTTTGCAATTTGGCACTGCGTTACTTTAACCACTTGCCGACCGCCGCACGACTATCTACGGCGGCGGTCAGCCCCTCACAGGCAAAGTGACGTAGGTCTACGTCGCTCGCCTGTGAGGGTTTAGGGAGCGAGCGCGCGCCGCCGGAGGCGCGCTCCCGCTCCCGCGTGGTCACGGACCCCCCCGCGCGCGTGACCGGCGGACCCGATCGCCGCCGGCCACTCTGCGATCGGCGGGGGAGAGGGAGATAGTCAGGCAGCTTGTGTAAACAAGCTGCCTGTCATTCTCCTCTCTGTATGAGAGCTGATCACATGGATCTACTATGTAGATCCATTGATCACTCTGCATACAGTTGAAGCCACAGCCAATCACAGTTAGAATCACGCCCCTAGGGACACACACAGCCCCTCCCTCTCAAATAAAGTTAACCCCTTCACTACCAGTGCATTTTTACAGTAACAGTGCATATGTATAGCACTGATTACTGTAGAAATGTCACTGGTAACCCCAAAAGTGTCAAAAATGTCAGTCAAGGGTCCGATCTGTCCGCCGCAATGTCGCAGTACCGCAAAAAAAATCGCAGATCGCCGCCATTACGCGTTAAAAAAAAAAACAACAAAAATGACAAAAATCTTTCCCTTTGTTAGTAAACGCAATAACTTTTGCGCAAACCAATCAAAATACGCTTTTTGCGATTTTTTTTACCAAACATAGGTAGCATAAAACAAATTGGCCGAAAATATTAAAAAATTTTGATTTTTACATTTTTTTTTGGGGGAATTTCATATAAAAAAAAGGGAAAAATATTGCTATTTTTGCAAAATTGACGCTCTTTTTTTGTTTATAGCGCGTGATCAAAAAATCGCACAGGTGATCAAATACCACCAAAAGAAAGCTCTGTTTGTGGGAAAAAAAGGACGCCAAATTCGTTTCGGTACAGCGTCGCACGACCGCGCAATTGTCCGTTAAAGTCACGCAGTGCCGAATCGCAAAATGCCCTCTGGTCGTTTAGCAGCCAAATCCTCCGGGGCTTAAGTGGTTAACCACTTCTAGACCGGAAGGATTTGCCCACTTAAGCACTTAAGCCCCGGAAGATTTTACCCCCTTCCTGACCAGGGCCTATTTTGCGATTCGGCACTGCGTGACTTTACCGGACAATTGCGCGGCCATGCGACGCTGTACCTAAATAAAATTGATGTTCTTTTTTTTCCCACAAACAGAGCTTTCTTTTGGTGGTATTTGATCACCTGTGCGATTTTTGATCATGCGCTATAAACAAAAAAAGTGCGACAATTTTGCAAAAATAACAATATTTTTCACATTTTTTTTATATGAAATTCCCCCAAAAAAATGTAAAAATCAAAATTTTTTAACATTTTAGGCCAATTTGTTTTCTGCTACATATGTTTGGTAAAAAAAAAAAACGCAAAAAGCGTATTTTGATTGGTTTGCGCAAAAGCAATTGCGTTTACTAACTAAGGGAAAGATTTTTGTCATTTTTATTTTTATATACTAGTAATGGCGGCGATCTGCGATTTTTAGTGGGACTGCGACATTGCTGCGGACAGATCGGACCCCTAACTGACATTTTTGACACTTTTGGGGGGACCGGTGACATTACTACAGTAATCAGTGCTAAAAATATGAACTGTAATAATGACACTGGCAGGGAAGGAGTTAACACCAGGGGTGACCAAAGGGTTAAATGTGAGCCTAGGGGAGTGTTTTCTAACTGTATGGGAGATGGACTTGTGAAATGACCATAAAAACCTGTGATCCTAAATAGAAGGAACTAACTGTGTGGGGGATGGACTTATGGAATGTACACATAGACCTGGGTTCCAAAATAGGAGAAACAGAGAGTGATAATTGCTGACAGAACAACAGTCTGCCGTGTTTACAACAGCAGACCGCCCTTCTGTCTCCATGGGGTGCAGGTACCCGGCGGCAATCGCAGCCCCCAGACCCGCAGATCAGCTTCCTCTGTGGCGCATGGGCACACGTGCGCCCCCACTCGCAGTTCCGCAAAGCGACGTACAGTTACGTCGTTTCATGGGACAGAGCCGACCTGCCGCAGTATATGTACTGCTGGCGGTCGGCAAGTGGATAAAGCGGTATTAAACCAAAAATTAAAAATATTTCAGCTTACCAATCATTAGGTGTGGTGGCTGCATTAGTTTTCATAGGCTTTCCTCCCCCTGTTTTCACCTGGTGATCTGGCCAGTAACACACCTCCTTTATTAGAGTGCCCCCACTCTGGATGAAGGAGCACAGGGGGCAGCTTTGGACAGCAGCATTGCCAGTCCATTGGGACGGTAGTGTTGAAGCCAAACTCCAGCTCACACTTTAACCACTTGCCGACTGCTCACAGTATATTTACGTCGGCAGTCAGCCCCTCACAGGCAAAGTGACGTAGGTCTACATCGCTAGCCTGTGAGGCTCTGGGGAGCGAGCGCGCGCCCGCGGAGGCGCGCTCCCGCGCGGTCACGGACCCCCCCCCGCGCGTGTGACCGGCAGACCCGATGTCCGCCGGTCACTCGGCGATCGGCGGGGGAGAGGGAGAAAGTCAGGCAGCTTGTGTAAACAAGCCACCTGTCATTCTCCTTGGTGTAAAAACACTGATCACACGGTTCTACAATGTAGAACCGTTGATCAGTGTCCATACAGCTCAAGCCACAGCCAATCACAGTTAGAATCACGCCCCTAGGGACACACACAGCCCCTCCCTCTCAAATAAAGTTAACCCCTTCCCTGCCAGTGTATTTTTACAGTAACAGTGCATATGTATAGCACTGATGTCACTGGTAACCCCAAAAGTGTCAAAAATGTCAGTCAGGGGTCCGATCTGTCCGCCGCAATGTCGCAGTACCGCAAAAAAATCGCATATCGCCGCCATTACGCGTTAAAAAAAAAAACAACAAAAATGACAAAAATCTTTCCCTTTGTTAGTAAACGCAATAACTTTTGCGCAAACTAATAAAAATTCTCTTTTTGCGATTTTTTTTTTTTACCAAACATATGTAGCATAAAACAAATTGGCCGAAAATGTTAAAAAATTTTGATTTTTACATTTTTTTTGGGGAATTTCATATAAAAAAATGTGAAAAATATTGTTATTTTTGCAAAATTTACGCTCTTTTTTTTGTTTATAGCGCGTGATCATAAAATCGCACAGGTGATCAAATACCACCAAAAGAAAGCTCTGTTTGTGGGAAAAAAAGGACGTCAAATTTGTTTAGGGACAGCGTCGCACGACCGCGCAATTGTCCGTTAAAGTCACGCAGTGCCGAATCGCAAAATACCCCCTGGTCGTTTAGCAGCCAAATCCTCCGGGGCTTAAAGCGGAGTTCCAGCCATTCACTCACCTGTCCAACGGTCCAGCAATGCGGCCGCCCGAAGCCTCGATCCTCTCCCTCGGCGTCGGCATCACTGCTGTGGGCACCCGGCTGTGACAGTTTGCGGCTTCACAGCCGGGTACCCACTGCACATGCGCGAGTCGCGCTGCGCGCCGTGATTGGCCGGCAATCTTCTGGGACCTCTGACATGTCCCAGAAGATTGCAGGGAGGGAGGGGGAGAGGAGAACTTCCGCTCAGGGCGCCGCGGCGCTCCAAGCGGAAGTGGGAGCGGGTACCTGTCAAAACTAGGTACCCGCTCCCCCCCCCAAAAAAATGACATGCCAAATGTGGCATGTCAGGGGGTCAGGACTCCCTAAAGCGGAAGTTCCACTTTTGGGTGGAACTCCGCTTTAAGTGGTTATAAGCCGTTACAGCAAACAGCTTCTTTTTTTCCTTTTGTGATAAAGATTTTGCATAACAAAAAAAAAACTGATCATTGTAAGCACCCCTGCTTAAGTGGTTTGTCTCATCCGTGTAAACTAATATATTCTGCTGGAGAGCTTGTGAAAAACAACAGACTTGCTGGCTGGATTATCACAGATGGAAAAAGAAAAAAGAAAGCCTAAAAAAGAAAAACAAATGCAGCCATCGCATCTATGAATTAGCAGCAATATAATAAATGTTTTCTTCTGTGTTCATTACTGCTTTAAATCCAATCCCCAAACAATTCTATATTTTCTGAAAGCAGAGACCATGAACAATAAAATGGTGGCTATTTCAAATATTTTATGTTGCCTATGGCACCCAAAATTCTCCATACACCCAGTTACTGTAACCACTGTAAGGCTTACAGCAGTGGAAGCTGGGGGTGCGCAAACTCCACATGGCTGGGTCACTTTCTGTGACCCCCCCCCCCCGAGGATGTTCTCCCTGCCACGCTTCCTGGGCTCCACTGTTCCATCTGCAGGCCTGGGACATGCATGGTGTGTGTCACCAATCGGAGGGGAGGGAGGCCAGCAACCTCCCAGTGACTCTTCTCCCCTGGCTAGAATCAACCCAGAAGCAGCCTGTAAAATCTCATTTCTGCTTTCTGATGTTTTTTCTCTGTATTAAGAGTTTTCGTTTCCTAGATTCAGGAATTTTTTTTTTTTTAACTCTGTATTTTTTTTTTTTTGTTTTTTGTTTTTTTAACCACTTCTGGACCGGAATGATTTTCCCCCTTAATGACCAGGCCATTTTTTTGGGTTTCGGCACTGCGTTACTTTAACCATTTAAGCCCCGGAAGATTTTACCCCCTTCCTGAGCAGGGCCTATTTTGCGATTCGGCACTGCGTGATTTTAACAGACAATTGCGCGGTCGTGCGACGCTGTACCTTAACGAATTTGGCGTCCTTTTTTTCCCAGGGCTTTCTTTTGGTGGTATTTGATCACCTGTATGATTTTTTGATCATGCGCTATAAACAAAAAAATTTTGAAAAAATAACAATATTTTTCACATTTTTTTTATATGAAATTCCCCAAAAAAATGTAAAAATCAAAATTTTTTAACATTTTAGGCCAATTTTTTTTTTTACCATATGTTTGGTAAAAAAAATTGCAAAAAGCGTATTTTGATTGGTTTGCGCAAAAGTTATTGCGTTTACTAACAAAGGGAAAGATTTTTGTCATTTTTGTTGTTTTTTTTTTTTTAGCCCGTAATGGCGGCGATCTGCGTTTTTTTTTTTTTTGCGGGACTGCGACATTGGGGCGGACAGATCGGACCCTTGACTGACATTTTTGACACTTTTGGGGTTACCAGTGACATTACTGCAGTAATCAGTGCTATACATATGCACTGTTACTGTAAAAATGACACTGGCAGTTAAGGAGTTAACTGTATTGGAGAGGGAGGGGTTAAGTGTGTCCTAGGGGCGTGCTTCTAACTGTGATTGGCTGTGGCTTGATGTGTAAGAACAGAGATCAACGGTCCTACATAGCAGGACCGAGTGATCTGTGCTGTTACACAGGGAGACTGACAGGTGACTTTGTTTACATTAGCCGCCTGCCTTTCTCCCGCTGTCACGGACGATCGCGAATGCCCGGCGGACATAGGGTCCGCCGGGCACACGCGCGGGGGGGTTCGTGACCGCGTGGGAGCGCGCCCGCTCCCAAAACCCTCACAGGCTAGCGACGTAGTACTACGTTACTCTGCCTGTGAGGGGCTGACTGCCGGCGTAAATAGTCGTGCGGCAGTCGGCAAGTGGTTAACTGACAATTGCGCGATCATGCGAAACTCTACCCAAATAAAATTGATGTTCTTTTTTTTCGCACAAATAGAGTTTTCTTTTTGGTGGTATTTGATCACTGGTGCGATTTTTATTTTTTGCGCTATAAACAAAAAAAAAAAGAGCGACAATTCTGGAAAAAAAAAACAATATTTTTCACATTCTGCTATATAACATTCCCAATAAAAAAATAAAAAGAATTAAAAATAAAATGTTTTCATCATTTTAGGCCAATTTGTATTCTGCTACATATTTTTGGTAAAAAAAAAAAGAACCGCGCAATAAGGGTATTTTGATTGGTTTGCACAAAAGTTATCGCGTCTACAAACTAGGATAAAGATTTCTGTCATTTTTATTTATTTTTTTATTTTTTTAATAGTAATGGCGGCGATCTGCGATTTTTAGCAGGACTGCGACATTGTGGCGGACAGATTGGACACCTAATAATAAAAAATATCAAATGTGACCAGCCCTATGGTGTGTACAAATATATACAGGTGTAAGCTGCCACCAACCTACCCTTGTAAAAAACAAGGGTACAAGAAATGGGGGAAAAAAAAGGGGGAAAAAGGTTGGTAAAAGGCGCTACCTGTTAAAGTGAATTAAAGTGGGGAAAAATATATAGTATGGTGCAAACCTTAAACATAAATCTCCATCATAATACAAAAATAATCCTCAATATTGTTGTCAAACATGCAATAAATAAAATATAATATTGTTTGGTTGTTTGATTAAGGTGCACGTGCTAATTAAATGCTAATTGGGCATATGCCGACGCCCATATAAGGTGCTCAGTGCCGAGGTATATTATTTAAAACTATAAATAAAAATAAAAAATAAAACAATGTGCCCAATATGTGGTAAGAATTTATTAACTTATAAAGTGCCTATAGTGATTTACTCTGTGAAAGTATTACCAGTGTTGGTAGTACTAATTTGTTGCTGCCTTTAGTGCGATGTGTAAAGTGGCAGTGCTCTCAAAGGGTAAAAATCACACATATATATATATATAAATAAAGTAACATGAGTAGGGAGATCTCTCTCTTTAATATATAATAAGTTAGTGCAAGTGGATGAGTCCAGTGTGCTTTAACAGATAGTGGTGCTAGTGATTCTCGTGCCTATACCCGTGGTCCCCACTAGGTATTGCACCCACCCCTTTTTCAAACCCTTGAGGCAGGGTTGTTTTTGCTGATATTTTTGGTAACTCCAAAAAGGCAATCCTGGGCGTCCTTAGTGTCTGAGGATGAGTGGGCTGGGATATGCTTCACAATCTAAATAGCTCAAAACACAGACAAAAAAATGCCCCATTGTAGTACATAGTATTATTGAGAAACGAGTGCAGATAGACTCACAGTTTGGATAATCACGATCAGCGAGAGACGCCGAGATACGTCCACGTTCCACGGCTTCAGCTCTTCAAACCGGAAGTGACGTTGACATACAGAAACTTCGCCCTACGCGTTTCGTCATACATACGTCTTTTGGAGCGGCCACTTTACTTTATTTATATATATATATATATATATATATATATATATATATATATATATATATATATATGTATGTATGTATATATGTATGTATGTGTGATTTCTACCCTTTGAGGGCACTGCCAATTTACACATCGCACTAAAGGCAGCAACAAATTAGTACTACCAACACTGGTACTACTTTCACGGAGTAAATCACTATAAGCACTTTATAAGTTAATAAATTCTTACCACATATTGGGCACATTGTTTTATTTTTTATTTTTATTTATAGTTTTGAATAATAAACCTCGGCACTGAGCACCTTATATGGGCGTCGGCATATGCCCAATTAGCATTTAATTAGCACGTGCACCTTAATCAAACAACCAAACAATATTATATTTGATTTATTGCATGTTTGACAACAATATTGAGGATTATTTTTGTATTATGATGGAGATTTATGTTTAAGGTTTGCACCATACTATATATTTTTTCCCACTTTAATTCCCTTTAACAGGTAGCGCCTTTTACCAACCTTTTTTTCCCCATTTCTTGTACCCTTGTTTTTTTACAAGGGTAGGTTGGTGGCAGCTTACACCTGTATACCATATTTGTACACACCATAGCGTTGGTCACATTTGATTTTTTTATTACCAACCTTTTTTTCCCAGATTGGACACCTGACTGATATTTTTGACGCTTTTAGGGGGGACCAGTGACATTACTACAGTAATCAGTGCTAAAAATATGCACTGTTACTGTAATAATGACACTGGCAGGGAAGGGGTTAACCCAGGGGTGATCAAAGGGTTAATTGTGAGCCTAGGGGAGTGTTTTCTAACTGTATGGGGGTTGGACTTGTGAAATGACCATAGAGACCTGTGATCCTATATAGAAGGATCACAGGGGCTCTGTGTGCATTTCAGAGAGAAGAACGGTCAGCTGTGTTTAGAACATCAGACCGTCGTTCTCTCTCAGCGGGGAACGATTTCCGGTGCCCGCCGGCCCTGTTGATAAGTATCCCCGCTGCCTAGTGGGGGTGGGCGGTCACCCCCAGGAGCGCTACTGTCAACCGCCGTACAGATACGGCTATTCACGCAGCCGAGCCAGCTTGCCGCAGTATATATACGTGGTAATAAAGTAGTTAAAAACACCCAATAAATATATCTTAAAACAAAAAAAAAATAATCAGATAAGGGACTTTTTGTCCCTATGTGATAAAAATAAAGTTTTAGTGAATGAAAAATATAAAGAAAATAGGGTTACACCTAAGCACTTTAAACAACCCAACATGCACGCATTATGAACGTAAGAGCACCCGTCAGAGAGGAAAGTGCTAAATGATGATGGATGTCCTGCTGCCAAGAAATCAGGTAGGCTCCATCTGACTTGCTGCCGCTTCTGTGAGAAGTTCACAGTGTGCGGTGAAATCAGAGTAAGCAATTTCAATACAGAATAGAAATCTGCACAATTGTGGGAGACTGAAGAGAGGTAATTTTGAAGATAAGTCACTCTCATCACACCATATGGTGCCTGCTATACAAATCATTTTCTATCGTTTCAGGTCTGCTTGAACATGCGTTGATAAGACAGTTTACTTTGAGATAATTCTTTTCTAAGAAAACATTGAAAGTGTCATTAAACCCACATAAACTATCAATAAATGGTGTATTCTCTTAAGTGCTTGAGGACACTACCAGCAATCTTCCAGATCTCGTTCTCTGTTCCCCAGTGGTTTTCTACCATATAAAGTGTCCGCCTGTTTAAGGGGCCGGGGGTATGTGCACTCAGTACCTCAAATTAAGATCGAGGAACGCACTTCTATAATGTAGTAATCAATTTAAGCATTAGAAATTTATTAGGTAATGCATTGATAAAAGCTTATCTCTTATTATGTGAATCAGGCTCTGGGAAAATAGCCATCTCCACTTCCTGTTACGGTGCGCGATGACCTCAGCCAGCTCCGACCTACGTGTTACGTCACGCACATGACTTCTTCAGAAGTCATGTGATCTCCACTAGCTTCTGGGTCTCATGCTGAGCAGCTGTCCTGCTGCTTTATAAATGAAGTTAGTGGAGATAACTGGAGTAGAGGTGCCTACTACAATGACTTCCATCTTCCATGGAAATCCCACAGGTATGGCCACAGGTATGGCACATACATACTTACATTGGTCCAAGCTGAACCAATGTAACTGTGCAAAAACTGCCATTCCTAAGCTTCCAATCTCAGATCTGAGACATGACCTTTTTGTTCCTAAGTCCCCTTCTGGAGAATATTGTTGTTTCTCAGTAAGTTTTAACCAGCTAAACAGCCACAGAGGGAGGTCCTCTTCCTAAACCACTAATTTCCCAGAAGTCACGTGTGTGACGTAACACATAGGTCAGAGCCTGATCCACTTAATAAGAGATAAGCTTTTATCAATGTGAGTGCACTACCCAAAACTAAAAAAGAACAAAAAAAGGAAGAGGTGGATAAGGGTTTGGATTATGAAGTAGGTCTCATCCCTAATACACAAGAACGGAAAGAGCAAGTTCCCCACTAAGTAGGACTATAACGACCAACAGTAGAAGTAAAAAAATAAGTATATAAGGGTAATAAAAAATACACATTTATTAAATAAATTGTTTAAAATGTTAAAAAAGTTGGAACATGGTAGCAAAACAATACAAAAAAGAACAATCTGGTTGTTGACATGGCACAGTCATAATACACATACACAATCCATGTATCAAATACAGTGGCTCACAAATGGATAAATAAAATACAAGGCGAAGAAAAACCCAACGCGTTTCGGAATGAATAATATTCCTTCTTCAGGGGTAGCATATGTCTTGTGGTCACCTAATTATTACAGTTCAAACAAATGATAAATATATGATATTTAGAGGCAGGTAAATGCTTGATTAGATAAGTAATCAAACTTGTAATAACCGAAACAGAATCCGGTGGGAGCCAAAATTTACTTACATAATGGAAGCCAATGGAAATATATTTTACAGCCAGATATTAAAACCAACAACCGGATAGTTGGCAGCAGCGAGAAATGAACATACAGCAAGAGATTATCCCAGAGTTCCCCTCAAACAGTAGTTCCACCAACAAGATCCAAATAGGCCAATTATGTGGATCAGGCTCTGGGAAAATAGCCGTTTAACTTCCTGTTACAGTGCGCGATGACGTCACCCAGCTCCGACCTATGTGTTACGTCACATACGTGACTTCTTCAGAAGTCATGTGATCTCCACTAGCTTCTGGGTCTCGTGCTGAGCAGCTGTCCTGCTGCTTAATGAAGGAAGCTAGTAGAGATGACTGGAGTAGAGGTGCCTACTTCAATGACTTCCAGCTTCCATGGAGATCCCACAGGTATGGCGCATACATACTTACATTGGTCCAAGCTGAACCAATGTAACTATGCAAAAACTGCCATACCTAAGCTTCCAATCTGAGACATTACCTTTTTTTCCTAAGTCCCCTTCTGGAGAATATTGTGGTTTCTCAGTATGTTTTAATCAGCTAAACGGCCACGGAGGAAGGTCCTCTTCCTACCCCACTCTCTCCAAAAACTAAAAAAGAGGATTTTGACTGGCGCTGAACTATACTTTGGCCCTCCGATACATTCCAGTTGACATCATAATTTTTATAGGGCTTGTGTGGATGGGCCTCAGAACCAGGAATATGCAAAACCCACCTTCAAGAGTGCATATGTTCATGCATACATTCATGAAACGTGGATCCTGTACAGAGTATGGTGCATTAGTGATACATACGACACAAGCTTATATTGAGATTTTAATGTGTTTGAACAGAAAGTGTTACCTGTAAAAAAATAAAGTCATTGTGGATGAATGACCTCAAACACATCACAGATATGCAGTATATGTATTCATTTGCATTTACAATGTTCTCCCATATGGTGCGTTTGTGATGCATATGACTGGCTTTTATATTGGGCTTTTGATGTGTTTGAACAGCAGTTGTTGCCCATTTGAACAACGGTTGCTCAATGACATCAAACACCTCACCCATAACCAGTATACTGTATGTATGCTCTGCATTTCCTTTCCATTCACAATATGATCTCATTGACAGCAATTCAGCAACAAAACAAATAAGGTAGAACAGGGGCTGTATCCTGACTATTGATCAATATAAAGTAAATCCTGGCCTTCACTACCCTGCCTGGCTATTTATTTATTACACCAATCTAAGGAGCATTCTTCCCACTGACCACCAATGTAAGGGACATTCTTCCCACTGATCTCCAATGTAAGGGACATTCTTCCCACTGATCTCCAATGTAAGGAGCATTCTTCCCACTGCCCACCAATGTAAGGGACATTATTCCCAGTGATCACCAATGTAAGGAGCATTCTTCCCACTGATCTCCAATGTAAGGAGCATTCTTCCCACTGCCCACCAATGTAAGGGACATTCTTCCCACTGACCACCAATGTAAGGAGCATTCTTCCCACTGATCTCCAATGTAAGAGGCATTCTTCCCACTGATCACCAATGTAAGGAGCATTCTACCCACTGATCACCAATGTAAGGGACATTCTTCCCACTGATCACCAATGTAAGGGACATTCTTCCCACTGATCACCAATGTAAGGAGCATTCTTCCCACTGATCACCAATGTAAGGAGCATTCTACCCACTGATCACCAATGTAAGGAGCATTCTACCCACTGATCACCAATGTAAGGGACATTCTTCCCACTGATCACCAATGTAAGAGGCATTCTTCCCACTGATCACCAATGTAAGAGGCATTCTTCCCACTGATCTCCAATGTAAGGAGCATTCTTCCCACTGATCACCAATGTAAGGAACATTCTTCCCACTGATCACCAATGTAAGGAGCATTCTTCCCACTGATCACCAATGTAAGGAGCATTCTTCCCACTGACCACCAATGTAAGGGACATTCTTCCCACTGATCACCAATGTAAGGAGAATTCTTCCCACTGATCACCAATGTAAGGAACATTCTTCCCACTGACCACCAATGTAAGGGGCATTCTTCCCACTGATCTCCAATGTAAGGGACATTCTTCTCACTGACCACCAATGTAAGGAGCATTCTTCCCACTGATCTCCAATGTAAGGAACATTCTTCCCACTGACCACCAATGTAAGGAGCATTCTTCCCACTGATCACCAATGTAAGGAGCATTCTTCTCACTGATCACTAGGGATGATCGAACTTTTGAAAAGTTCGGTTCGACCAGAACACCCGAACTTCACGAAAGTTCGGCCCGGATTTCAGAACCCCATTGAAATCAATGGGACCCGAACTTCTGTAATCAAAAAACACCATTTTTAAGCCCTAAAACCCAATAAATGCCCCTAAAAAGTGCCTAGGGTTCTGGGTCATGCCCCAGGGACTATTAATCACACAAAAAAAAGTTCTTAAAAATTGTCATTTTTGATAAAAAAGCCAATTATTGAAAAATTAAAAAAAAAAAAAAAAAGAGATTTTTTTGATTTTTACTTTGGATTTAGTATCTGGGGGTCTAAAAGGTGTGCATGTGAAGTTTCAGCTCTGTAGCATGTCCAGAACCATGAAAAAAAAAAAGATAATTTTTCAGTAGAACAGGGATGTGGTTCGGGAGCCTCCTTTAACTTTAACACCTATATGATCTTTTTTTCTGGTTCTGGACATGCTACAGAGCTGAAACTTCACAGGTACACCTTTTAGACCCCCCAGACACAAAATCACACAAAAAAAAGTTCTTAAAAATTGTCATTTTTGATAAAAAAGCCAATTATTGAAAAATTAAAAAAAAAAAAAAAAAAAAAAGAGATTTTTTGATTTTTACTTTGGATTTAGTATCTGGGGGGTCTAAAAAGTGTACATGTGAAGTTTCAGGTCTGTAGCATGTCCAGAACCAGAAAAAAAAAAGATTGTTTGTATTAGAAAACTTTAAGCACAGGAATATGGCTTCTCTGCTGTAACACCTTGCCGGTTTAATAGCAGGCATTTTTTTGGGTTCTTTGCAGTCAGGAAAAACATCTGAACTTGTGTATAGTAGTACTGTGCACAAGTTCTGATATTTTGCCTATCTCCAAAACCCCCCAAAAAATGCCAGCAAAAACACACCTGGGCATTTTTTTTTTGACGCTAGCGTTTTTTTTGGCATTTTTTGGGGTTCTTTTGAGGCAGGCAAAACATCTGAACTTGTGTATAGTGGTACTGTGCACAAGTTCTGATGTTTTGCCTGCCTCCAAAACCCCCAAAAAATGCCAGCAAAAACACACCTGGGCATTTTTTTTTTTTGACACTAGCGTTTTTTTGGCATTTTTTGGGGTTCTTTTGAGGCAGGCAAAACATCTGAACATGTGTATAGGGGGTATATATAGGCATATATGTCTGAATATATACCCCTAGACATATATAGGTGTGATAGTAGCAGAAATATATTCCTGTAAATGATTTCATTAGCGCAAGCATTTATTTCTGCTACTATCACACCTATATATGTCTAGGGGTATATATTCAGACATATATGTGTATATATACCCCCTATACACATGTTCAGATGTCATGTCTGACATCAAACATGTCCTCAAAAAAGCACTGGCAGTGGCAGCCCCTGCAGCATTAAAAAATGCTTGCTGGTGAGAAGCCACATACCTGTCCCGAAGCAGAGAAATGATCATTTCTCTATAGCGGTCACCCTGCTATGGAAGGGTTTTGTCACCCTGCCATAGCAGTCACTGTCAGTTAACCCTACACTACACTACGGTCCCCTGACACTTAACACTTTCCCTACAGAAACTAAATTTTTGAAGCTAACTTAAGTGTAAAGGAGCACTCTAACTACACTAGATATCCCTTTCCTCACACTAAAAATAGCTAAATGACACTTTTAAAGTAAAATTAACAGAACTGCTTCCACTCTCTTCCATGTCCAGTATAACAATGCTGGGAATATGGCGGGGGCGATCTTATATACTGGGGGGCGTATTCACTAATGATTGGTCTAGGGACCCCCTAGTCACTCCAATCACATTCCTAGCATTCTCCTGCCCCCTCAATTGGCTTTTGCTAATGGTTCTGGTCCAATCACGGGCTTTTAAAGCCCATTTCCTGAAGCATTGCATTTTGGGCGGTTCTGGTTGCCGAATTCCGAACTTTTTGGGCAAAAAGTTCTAAATTCGGCCAAACCTCGAACACCCAATGTTCGGGCCGAACCGATGGTGGACCCGAACCGTTCGATCATCCCTACTGATCACCAATGTAAGGAACATTCTTCCCACTGACCACCAATGTAAGGGGCATTCTTCCCACTGATCTCCAATGTAAGGAACATTCTTCTCACTGACCACCAATGTAAGGAGCATTCTTCCCACTGATCACCAATGTAAGGAGAATTCTTCCCACTGATCACCAATGTAAGGAACATTCTTCCCACTGACCACCAATGTAAGGGGCATTCTTCCCACTGATCTCCAATGTAAGGGACATTCTTCTCACTGACCACCAATGTAAGGGGCATTCTTCCCACTGATCTCCAATGTAACAGACATTCTTCTCACTGATCTCCAATGTAAGGGACATTCTTCTCACTGACCACCAATGTAAGGAGCATTCTTCCCACTGAACACCAATGTAAGGAGCATTCTTCCCACTGACCACCAATGTAAGGAACATTCTTCCCACTGATCCCCAATGTAAGGAGAATTCTTCCCACTGATCACCAATGGAAGGACACAAGTCCATCAAGCTCAACCAATAATAAACAAGAAAGAAAACAACCATACAATCCCATATACACAATCCAACAATTACCATGGCATCTAAAAGTCGGTGTCGTATATTAGGCAGCAAGTAAACATGTTGTCCCTAAAGTTGATATGTTGAAAGCAGAAAAAAAAAAAAATGGGCATCACAGTTTGTTGTATATGGGGCTGGTCAGGATGCCCATGCTAACCCATGTCCACAGCCAAATGCATCTACACCGAGCATCGGAACTGGAGCACAGAGCAATGAGAGAAGGTGGTCTGGTCTGACAAATTGCGTTTTCTTTTACATCACGTGGATGGATGGGTGTGTGTGCGTCACTTACCTGAGGAAGAGATGGCACCAGGATGCTGTATAGGAAGAAGGCAAGCCAGCGGAGGCAGTGCAATGCTTTGGGCATTGTTCTGCTGGCAAACCTTGGGTGCTGCCATTCATGTGGATATTACTTGACATATACCAACTACCAAAACATAGTTGGTGACCAAGTACACCCCTTCATGGAAACGGTGTTCCCTGATGGCAGTGGCTTTTTTCAGCAGAATCATGTGCCCTGCCACACTGCAAAAACGGTTCAAGAATCATTTGAGGAACACAACGAGTCTGAGGTGTTGACTTGGCCTTTAGATTCTCCAGATCCTAATCCAATTGAGCGTCTGTGAGATGTGCTGGAAAAACCAGTCTGATCCATGGATGTCACACCCACAACTTACAGGACTTAAAGGACCTGCTACTGACGGTTTGGTGCCAGATACCACATCATACCTTCGGAGGTCTAGTGGAGTCCATGCCTCAATGGGTCAGGGCTGTTTTGGCAGCAATTATAGGTGGTTGGTCATAAAGTTATGGCTGACCGGTACATAATGCAATTTTAACATCTCTATCCCGATGATTTTTTTTTTAAAGAATCTTTATTTAGTTTTAACAAGAAAACAGATAATAATGAGACAACAGTGACAAATGTGTGAGGGAGGGGCGTTAGCCAAACAGTGCCACAACCCGGGGGGTATAAAAGTGCAACGTGGTACATAACACAGTGAAAAAGGAGCAGCAAATATCAACATAGTACAGTGCAAGAACCAACATTCAGTCGAAAATAGAGGGCGGCCTGCCGGGGGCCACGTGCCACAGTCAGCCATGAACATCCTCGAGTCCCCAGGAGGTGTGAGACGCAGCCCGGGGGAGCCCCAGGCCGAGGCACACCGCAGGGGGAGGGGGGTAACAGCCTCCATCAGACCACCCCCAGTGCGGCGCCCCCCCCCCCCCCCCCGGCACACCCAATCACCCTAAACGGGCGGAGGGGGGGTACTTAGCAACAGAGCGGGACCTCACGGGAGAGCAGCACAGCCCCCAGGCCAGCTCAATGACCGGAGGGGCCAGAGGAAAGGGAGACACAACATGGCTAACTCCGGCAGCCCGCCCAACACATTCACAAAGTCGCCTCCTGAGGTCGATTGGGCTGTATGTGGGGAGAGAAAACAAATAGAAGAGACAAAGAGAAAGGGGATACCGAGAAGAGAAAGACAAAAGGGAGGAGAGAGTGAGGGGGTAGAGAAGGTGCCTAGGGAAGGAGAAAAAAGAAGGGGGGAGGAAGGTCGTACCTGCCGGAATCTGGAGCACCGCCAGCACCACGCCCCCACGAGGTCCTCCTGTCCATCTTAAAGTCAAAGACACCCTACGGAAAGGGGCCTAAGGGTTGGGCCGTTATCCCGATGATTTGACAAGAATTCAAAATCGATTAACACCTATACAGACTTCCTAATGCAGAGGATAGGATAACTAAAACTGGGGGGGATCCATACATGGGCAACTTTTTTTTGGGGGAGGGGGCATCATATTAAGGTTACCCATGCTCTGCCCGTTTTTGAGAATGTCATGCCAGTCACTATGTCAGCCGCAACTCGCGAGTATTTATTTTTAAAGGGGAAACAGCAGAATTTTTTTTTAAAGCGTTTGTTACCCTAGAAAAAATATTGATCCTGTTCCTTTAAAGCAAGGATCTTCAAACTATGGCCCTCCAGCTGTTCAGGAACTATAATTCCCATCATGCCTAGTCATGTCTGTGAATGTCAGAGTTTTACAATGCCTCATGGGATGTGTAGTTTCGTAACAGCTGGAGGGTCGTAGTTTGAGGATCCCTGCTTTAAAGCATGTTATACAGCACAGTGCTTGTTCTGTGTGATTTGGCTCCTTCTATCACCGGAAATACCTGGCTGATCCTGCCTGGCTATGTCCTCCCCCTCTGTAAACTGACCACGGTATACCATGGCTGCTGAGCCCTGACACCAGGGGAGGACTGGGCCAGGGGCAGGGGGGGCAATATCCCCCTGGGCCACTCTGATGTCCTGTAAAAAGGCTGCATCTCTTCTGCCACAGACATGCCTAAAGGATTCCTGGTGAAGAGAAGTAAAAAGTCCCCACCACTGACCTACTGAGTGAGGATTGAAGACAAGGACAGAGCACAGGCCTCCCCCCAGCATGGATGGTGTAAACTGTGTCTGAGCAGAGGCCGGTTCCATGTCCCACTGCAGACTCTCCTCCCCCAGCCAGCCCCAACCGAGCTGTCTCAGCTCCCCCCAAACCGCCCCCTGCTGGCCAGGTTGGGAACCCGGTTTCAGCCGGTGAGTAGAGAGTACCTGGAGAAGAGCTTCAGCCTGGAATGGGGGTCAGGAGGAGGCTTGGAAGAGGGAGAGTGGGAGGGGGGACCCGAGTCGCTGCACCATGGGCCTCTGGTTTGTACCGGCCCCCTGGGCCTAAATTTGCCAGTCTGCCTCTGCCTAACACCGTGGTCAGTTGAGGTGCCTCCATCATCCGCGGTCCTCCTGTCCTCCTCTGTCCCCTTCCCTCCCTGTTTTATATCCTGTCTACAGTCTGTGTAATAATCCTGTGTGCCCCTGTGTCTGTGTTTTATAAAAATAAGCCGTTCTTTATCAGTTTTCAGAGCGCTGATCTCCGCTCACGTGACCCGCTGCCTCTCTCCTCCTCCCCTCCCAACTGATGTCAGCGGGAATCCTCGGCTCACCCACTGCAAGCAGCTGTCAGACGGGGGGGGAGGGCCTTGCGGAAGCCCATAGATCCATAACTTTCACAACTCCTGTCCTGTTCTTGGACAATCAACATCTACACCCTCCATGGTGATTGGATTAAGGTGCTGGTGCTCCCTGTGCGGATGTCAATACTGGGGTATCTTCCTGACATGTACTAAAACCAAAGCTTGGAGAATCTGCGAAACATCTTCAACATTACAGAACATGTCCAGATAAATGTGACCACCTACTGCTATATATACCGTATATGGAGGTAGAATTCAGATGTCTTCAAATGACCAGTACCATACATACAGCATAATGAACCTCCTTTTACATGTTCTTACATGCTTTTAGGAACTATTAATAATAAAATAAACATTTTTTATTATATCCCGGGCTCTTTTCCTCAAAGAATAGGTGCAGGCACGCCCCTCTTCCGAGTCACCCCTTGTCTCCGCCCCCTACCCACCTCTGAGCACCTCCCTACCTTCCCCCAAATACAGCCTCATTTAGAGAACACGGAACCCAGTATCATTTTGTAGTGCTAATTAATGTGTATGAAATTTGTTATTGATAAGAAATGCAGTAAAACAGATCCCCTCAGCAACAATAGATCCATCACAGCCACAGAAGACCCCCACCTGAAATAATAGATTCCACAGCAGCCAGGATAAATAGACCTTTCACCAGCAAGAAGCAAAATACCCCTCCCTCAAAAGTAGATCCCTCCAAGCAACAATTGACCCCTGCCAGCAACAATAGACCCCAAGCCACAATTGATCTCCTACCTGCAACATCAGATCCTCCCAGAAACAATATACCCTCACAACAAATTCCACTCCAGCAACAATAGATCCACCTCAGCAACAATAGACCCCCTCCCCATGAGCAGCAATAGTTCCACCCCAGCAACAATATATCTCCACAACAAAATTCGCCACCAGCAACAATAGACCCCCCAACAACAACAGATCCCCACCAGCAACAATATACCGCCACAGCAAAATACCTCTCCAGACACAATAGATCTTCCATCAGCAACAATAGGCCCCCCACCAGCAACAATAGATCCCCAACAACAAAATACCTCTCCAGCAACAATAGACCCCTAGATACATTAGGTCCTCTGCCAGCAACAATAGATCCACCAACAACAATACACCCCACAACAACATACCCTGACAGCAACAATAAATACAACTTCATATCAAGACATCCCCCATCAGTAACAATAGATCCACCCAATAACAATATACCTCCAAAACAAAATACCCCTTCAGCAACATTAGACCCCCCACCAACAACAATAGATTCCCCCCAGCAACAATATACACTCCCCCTGCAACAAAATACTCATCCAGCAACAATAGGTTCTACCCAGAAAAATATACCCACACAACAATATACCCCTCCAGCAACAATAGATTTACCCAAGCAACAATAGACCCCTCCATCAACAGCAATAGATCTTCCAGCAGCCAGCATCAATAGACCCTCCACCAGCAAGCAACAATAGACCCCTCTCTGAAAAGTAGATCACTCCCAGCATTAACTGACCCCCCCCCCAACAACAATAGATCTTCCACCAGCAACACTAGACTTCCCCAGCAACAATAGATTCCCCAGCAGCCAGCAATAACAGACCCCCAGCACACCCCAGCACCCCTTTCCATTCACTGCTGGAGATGCCGGAACTGCGCTCACTTCCAGCTGAAAGAAAGCCCTGGTTTGAATCACAGTTTATTGTATCTCCCGAAAAAGTCTGATATATATATATATATATATATATATATATATACCGTGTTTACACACACACACATATATATATATATATATTTGTCTAGGTTTTAGGGGAAGTGGTGCCTAGAGCAATCACCAACCCAATATGCTAATTACTGTACTGTTACAATAGGAAGCTGATTGAATGAGATTACTATTGCTTGCAATTATACTGACAATGTTATCCTTTCTTTACCATCACCAGGGAAAATGATCGTTCCATAAAGAAGACATTGTATAAAAGTTAAAATAGTCCTGATCAGTTCTTTAAAAAAAATACATCTGGAATGTGATTGGCTGCTGTAGGCAGGGGCAGACTGGCAACTTTAAGCCCAGGGGGCAAGTACAAACCAGAGGCCCGTGGTGCAGCGACTCGGCCCCCCTCCCACTCTCCCTCTTCCCATCCTCCTCCTGACCCCCATTGCAGGCTGAAGCCCTGCTCCAGGTACTCTCTACTCACCGGCTGAATCTGGGTTCCCAATCTGGCCCACAGGGGGTTGCTTGGGGGGGGGGGGGGACTGGGACAGCTCAGTTGGAGCTGGCCAGGGGAGGAGAGTCTCAAGTGGGGCATGGAACCGGCCTCTGCCCAGACACAATTTACACCTTCCAAGCTTTCCTTGTCTTCATCCTGCACTCAGTAGGTCACTGGCAGAGACTTTTTACTTCTCTTCACCAGGAATCCTTTAGGCATGTCTGTGGCAGAAGCGGGGCAGCCTTTATACAGGACATCAGAGTGGCCCAGGGGGCAATTGCCCCCCTGCCCCCTGGCCCAGTCCTCCCCTGGCTGTAGGCAACAAACTTTCCTTCCAAACATTTCTTCTGCCTGTACTGTAGCAACAAAGAAAAGTCCTGGCACCCCTTGCCAACCATGGTCACTCTCCCACAGGGCGGCTGTGTATTTAGAATAACGCCGGCTTTAATAGGATAATCGTGGACCAAATCCTGTCTGTGTTAAATACACCGACTGTAAAGCAGGTTAATGAGATGCATTATCTGGGATTAGGAGCATTGGATACAATAATCCCCGATGTGTATACTGTCAGATCATGCAGTAAATATTCTCTTTGACTCCTTAATATCGAGAATCCAAGGTGTTTCTCAGAATCCAGTGTTTGACTCTCCCAGGGACATTATTTAATGATATCAATGATTACATTTTAAAGAATGGAAGTGGCAGCAGCTCCTCAATTTATTACTAGTGAGAGAGCTGCATGGGGGTGGAAAACCCCAAGTGGAGTGCATCAGGGACCTCATTAAAGCCTGTTGCTGACATTTTATGAAAAGCATGGGTTTCATTTGCATACATTCATAAAAAGTGTATGGGGAAGCCTTATTATATAAATGGTTGTCCTACCCTAATATATCATAAAAGAACCTGTGATTGCTCATGCAGGGTTTACGTTGTTGCCAACTGAGGCAGTTGCTTTTACTTACCTTCTATTCACTTCTGCACTGCTCCAGAGAAAAAGCTCTGTTGGGATTTGGAGCTTACACAAGGCTGAGGAATCTTGCAAGTGAAAGTGCTGGCTGCCTTAACCACTTAAGCCCCGGAAGATTTTACCCCCATTCCGACCAGGGGGTATTTTGCGATTCGGCACTGCGTGACTTTAACGGACAATTGCGCGGTCGTGCGACGCTGTACCTAAACGAATTTGGCGTCCTTTTTTTCCCACAAACAGAGCTTTCTTTTGGTGGTATTTGATCACCTGTGCGATTTTTTGATCACGCGCTATAAACAAAAAAAGAGCGTCAATTTTGCAAAAATAACAATATTTTTCACATTTTTTAATATGAAATTCCCCCCAAAAAAAATGTAAAAATCAAAATTTTTTAACATTTTTGGCCAATTTGTTTTATGCTACCTATGTTTGGTAAAAAAAATCGCAAAAAGCGTATTTTGATTGGTTTGCGCAAAAGTTATCACGTTTACTAACAAAGGGAAAGATTTTTGTCATTTTTGTTGTTTTTTTTTTAACGCGTAATGGCGGCGATCTGCGATTTTTTTTGCGGTACTGCGACATTGCGGCGGACAGATCGGACCCTTGACTGACATTTTTGACACTTTTGGGGTTACCAGTGACATTTCTACAGTAATCAGTGCTATCTATATGCACTGTTACTGTAAAAATACACTGGTAGTGAAGGGGTTAACTTTATTTGGGAGGGAGGGGCTGTGTGTGTCCCTAGGGGCGTGCTTTCTACTGTGATTGGCTGTGGCTTCAGCTGTAAGGACACTGATCAACGGATCTACATAGTAGATCCATGTGATCAGTATCCTAACAGCGAGGAGAATGACAGGTGGCTTGTTTACACAAGCTGCCTGACATTCTCCCTCTCCCCCGCCGATCGCCGAGTGGCCGGCGGACATCGGGTCCGCTGGTCACACGTGCGGGGGGGTCCGTGACCACGCGGGAGCGGGAGCGCGCCTCCGGGGGCGCGCGCTCGCTCCCTAGACCCTCACAAGCAAGCAACGTAGCCCTACGTTAGTTTGCCTGTGAGGGGCTGACCGCCGACGTAGATAGTCGTGCGGCGGTCGGCAAGTGGTTAAAGCGGAGTTCCGGCCTATTTTGCAACTTTAGTGATTCCTGGAGTGCTCGCTATGCTGATCAACAATTGGGCATTTTCAGTTTTTTCGGGGGTCCCTTACCTTATTTTCAGGGCATTTTTTATTGTACTTTCTCCTTCTCCCCCCCTCTGTGGCCGTGGCCACCGTCATCACTCCCAGGAGGCTGGAATCAGGAAGAACTGCCAGCACACTCCTTGGAATCAGGAAGAAGGACACAGCAGATTACACTGCAGCTTCAGATGCCCACATCCAAGATGGCCGCCCCCAGACAGCATTTTTAAAAGTAAGACTTTGACTAAAATCCAATACTGTACACCTTGTACGGTAAGTATGAGAATAGCGGTTCTGTAAAGAGCGATGGATTAGTATTATAAGGGTATTTTTAGTTAAAAAAGGTATTTGAGGCCGGAACTCCGCTTTAACAGCCAATCACATGGGGGGAAGGCGAGTAAGTCACATGCTCTTCTATACTCAGAAGTACTCTGTATGCCACTCCCCTGTCCCAAGCAAGGTGAACAAGGACAGATTGAAGAGGTGAACCCTAATTAGGATTTGGAGATTACACAAGGCTGAGGGCTCTCAATGTCCTCATGTGACAGCGTTGTGTTCCTCAACATCCAAAAACATGGGAGGAAGGCGAGTGAGTCACATGCTCCCCTATATTCAGAAATACTCTGTATGCCACTCCCCTGTCCCAAGCAAGGTGAACAAGGACAGATTGAAGAGGTGAACCCTATTAATATTTGGAGCTTACACAAGGCTGAGGGATCTCAACGTCCTCACGTGACAGCGCTGGATGCAACAACAGCCAAAAACATGGGAGGAAGGAAGGCGAGTGAATCACATGCTCCCCTATACTCAGAAGTACTCTGTATGCCACTCCCCTGTCCCAGGCAAGGTGAACAAGGACAGATTAAAGAGGTGAACCTTATTAAGATTTGGAGCTTACACAAGGCTGAGGGATCTCACCATCCTCACGTGACAGCGTTGTGTGCCTCAACGTCCAATAACATGGGGGGGAAGGCGAGTGAGTCGCATGCTCCCCATACTTGAAAGTACTCTGTATGTCACTCCCCTGCCCCTGACAGGATGAACAAAAAGGGAGTGAAGAGAAGAAGCCCTGTTGAGTTTTGCAACTTACACAAGCCTGAGGGATCTTGCCGTCCTCCTGTGACAGCACTGCCTGCCTGAGCAGCCAGTCACCAGCGCTATCATAGGGAAAGAAGGAGAGTGCGTCACATGCTCTGCTGTACTTGGAGGTACACTCTAAGTCACTCCCCTGCCCCAGGCAAACTAAACAAGGAGGGAGTGAAGAAGAGAAGCTCTGTTGGGATTTGGAGCTTACACATAGCTGAGGAATCTCACCTACCTCATGTGACTGCTCTGGCTGCCTCAACAGCCAATCACAATAGAAGAAGGAGAGTGAGCTACATGCTCCCCCATACCTAGAAATACCCTGTATGTCACTCCCCTGCCCCAGGCAAGCTGAACAAGGAGGGAGTGAGGATAAGATGCCCTGTTGAGATTTGGAGCTTACACATGGCTGAGGAATCTCACCTTCCTTATGCGATGGTGCTGGCTGCTTGAGCAGCCAATCACCAGAGCTGTCACATGGAAGGAAGGAGAGTTAGTCACATGCTTCCTTTTAATTGGAAGTACTCTATATGTCACTCCCCTGCCCAGGGGAGCTGAAGAAGGAGGGGAGTGAAGAAGAGAAGCCCTGTTGGGATTTGAAGCTTATGCAAGGTTGAAGGATCTTGTCATCCCCCTGTGACAGCGTTGGCTGCCTGTGCAGCCAATTACCGGTGCTGTCACATGGGAGGAAGGAGAGTGAGTCACATGCTTCTTCATACCCGGAAGTACCCTGTATATTACTCCCCTGTCCCAGGTGAAAGAGGGAGTGTATGTAAAAGCGGATGATGAGTAGGCTGGCATCAATCTGAACCTGAATAATTTAGATATGTGGTACAGCGCTCCCCACTAGTACTGCATAGTAAAACACACTAATAATATAACACACTAAAAACACACTAAATGTGAGGTCCTATACATCATCAGAGCCAAATACAGTGTGTGAAATATATAAATAATAAACAACAAAAGACACTAACCCCTTAGCGCCATCGGAACGCAAATATGTGGCTTTGGATTTAGGGGGTTGTACCGGGGTAATATCTGCAGCTAGAGGCATCACCCTGGTAGTCGACAGTCAACTTTCTTGTAATGACAACTGATGTGGCTGAGCAGCCGCTTGGCTGTCAGTACAAGGGGTATGACAAGTACAAGGGGTCAGTACTAGGGTATGCCCCCCCCGTCCTGTCCCACCCACCGGGAGACCCGAGCGACCATCTGCCGGCTGGTCGAAGACCCGAACAAAGCCAGATTCAGCTCTGATCTTGTCTCCGATGTAAAAACTAGAAGCGATGTCATGACATCACTTCAAGGTAATGGAGCCTTAAAGGCGCCAGATTTAAAAAAATGACAGCTTGATTGGCCAGCAAACTCACCTGACCTAAACCCCATAGAGAATCTGTGGAGTATTGTCAAGAGGAGGATGAGAGACATAAGACCCAACAATGCAGATGAGCTGAAGACTGCTATCAAAACAACCTGGGCTTTCATAACACCTCAGCAGTGCCACAGGCTGATCGCCCCCATGCCACAGTGCATTGATGCAGTAATTCATGCAAAAGGAGCCCCAAGCAAGTACTGAGTGCATACTATACTGTACATGGACATACTTTTCAGTAAGCCAACATTTCTGTATTAAAAATCCTTTTTTTTATTGGTCTTATGTAATATTCTAATTTTCTGCATACGCTATGACCGTATGTGATTTTTTTTTTATATATCTTGCCCTGTATTGCACTGTATTGCGCATTGTGTTATTGTCACACTTTCTATCTTTTCTAATGTTTGTATCATGAGATTTTTAAGCTCAATAAAAGTTTATTTTCTTGAAAAAAAAAAAAATATTCAAATTTTTCTGAGATACTGAATTTTGGGTTGTCACTAGCTGTAAGCCATAATCATCAAACTTAACCACTTCAGCTCCAGAAGGTTTTACCCCTTAATGACCAGTGCATTTTTTGCGATTCGGCACTGCGTTGCTTTAACTGAAAATTGCGCGGTCGTGCGACGCTGTACCTAAATACAATTGGTGTCCTTTTTTTCCCCACAAATAGAGCTTTCTTTTGGTGGTATTTGATCACCTTTGTGGTTTTTAGATTTTGCGCTATAAACACAAAAAGAGCAACAATTTTGGAAAAAAACACAATATTTTTTACTTTCTGCTATAAAACATTCCCAATAAAAAAAAAAAAAAAAAACTTTAATGTTTTTATCACTTTAGGCCAATTTGTATTCTGCATATTTTTGGTAAAAAAAAAATCCCAAAAAGCGTAAAATAATTGGTTTTCCCAAAAAGTTATAGCGTTTATAAACTACGGGATAGATTTATGGACTTTTTATTTTTTCTTATTTTTTTTTATTAGTAATGGCGGCGATCAGCAATTTTTATCGAGACTGCGACATTGCGGCGGACAGATCGGACACCTAACTGACATTTTTTGGGGACCAGTGACATTAATACAGTAATCAGTGCTAAATAATATGCACTGTTACTGCATAAATGACACTGGCAGGGAAGCGGTTAACGCTGGGGGTGATCAAGGGGTTAATGTGTTCCCTTTTTTTGTGCTTACTGTGTGGGGGGATGGGTTGGACAGAGGCAGAGAGAGATCGGTGATTCAGCATAGCTTAACAACTTAAGCCCCGGAGGATTTGGCTGCTAAAAGACCAGGGGGTATTTTGCAATTCGGCACTGCATTACTTTAATGGACAATTGCGCGGTCGTGCAACGCTGTACCTAAACAAATTTGACGTTCTTTTTTTCCCACAAACAGAGCTTTCTTTTGGTGGTATTTGATCACCTGTGCGATTTTTTGATCACGCGCTATAAACAAAAGAAGAGCGTCAATTTTGCAAAAATAACAATATTTTTCAAATTTTTTTATATGAAATTCCCCCAAAAAATAAGTAAAAATCAAAATTTTTTAACATTTTTGGCCAATTTGTTTTATACTACATATGTTTGGTAAAAAAAAAATCGCAAAAAGCGTATTTTGATTGGTTTGCGCAAAAGTTATCGCGTTTACTAACAAAGGGAAAGATTTTTGTCATTTTTGTTGGTTTTTTTTTTAACGCGTAATGGCGGCGATCTGCGATTTTTTTTGCGGTACTGCGGCATTGGGGCGGACAGATCGGACCCTTGACTGACATTTTTGACACTTTTGGGGTTACCAGTGACATTTCTACAGTAATCAGTGCTATATATATGCACTGTTACTGTCAAATTACACTGGCAGTGAAGGGGTTAACTTTATTTGAGAGGGAGGGGCTGTGTGTGTCCCTAGGGGCGTGATTCTAACTGTGATTGGCTGTGGCTTGAGCTGTAGGAACACTGATCTACGGTCCTCGGGTCCGCCGGTCACACGCGCGGGGGGGTCCGTGACCGCGCGGGAGCGCGCCGCCGGCGGCGCGCGTTAGCTCTCCAGAGCCTCACAGGCTAGTGATGTACCCCTACATCACTCTGCCTGTGAGGGGCTGACCGCCGCAGTATATCTAATTCACAGGATCTTTCCCTGCCTCTCTGACAGAAGACCCGTCTGCTTTGTTTACATAAGCAGGCGGCTCTTCTATCATTCTAGCCGAAGATCGCGGGAGGCTGGCGGCGATCGAGCCCGCTTCTCCCACAGTCTGCCTCCCGCTGTGTCTAATTACAGCGGGAGCGTGGCTCCGGCAGGGCGCGCGCCGCTACTGAATCCACGTGCACATAATCACGTGGATCTACGTGATTATGCGCAGCCGAGGCGCCCTGCCGCAGTAAATATGCGTGGGGTGGTCGGCAAGTGGTTAAAGGAAAGAAATGCTTGAAATATATACATTTTTGAATTTAATGACTGAGATAAATTAACTTTTTGATGATATTCTAATTTTATGAGATGCACCTGTATATACAATGTACCTTTAATTGCATTTTCTTTTTTTTGTTATCTGGCTCCGTCACATTTGTTTTTCAAGAAGGGAAGATTTTTATCAGCAGAGAAAGTTGTTAGTGTTTATGTAACTCATTCGTAGCAAACTCTGGACATCAGAGGAATCAGTCCTGGTGTACTGTATACCCTCTCATGTTTATGAGACGGCTAAGCTGGCGATTTCTGTGTCCTTGGCACATGGCCTGTACTTGATGTGCAATGCTCGGCAGCTGGGGGACTGATACCGAAGCTGCACTGTCTATATCAAACATCTCCTGCGCTGTGTGCGTACGCAGCTCAAAATAAATTCTCATTGATTTTCCCCCACTGTGAGGACTAATTAGCATTGATCGTCTAATGAGCTCACGTCTGTTGTCCAAGTTGTATGGGTATTATAGTGAGAGCGGTGGACATCCCGGGGGGCTGAGATGTATTATGGATCCTTATCAGATCAGCCGACTCTCTAAACCCTTTAGCTGCTGAAGAACTACAAGTGCAAGCATAGCCATCTACAAACATTTATTGTAAGGAAACTCTGGTTTGACTAGTAGAGAATCGCATTCAACTAGATCCAAACCTAATACTAATTTCTCATATAGGATTTGACATGTTAAAGCAGAACTACACTGCATCTGAGCACCACAAACCAAAAATGCAAATCATTCATTTTTTAAATTCAAAACACACTCCCCCCATCCATCCAGGTCTCCATGCTTTATTTTGCTGAAAAAAAATCACTTTGAAAACACCCCCCTGGCATTTCTGGCCGTGGCCATCTTGAGAAAGGGCAGATGATTCATGTAGCATTCACTTCCTGGAATCCATCTGCCCTCAGCTCAGGCGTGGCATTTCTGGCCGTGGCCATCTTCAGAAAGGGCAGATGATTCATGTAGCATTTACTTCCTGGAATCCATCTGCCCTCAGCTCAGGCGTGCAGGCAGGAGGGTGTGCTTAATTTGAGAAAACCCCTCCTCTTGTCCTGAAGACTCCTGGTTTTGGCCTAGGCCAGAAATTTAGGAAGTAACAAAAGAAATTAAGAAAAAAAAAGTTTAAAACAAGTAAATAATATACTTTCCTATTTATTTACTAATGCTAACAGCATAATGATTAAAAATAATGTTGATTGAGAGAGTAAAGTCACGCTTTAATATTATCTGCAGCTTTTATTTAAATAATACATGGTGAGACTAGAAAGAAGGTCCTTGTTCAGACACATCCTGTATTAGGATAACAACTGTCTCCCAATTGGGCTCCTACATTGTCACCCTGCCACTATACCCCCTGGCAGGTGACGGGGGCTCACCCAAGGTGCACAATCTAAGTGACATTTGGACTTCGCAAGAGCACCTCATAGGTGATGGGCAGGAAACCCTAATGGTCCCTGATTTTCTTCAATGCAAACTGGCACAGGGCTGCGCCTCTCAGGATAGTTCCACCAGGGGATTGCTAGACAGAAGAGTTACAGTGCAGGGGCTGTTTACAAGGTGGAAGAGACAAGAGAGTAGTGAGGTCCAATCAGAGGCCCAGGCAGACAGCAAACAAAAGAGTAGTTAGGTCAAAGCAGAGGTCCAGGCAGACAGCAAACAAGAGAGTAGTTAGGTCAAAGCAGAGGTCCAGGCTGATAGCAGGCAAGAGAGTAGTCAGGTCCAATCAGAGGTCCAGGCTGAAAGCAGGCAAGAGAGTAGTCAGGTCCAATCAGAGGTCCAGGCAGAAAGCAGGCAAGAGAGTAGTCAGGTCCAAGCAGAGGTCCAGGCAGACAGCAGGCAAGAGAGGAGTCAGGTTCAGGCAGAAGTTGAGGCAGGTGGCTGACAAAAGAGTAAACAGTTTCAGGTGGAGATTGAGGCAGGCGGCTGACAAGAGAGGAGTCAGGTTCAGCCGAATATCAAGGTAGGCGACTGGCAAGCAAGTAGTCACATCCAGGGAGAGGTTGAGGCAGATAAGAGAGTAGTTAGTTCAAGACAGATGGTCAAGGCAAGAGAATAGTCATGTTTAGGCAGATGTCTAGGCAGGCAGCAGGCATGAGAATAGTTAGGTCCGAGCAGAGGTTAAATTGGAACTATAGGCAAAACTTTTTTTTTTATTTTGGATACAGTAAGAGAAGGTGTATACTGTAACCCCTGTCAATTTTTTTTTTCTGTGTCCCATTGGGGGGATTTCCCTTTACTTCCTGTTTCATAGCCAAAACAAGAAGTGAGAGGAGATCCCTGCAAATTAGGAGGATCCTTTGGGCCTCCTACGTCACCAGAGCCAGTGTCCTCATTGGAAGATTTCCCCTCTATTACTTTTCTGGGGGAAACCCAAAATATGGGATTCTCTTTCGATAATAACAGTAAAAAGGACAAATAGAGAGGATGAATCTCCCTAACGGGGGCACGGAAAGCAATAAAAAGTGGGGTTCTAATCCCTCTCCACTGTATCCAAAACAAAACAAAAAATGTTGCCTTTAGTTTTAAACCGAATAAAGAATAGTCAGGTCCAGGCAAAGGACAAGGCAGGCGGCTGGCAAAAGTGTAGTCAGGTCAAAGCAGAGGTCAAGACAGGCAGCAGGCAAGACAGTGGTCAAGTCTAGGCAGAAGTCAAGGCAGGCATCAGGCAAGCAAGTAATCAGATCCAGGCAGAGGTCAAGGCAGGCATCAGGCAAGCAAGTAATCAGATCCAGGCAGAGGTCAAGGCAGGCATCAGGCAAGCAAGTAATCAGATCCAGGCAGAGGTCAAGGCAGGCGGCTGGCAAAAGAGAGTAGTGGGTTGGCAACAGGCAGACAAGAGCATGTTCTAGCTCAAGGGTAGATGGGGATAAGTCACAGCACCAGTCACTTCATAGGCTGCTGTTTAAACACCCTCCTGGTCAGAAAACACTCCCATTGTTGTCAACGAGCGCTGACACATGCCAACGCACACAGGATCAGGTATCTTGAAGATAATGGAGGTACTGAGGATCCTGGACCTGTAAGTACAGTAACAAAAACCACAAGCAGCCATGCCAACACCCATTGCACAGGCATGGACTACCGCTATCACTATCAGGAAGCCAGTCCAGAGCAATCATACGCAGCCAGCACTGGAGCAAGTGCATGTAGACGGGAAGTGGCTGAAAGGGGCTACAGGAGATAAGAAGCAATCACATGCAAAACTAGATGGATGTATTGGGTCTAAATAAAATATATGTTTTACAAGTATATTCAGGACTAAAAGATAAATGTTTTGAATTTTTTTTAGTAATGTAGATATACATTTTAATACATTGATATTTCATATGTCAGAGTTAGGGCTCTTATAATATTACAGAGTGAAGCGCAAGAGATGTTTCCCTAAATATTCCTCTGAGGACCGTGCCAAAGAGTTTTCAGGTTACATAGCCCTGGGACTGCAAGGGTTCACAAAAAGGGAATTTGGAACCTGTCCTGTGTACTACAATAAACATTTAAAGTAAATTTAAACCCTGGGCACACCCTAATCACCCCGTGTGCATTAGCATTAGTGCCTGGCCCCCGCACAGTGCTGCTGGCTACCCTCCTCTCCCTCCGGCTGCTGTAGACATACAAGGGGTTCTTCAGGATGAAGAACGGTGAAGGGGACGGTAACAGTGTCATTTACTGGTCCTTTCCTTTTCTAAATGAACACAGTAAGTGATCGGTACCGATCACTCAAAGTGTTCAAATATAACGGAAGCAAAGTAAGCTGTGTTTACTATGCTTCGGTTTATGAATGAACAGGAAGAATGTGCAGGGCTCTTTGTGTTTATTCATTCTATGCAGCTAAGGCT
The DNA here is from genome assembly GCF_965119305.1 of Pelophylax lessonae. NCBI lineage: Eukaryota > Metazoa > Chordata > Amphibia > Anura > Ranidae > Pelophylax > Pelophylax lessonae. The sequence continues at coordinate 842,733,491 of NC_138768.1, read as the reverse complement.
GCAGAATTGAACTGGGGAATGTGTTTCTCACTGTCTTACTGCCAGTCCCACTGCCTCAAAAGTGACACTACAGGGGCTATTTAGCCCCTTGATATTTAACCAAAGCCCCCCATCCCCCAAAAAGCATTGTGGAAAAAAAAAACATGTAAAAATGTTAAAAAAATTGCAACAAATAATAAAATAAAATGTAAAAATAATTAAAAATGTAAAGAATTATAAAAAATATTAAGGGCTTATTCACACAGGTTCTCTGTGTGGGTATGCATATTTATAGATATCCATACACACACAGACGTGCATTTGAGCTTTGGGGTGCACACCCTACTGCAATAGGCTGTGTACACTTATGGTTGGCACTGATGTTTGTAGTCATCATCGGAAGCCTTTAACACTGGGTGACAACGCTGGACAGCAGTTAGGGGAACAATACAAAGTGTTGTCACCCCATAACAGGAAGTGACCTTAACTGCAGGTTCAATGGGCATTATTTGAATGAAAGCTGCAGATTTGCAAAAAAAAAACAAAACATAAATTAAAAAATAAATATTAGTTTAACATGTCAAAATTTTATGAGAATTTAGAGATTGGGTTTGCATATCCTTTTTAAGGCTTTTTATCCTTTTTACATCTATGCATTATGGGAAAGCATACATCAATGTCCGCATTACCACCGCGGCAATGCATGTTACATGTGTAATGCCATTCATTTCAAATAGCACGCCAATGCATTAAAGCACTTTAGTTACCCCAACCGTAGTGCAATGTGGTGCATTGCACATCCGATTTCTGAAATACTTTGGTGCATTCAAAGCCTAATGATTTCATAGGGCTGCCTTAATGCAATACATAATCACATGTGACATAACACACGTTAATCAGGGGGTGAATGTGCCAGGGGGCAGAGGGGAATTGCCCCCGGGCCACTCTGATGCCCTATAAAAAGGCTGCACTGCTTCTGCCACAGACATGCCAAACGGATTCCTGGTGAAGAGAAATAAAAAGTCCCCACTGCTGACCTACTGAGTGTGGGATGAAGACGATGACAGAGCGCCGACACCCCCCCAGCATTGATAGTGTAAGCTGTGTCTGAGCAGAGGCCGGTTCCATGCCCCACTGGAGACTCCTCCAGCCAGCCCTGACCAAGCTGTCCCAGCTCCCCCAAACCGCCCCTGCTGGCCAGGTTGGGAAACCGGATTCGGCTGGTGAGTAGAGAGGACCTGGAGCAGAGCTTCAGCCTGGAATGGGGGTCAGGAGGAGGCTGGGAAGAGGAAGATTGGGAGGGGGGCTGAGTGCACCATGGTCCTCTGGTTTGTACTTGCCCCCTGGGCTGAAATTTGCCAGTCAGCCCCTGACGTTAATGCATAAACATATAAACAGACCTTGAAATATTGGAATATCACATTCTTTCCTGCCTTCCCCCAACCCTCTAACACTATTGCACAAAAAAAATTAACAGTAAATACTGTACTGCTTCCCCAATCCTTTCCTAGGTGAGGATGATGTATACAGGCACCGCTGCCGCCTGAGATGCCTACATCACTTATCTGAGGAGGCCAGGTGCCAGATCCTGCGCATGCGCAGACACACCACCATAGGTGTGCACATTCTATTGCTTAAGGGTGTGCACCCCAAAGGTCAAACATACGTGTGTGTGTGTGTGCACGTGTATATATACTGACGGTGTCAGTAGAGCAGTGGACGGTGTCAGTAGGACACAGATTGATGTCAGTAGTTTTTTTTTTTTTTTTTTACAATTTTCTTTTTACAATGTTTTTAGGAGCCCCATTAGGGAGCTTTGGTGAAATATCAGGGGTATAAACAGGGGGAATCTGCACCACATTGTGTAATTAGGGTGTGCCTAGGCACACCGGGCACACCCTGTGCACACCACAGTTCCCCTATGACATGTCTGCCCATGCATGGGGGGGGGGGGTACGGACGTGCTGTGGGTCTTTGTCAGGTGCATGGGACCTGGCAGAGACTCGAGCCGTGTCTGCACATGTGCTGGATATCCTTTCGAGATGGTGGTGCCAGAGGGAAAGCAGAGCAAGGGGAACTTGCAAGTAGACAATGCTGAACACCATGGACCACTGCCTCCAGGGACGTCTAGGACAGGGGTGTCAAACTCAATTTCACCGCAGGCTGCATCAGCATTATTGTTGCCCGATGTATCTGTAAGACTAGATGTCCAGAGCATCTCACCCCCCATACATCAGATGTCAAGAGCCCCCCCCCCCCTCCCTACCACCACCAGATGTCAAGAGTCCCCAACCCTCCCTTACATCACAGTGCACCAGTGGCGTACCTAGAGCATTTGGCACCCGGGGCGGATCCTATATCTGGCACCCCCCCCCCCCCCCAACTTTAAAATGTAAAAACACCCACAAAAAAAATTGTAATGTGTTCCAGAATATATTTTTTGCACAAATTTCACAGCCCCCCATCACAGTGCCCCTTTAAGTTTGAGTAATAGATTGGAGACTTGCTAAAGGAGATATTCAGAGACTGCAGACATGATACAGGAGATGGTCAGAGACTACAGACATGATACAGGAGATGGTCAGAGACTACAGACATGATACAGGAGATGGTCAGAGACTAAGGGCATGATACAGGAGATGGTCAGAGACTGAAGACATGATACAAGAGATGGTCAGAGACTGAGGACATGATACAGTAGATGGTCAGAGACTGCAGACATGATACAGGAGATGGTCAGAGACTGAAGACATGATACAAGAGATGGTCAGAGACTGAGGACATGATACAGTAGATGGTCAGAGACTGCAGACATGATACAGGAGATGGTCAGAGACTGCAGACATGATACAGGAGATGCTCAGAAACTGCAGACATGATACAGTAGATGGTCAGAGACTGCAGACATGATACAGTAGATGGTCAGAGACTGCAGACGTGATACAGGGGATGGTCAGAGACTGCAGACATGATACAGGAGATGGCCAGAGACTGCAGACATTAGTACAGTAGATGGTCAGAGACTGCAGACATGATACAGTAGATGGTCAGAGACTGCAGACATGATACAGGAGATGCTCAGAGACTGCAGACATGATACAGTAGATGGTCAGAGACTGAGGACATGATACAGTAGATGGTCAGAGACTGCAGACGTGATACAGGAGATGGCCAAAGACTGAAGACATGATACAGGAGAAGGTCAGAGACTACAGACATGATACAGTAGATGGTCAGAGACTGCAGACATGATACAGGAGATGCTCAGAGACTGCAGACATGATACAGTAGATGGTCAGAGACTGCAGACGTGATACAGGAGATGGTCAGAGACTGCAGACATGATACAGAAGATGGCCAAAGACTGAAGACATGATACAGGAGAAGGTCAGAGACTACAGATATGATACAGGAGATGGTCAGAGACTGCAGACATGATAGAGGAGATGGTCAGAGACTGCAGACATGATACAGTAGATGGTCAGAGACTGAGGACATGATACAGTAGATGGTCAGACACTGCAGACATGATACAGTAGATGGTCAGACACTGCAGACATGATACAGTAGATGGTCAGAGACTGCAGACATGATACAGGAGATGGTCAGAGACTGCAGACATGATACAGTAGATGGTCAGAGACTGCAGACGTGATACAGGGGATGGTCAGAGACTGCAGACATGATACAGGAGATGGCCAGAGACTGCAGACATTAGTACAGTAGATGGTCAGAGACTGCAGACATGATACAGGAGATGCTCAGAGACTGCAGACATGATACAGTAGATGGTCAGAGACTGAGGACATGGTACAGGAGATGGTCAGAGACTGCAGACGTGATACAGGAGATGGTCAGAGACTGCAGACATGATACAGAAGATGGCCAAAGACTGAAGACATGATACAGGAGAAGGTCAGAGACTACAGATATGATACAGGAGATTGTCAGAGACTGCAGACATGATAGAGGAGATGGTCAGAGACTGCAGACATGATAGAGGAGATGGTCAGAGACTGCAGACATGATACAGGAGATGGTCAGAGACTACAGACGTGATACAGGAGATGGTCAGAGACTGAGGACATGATAGAAGATAGAAGAGCACTAGGGGGGCCGGAGAGCACAGACGAAGCAGAGAGCACTGGAGGAGTTGAAGGGCACGGTGGGGGGGGGGGGGGCTGTAGAAAATTAATAGGGGGTTTGGAAAGCATTGTAGGGGGGTTGGAAGGTGCAGGGGGTGGAGAGCACTGGGGGGGACAGGGAGCACTTGGGGGGCGAGCAGGGAAAACCATGGGGGTGGAGAGCACTGGGGGGGGGGGCAGGGAGCACTTGGGGGGTGGGCAGGGAAAATCAGGGAGGTGGAGAGCACTGGAGGGACAGGGAGAACTTGGGGGGAGGGGGTGGGCAGGGAAAATCAGGGGGGCGGGGAGCACTGCGGGGGACAGGGAGCACTTGGGGGGCGGGCAGGGAAAACCAGGGGGGTGGAGAGCACTGGGGGGGCAGGGAGCACTTGGGGGGTGGGCAGGGAAAACCAGGGGGGGGAGAGCACTGGGAGGGGACAGGGAGCACTTGTGGGGCGGGAGAAAGCACTGTGGGGAGCTGAAGAGCATGGGGGGGGGATAAAGAAAAGGGGGGTCAGCAAAAGAACTTGTATTGGAGGGGGATGGGGCAGCTGCATATAGAGGAATTGATCTTTCCCTATTCTTCCTGCAGGAGGGAGAGGAGGAGAATCAGTTATTCAGTAGGCAGCTGCAGGAAGATTAGAGAAAGATTAATTCCTCTATATGCAGCTTCCCCATCCCCCTCCAATCCAGCACACACACTTGGGCAATGGGCACTCACCTTCTTCCCACCGAGGCTCCGCCCCTTCTTCCCGCCGAGGCTCCGCCCCCTTATTCACGCCACGGCTCCCCCCCCATATTCCCGCCGCGGCTCCGCCCCCCGCTAGCAGCATGGACTGAAGGAGCTGCCACTGCAGCTGCCTTCACATTGCGGGATCTGTCTGAACACACAGGCAGGACACCGGCTGACACCCCCCAGAGCGTGGCACCCGGGGCGGGCCGCACCCCCGCCCCCCCCATTGGTACGCCACTGCAGTGCACCCCTCTAACCATGTGCTACTGCTGGGAAGAAGCTGGGAGCGGAGCTTGGAAGTAGAAAGTGAGGGCCTGGAGGATGACCACAGGAGGGTTGGAGTCAGCTGAATGCTGAGAATAGGGGAGTCAGACACAGAGAGGTGCAGGATCTGCAGGAGGATTTCTTTCCTCCTCTCTACTGCCAACTGCTGAGACAAGGTAGGGTTGCAGATGAGGAGGGTGCCGCAGCTGCAGAAGAGGTCGCATGAAATGGCCTGGCAGGTCAGATTTGGTCTGTGGGCCTTGTGCTTGACACATGTGGTCTACAATGTCTGCCATTGTGCAGACACGCTGCGAATCTCTGGCAGAAAGCTGGCAGATCTCCCACAGCATGTCTGCCTGACCCTGGTGACTCGTTCATATGTGCAGCTATACTAACATCCCTTTGAAAATCGTTCTGCGGCGGATTGCTTTTCAAAGGGTGTTTTGCAGGCGCATGCTCTAACCCTCAAAATGCCAACCCACATTCGGCAGGGGGCTCCCATTCACTTGAATGGGTTGTGTTCGGCAGCGCCACCTATTGAATGCGACTTTCCATTTTATTTTTGCTTTGCTACGTGAGCTGATGCATTTCTGTGTTTTTTTTTTTTTTTTTTGGTGGGGGGGGGGGGGTGCTAAATCTATGGTTCATCCACCTGCTTCTACCTTCTCCCCTCCTTTCTCCCCCTGTCAACCAGGCTGCTCATGTGCAACAAAAAGCACGTTTAATTCATTGAGAAAGAAAAGGTACTGCAGCTGAGAGTCAAGGCAGAGAGAAAGGAAATGCAAATGACACAAGCAGGTCTTCTCTTTCCAGTAGGGAAGCCATGACCATCCCATGTAAATGTCCCGTACAGAGTTCACAAACCAGTCCGCAGCTTTTTATGACTCTCAGATGGAAGATGATACATGGTGCAGAATGAATAACCAAAAACTAAATCAGCACAACCCCCTATATGTGAATATCATGAATAAATATATACAAAAACCGGCTGCTATCACTAATCGCCACACAACAATATGCTTCAAATTATAAAACAGTGCTGCACCCAGGGCTGTAGATAAGGGGGTACCACCAGTCCTCCTGTACGGGGCCTGGGCCAGCAGGAGGGCCCAAGCAGCAGGGTGAATTGGTTTTGGGCAGGGAGGGCGATTGGTGTGCCAGGGGGGCAACTACTGGAACCAATCCCCTGTATGGCTTGCTCTACAGCAGCTGAAAGTTGGCTTCTTATCCTCTCCTTCCTGTTGGCTTTCAGCTGCTGCAGGGAGAGCCATACAAAGAATTGGTTCCTCTACTGCAACTACTGCAGTCAGTGCAAAACTGCTAGAAAAAAGCTAGACAGTGGATTGGAGAGCACACTACTCTTTTCAATGCTCCCAGTTAAGTAGAACAATATTATACTGCAGAAAGCAGAACATTTCAGCCATCATGTCCATGGTCACCTGTTAAAGGGCTTCTGTTTTGTTCATATAATGCTGCCACTTCATAAACATGCTCAGGAGGAGAGGAGGACAGAGGAGCTGAGAGAGAGAGAGGTATCTTCTAGCATGGGAAGCAAGTTTTTTGTAGCGTGCCTCATTTTCTTTCCACCACTGAAGAGGATGACTTCTATCAATTACTGGTTCCTTCAAATAGAGATGAAGTTCATCATCTAGGCTCATTATTGCAGATTCAGAAGAAATTAAATCCTCCGCATGAGGCCCCAATAAAACACTGAAATGTCCTGATCAATTTGACCACGATCAAGAAGATTCTCTTCTGTTCGTTGTCGTATTTTTGGACATTTTTCAGTTTTTGCAGCATGCTGCTCTTTCATATTACAAAAATAGTGTTCTTCTGGACTTGTCTTTTCGGCAGGAACCTTCTGCACCACCTGAATATCTTCTGTCAGCCATTGTTTTGCCTTTGCCAATACATCATCAGAAGAGAAAGCATGGTTCTTGTATCGAGGATTCAAAAGACTTGCAAGCACAACATTTTTAATCTCTTCATGCTTCGCAAAACATATATCAATCAAAGCTCTTTGGCTTGACAGACCATCATTTGAAAGTTGGAGGGTGTTGTGTGCCATGACACTGAGGTATGACATATGAGCAAGCTTCATTCCTTTCTGCATATTTGCTCCACTGTCTCGAAGTAGCACAAGCATCACTCGGTCTTTGTTGATTCCCCAGTCTTTAAGCATGCCTAGAAACATTTCTCTACTGTACTCAGTGTGGGATCCTTGCATCGCTTTTGTATTCAACACCAATTGCCTTTTTGTCCACCCGCTGTCAATGAAGTGGCATGTAAGAATCATTTGTGACTCTGACTCTTTTTGTCCTGACCAGCAGTCAGTCGTGAATTAGAGTGAGTTGCCAGCATTCTCTGGTTGCAGCATAGCCTTTACTTTGTCAACGACCTTTTGGTGAATCTTTCCCAGCATTTCGGTTCGATAATACTTCTCACTCTTCAGTGTGTAGCTTGGCTCAAGTATGGATATCAACCACTTAAATCCTGAGTCAGACACCATTGTAAATGGCTGGTTATCAGTGACAATCATCTCTGTGATTACTCTGTCCAGCAGTTGGGATCTTCCATCTGAATCTAGACAGTGACGCCTTTTTTTTTCAGAAACATATCTGTTATTGTTGCCTGGAAAAGTGGAGGAGGTAGCTCAAAATCACATTGATATTCATTTTGTTTTTTCTGTGCTGCATGATATAATTCAATATGATGAACTCTTAGATGGGCCCAAAGATTTGACGTATTGTTGTTTTTTGCAGTTATTGATCCCATGCTTATATTGTTTGTGCATGTGTTGCACACTGCTGCTTTTCCTGGAGAAGGTTGAGACGAGAAATAGTCCCAGACCACACTTTTACTTTTTCTCTCCTCATCCATCTCCATTTCAATTTGAAAGACACAAAAAAGATTTAAAAAATGGCTTGCTGGCACTTGCCTGTTGTGGGTCGGTCGGTGGCTGACGCCTGGCAGTGTGGGTGGCTTGCTGGCACCCTTGTGGGTTGGTGGCTGATGCCTGGCAGTGTGGGTGGCTTGCTGGCACCCTGTTGTGCGTTGGTGGCTGACGCCTGGCAGTGTGGGTGGCTTGCTGGCACCCTTGTGGGTTGGTGGCTGACGCCTGGCAGTGTGGGTGGCTTGCTGGCTCCCGGTTGTGGGTTGGTGGCTGACGCCTGGCAGTGTGGGTGGCTTGCTGGCACCCTGTTGTGGGTTGGTGGCTGATGCCTGGCAGTGTGGGTGGCTTGCTGGCACCCTTGTGGGTTGGTGGCTGACGCCTGGCAGTGTGGGTGGCTTGCTAGCACCCTGTTGTGGGTTGGTGGCTAATGCCTGGCAGCGTGGGTGGCTTGCTTGCACCCTGTTGTGGGTTGGTGACTGACGCCTAGCAGTGTGGGTTGGTGGCTGACACCTGGCAGTGTGGGTGGCTTGCTGGCACCCTGTTGTGGGTTGGTGGCTGATGCCTGGCAGTGTGGGTGGCTTGCTGGTACCCTGTTGTGGGTTGGTGGCTTACGCCTGGCAGTGTGGGTGGCTTGCTGGCACCCTTGTGGGTTGGTGGCTGACACCTGGCAGTGTGGGTGGCTTTCTAGCACCCTGTTGTGGGTTGGTGGCTAACGCCTGGCAGCGTGGGTGGCTTGCTGGCACCCTGTTGTGGGTTGGTGGCTGACGCCTGGCACTGTGGGTTGGTGGCTGACGCCTGGCAGTGTGGGTGGCTTGCTGAGTTGCTGGCACCCTTGTGGGTTGGTGGCTGACGCCTGGCAGTGTGGATGGCTTGTTTGCTGGCACCCTGTTGTGGGGTGGCTGGCTGCTGTCATCCTGTTGTGGGTCGGGGGCTGACGCCTGGCAGTGTGGGTGGCTTGCTGTGTTGCTGGCACCCTTGTGGGAAGGTGGCTGACGCCTGGCAGTGTGGGTGGCTTGCTGAGTTGCTGTCACCCTGTTGTGGGTTGGTGGCTGACGCCTGGCAGTGTGGGTGGCTTGCTTGCTGGCACCCTGTTGTGGGGTGGCTGGCTGCTGTCTCCCTGTTGCGGGTCGGTGGCTGACGCCTGGCAGTTTGGGTGGCTGGCTGGCACCCTGTTGTGGGTTGGTGGCTGGCAGTGTGGCTGGCTTGGTGTCACCCTGTTGTGGGTGGCTGGCTTGGTGTCACCCTGTTGTGGGTGGCTGGCTTGCTGGAACACTGTGGTGGGTGGCTGGCTTGGTGTCACCCTGTTGTGGGTGGCTGGATGGCTAAAACACTGTGGTGGGTGGGTGGCTGGCTTGCTGGAACACTGTGGTGGGTGGCTGGCTGGCTTGGTGTCACCCTGTTGTGGGTGGAAGGCTTGCTGGAACACTGTGGTGGGTGGCTGGCTTGGGGTTACTCTGTTGTGGGTGGGTGGCTTGCTGGAACACTGTGATGGGTGGCTGGCTTGATGTAACCCTCTTGTGAGTGGCTGGCTTGCTGGAACACTGTGGTGGGTGGCTGGCTTGCTGGGACACTGTGGTGGGTGGCTGGCTTGGTGTCACCCTGTTGTGGGTGGAAGGCTTGCTGGAACACTGTGGTGGGTGGCTGGCTTGGGGTCACCCTGTTGAGGGTGGCTGTCTTGCTGGAACACTGTGGTGGGTGACTGGCTTGCTGGAACACTGTGGTGGATGGCTGGCTTGCTGGAACACTGTGGTGGTTGGCTGGCTTGTGGTCACCCTGTTGTGTGGGTGGCTGGCTTGGTGTCACTCACCCTGGCCTGTTGTGGGTGGCTGGCTTGCTGGAACACTGGTCACGGTGGCGGGTGGCTGGCTTGGAGTCATCTGGGTGGCTGGTTTGCTCGCTGGAACCCTGTTGTGGGGTGGGTGGCTGGCTTCTGGCACCCTGTTGTGGGGTGGGTGGCTGGATGCTGGCCTGGCACCCTGTTCTGTTGTGGGTCGGATGGCTGGTGGCTGGCACCCTGGGGTGGGTGGCTGAGGCCAGGGCCTGTGGGTGGATGGCTGGCACCGTAAGCACCATGACCGGACCGGACTGCAGCTGGCTGCACATGAAGCTTTCCAAGGCGTGGGAGGCGGTCTTAAGGCAGAGAACGTGTGCAGCGCGTGGTGAAATTACGTCACATATGGGCTGCGCAGGCGTGGGAGGCGGTCATAGAAGGCAGAATGTGTGCAGCACAACATACGCAATGACGTCACGAAAATATCAACAACTTCAGAGGCCGATTCCGATATATCGGGGAAAGTGCATATCGGCATTATCAGTGTTGCCGATAATTGGTCGATCCCTAGTATGAGTACATGTGTATGTGTGCACATGTGTACGTGTCTGTATGTGTGCATATATACATGTGTCTGTATGTGTGTGTGTGCATGTGTCTGTTTGTGTCTGTATGCGTATATATGAATGTTACTTTTAATCCTGACCCTACCCGCAGAAATGCAGGGAAAGAAGTCCCTGACCATTTTTTTTAAATTGCGCCACACCAAAAGCACCCCATATTTGCCAATGTGTGGGCTACCATTAAGAATTAATGGCACCCCTAAACATCAGAGCATTTGTCTTTGTTCTGTCAGGAAGAAAATGATTTTGCGTGTGTTCCGCGACATACAGTAACGTGAACCAAGCCTTGGACAGGGGTGCCTCAAGACCCTTTTCAAGGATGACTCGACTGGAAAAAGGTTGAGAAACCCTGGTATAGAGGAATGTATATGTATATGAATTTTGTATCATATATTTCTTTCACTGTTTATATCTGACACAGCGCTGTTTTATGCTTTGAGATACATGGTGCAGGTTCAGGTTAAACCGGTGCAATATTAAATCACTCTCACCCCCTCATTTATCAGGGGGAGCGGAAAAAGTGCACCTTTCAGCATTTTTATAGCTGGCCGGTTTTGACAAATTGTCTAATGCAAGTCTGTTATGAAAGAAAAAAAAAAAAACAAAACGCTACCTTGACTCAGTAAAGAGATGTAGTATGACCTTGGCTCTGCAGAGATCTTAAAGCAGAACATAGCCCTGATATATAAAAACTTGCGAGGAGAGAGGATTTTTATTAGAATGTCTCCTAAAGACTTATTCTCTTTCTCCTTGCAAGATGCTTCCCAAAGTACATTGAGCTGCACATGCGCGGGAGTGAAGTCGTCACAGCGCGGGCATTCAAAATGGCCAAATGACCCCGAACCCCAGAAGACGCCAGGGAGAAGATGGTGGCACCAGTTAAGGAGTATATAGTTGTGTCACTGTTCTGCTTTAACTATTTGCCCTCTGGAAGATCCCCCCCCCCCCCACCACCACCTTCATGACTAGGCCGTTTTGAGCTATGCGGCGCTGTGCTACTTTAACTGACAGTTGCGCTGACATGCAACTCTGTACCCAATATTATATCACATATTTTATGATAATATATGTGTAGCACCCTACAGGTAGGTGCTAGGTAAAATATAGTGGGCCTTGGCTGCTTAACAACAGGGCCATGATTTCATCTGGACTGTCATGTCTCCCAGGTGAGGTTACTGAGAGGGGAGTTTCCCCAATGGCTCTGTGAGAGGATTCTCATAGGGCAATGGAGGAAACCCAATCAGTGGCTCAGTCAGGCTTGTATCTACCCCAGAAGGCAGATTCTGCCGCAGAGGATTCTGGGAGTGGGTATAAGTTTGAGGGGAACACATGACGCAGCGTCTTTGGCGGGAAGCAGAGTCCCAGGAGGGAGAGTACAGCTGTCTCTCCTCCTGTCAGAGGAAGTGGGTGTCCCCGGTGGCGGCCTGGGAATCCAAAGAGTGTGGAGCTGAGCTGCAGAGGGGATCCAGTGTGCCGAGAACCAGCGGAGAGAGAGAGGGGTCCAGTTCCAGGAAAGCCTACAAAGGTCGTGAGTACTGTGGACTGCCCCTGGGGGTCTGAGTAGTGTCAGAGGGGACCACTCCAGAGAAAGTTCTAGGGATCCAGGAGTCAGCTAGTAGTAAAGGAGGTAACTAGTGAGAGGACCCTGAAGTGTTAGAGGGGGTACCTAGCGAGAGGACCCTGAAGTGTTAAAGGGGGCGCCTGCAGTTTGGGCCCTGAAGAGTCAGTGTACAGTGGGAAGTGTACAAGGTTAAGAGTTGCAGCAGCACAAGTATTTACACAGAGCTACCTCAGCCAGTGCAGGGCTGGAAGGTAACTGTTTAGTGACTTTTGAGCTAAAGCAATGTCAGGAGTCAAGTGTTCTACAGTCTTGGATCTTCTGAGTTAAAGTCGAGGTTCCAGCACAGTTTCAGCACTATAGTATCTTTAAGCGTCAGGGAACGCTGGTCGGCATTCAGCTGGCGTTAAGACAGCGCCAACAGGCATTTTTCTTCAAGTGTCCCAAAGTGTACCTAGTTGAGCCAGAGGAGTATCCCACTCATTCCCTTCTCCCTTCCCCTAAATACAAAAACAAACCAAAGATGCCGGAATGGTCATTGTCTCAGTTCTCACACCTGGGTTCACAACTCAAAAGTGTTGGAGGTGTCACCGGTAACAATGGCAGACCCATATCAGGCACAAGGCCTGGAAAAACTGCTACATTTGGGGGCTCGTTCGGGATTGTGCCATTAGTTACTGGGCCGGTTACCCCAGCAACGGCAGAAGAAAAAGTAAAAAAAGTCAATTTTTGTGCCCAGAACTGTTGTTCAAGCGCCAGGCCAGGTGTGAGACTGCATCTGCGGGAGGCAGGGAGAGTGGGATGAAGCTAGAAGCCCATATGGAGGGTTGCTTGTGGCAACGCAAATGTTCAAGTAAAACCTGCAATTTGATGAGAACTTTTCATATAAACTATGAGATGTACTCTGCTGTCATAAAATGGAGAGCAGGGGGAAAAGTGTAAAGGTGCATGAGTGCTGCAACTGCTTAACAGGAAGAGGTCCCAGTGTGGACAGTGAAGATGTTGTCAGGGGTCCCAGGGAGGACAGAGAAGGGGACGCCGGAGGTCTCAGTGAGGACGGTGAAGATGGAGGCCAGGGGCACGGGAAGAGAGGTGCCAGGGGCCTGGTGTGTGCAAGCTATATGGACTGATGTTTACCGTGCATTTGACAGCGGGACATTCATTCTATATAATGGTTGCACCAATACTGTGGGGATCGTAGTCGGCCATGCTGAGAAGCGCAGTGGGGCTAATCTGGAGCCAGTATGGAGGATAAAAATTGCACATGTATGGCTAGGAAGAGGACTATCGACCGTGCGACCGACAGAGGGATATTACTCTTGCCAAGCAAGGAGGGACAGCTGGCTTCAGTGAAGGAAGGCGTAGTTATGGCCCTATTGCAATTGAGAATAGTGGATGCATGTCTGGCAAGTGACAGGATCCGTTTAGCAGCTACTTCCCTGAGGTTTGCAGTGAAGGAGCATGGCAGGGGAAGAGTTACAGCACTGTGCGGGAAGGCACGCCACAAACAGCTCTGCCTAGCAGGAGGAGTCATCGTCCAATATGGCGAAAAGGTGGAGACAGCGGGAAAATCCAGCCAATCAGGGGTGACTTAGGGGACTCTATTAATATCCCCTCCTTCTGGTGTGGCCGTGCGGGAGACACGTGTAGGAGAGAGGAGCATGTAGTTTGTGAGAGAAACGGAGAGTGTGTCCGCTATCTTTGCCACCATGGGTGAAGACCCTGCAAAGCAGAACTTTGAGCAGATCCACCAGCCCGATCCCCCCCCCCCCCCCCTAGTCTGGGATACCTGTATCCGGATGGTGCTGGACGGCGGACTCGCGCTGGGCACAGGAGGCGGCGGGAGTTCCTAGGAGCGGTATGTCCTCAGTGTGCCACAGTCATTTTGCGAGTGCAAGCGCGGGTCCAATGTGGGCAGTGTGGTTATCTGCTGCTCCGGGCAGAAAAGAGCGAGGGCTGTCCCAAGAAGCTCTCTGTTATGTGGGAAGTGACCTGGACTGAGTCTAAGTTCCTCCGCAAGTTCCTCCGCGGAGTCGGGAGGGGCATGTTTAGGCTAATGATGCAGCTGGAGGCCCTGCCAGCAGTCGGTGGGCCTTCACTTTCATTGTCATTGTCTCAGTTCTCACACCTGGGTTCACAACTCAAAAGTGTTGGAGGTGTCACCGGTAACAATGGCAGACCCATATCAGGCACAAGGCCTGGAAAAACTGCTACATATTTATATATATAATATAAAATAATATTTATTTTCACACAAATAGAGCTTTCTTTTGGTGGCATTTGATCACCCATTTTTTTTTAATTTTTTAATATTTATATTATATTAAAAATATACAGTATCTCACAAAAGTGAGTACACCCCTCAAGTGTTTGTGAATATTTTATTATATCTTTTCATGTCACAACACTGAAGAAATGACACTTTGCTACAATGTAAAGTAGTGAGTGTACAGCTTGTATAACAGTGTAAATTTACTGTCCCCTCAAAATAACTCAACACACAGCCATTAATGTCTAAACCGCTGACAACAAAAGTGAGTATACCCCTAAGGGACAATGTCCAAATCGGCCCAGTTAGCTATCTTCCCTCCCCGGTGTAATGTGCCTCGTTAGTGTTACAAGGTCTAAGGTGTGAATGGGGAGCAGGTGTGTTAAATTTGGTGTTATCGCTTTCACTCTCTCATACTGGTCACTGGAAGTTCAACATGGAAACTCATGGCAAAGAACTTTCTGAGGATCTGAAAAAAAGAATTGTTGCTCTACATAAAGATGGCCTAGGCTATAAGAAGACCCTGAAACTGAGCTGCAGCACGATGGCCAAGACCATTCAGCGGTTTAATAGGACAGGTTCCACTCAGAACAGGCCTCGCAATGGTCAACCAAAGAAGTTGAGTGCACGTGCTCAGCGTCATACCTAGAGGTTGTCTTTGGGAAATAGATGTGTGAGTGCTGCCAGCATTGCTGCAGAGGTTGAAGGGGTGGGGGGGCCAGCCTGTCAGTGCTCAGACCATACGCCGCACACTGCATCAAATTGGTCTGCATGGCTGTTGTCCCAGAAGGAAGCTTCTTCTAAAGATGATGCACAAGGAAATCCGCAAACAGTTTGCTGAAGACAAGCAGACTAAGGACATGGATTACTGGAACCATGTCCTGTGGTCTGATAAGACAAAGGTAAACTTATTTAGTTCAGATGGTGTCAAGCGTGTGTGGCGGCAACCAGGGGAGGAGTACAAAGACAAATGTGTCTTGCGTACAGTCAAGCATGTTGGTGGGAGTGTCATGGTCTGGGGCTCCATGAGTGCTGCTGGCACTTGGGAGATACAGTTCATTGAGGGAACCATGAATGCCAACAAGTACTGTGATATACTGAAGCAGAGCATGGTCCCCTCACTTCAGAGACTGGGCCACTGGACAGTATTCCAACATGATAACAACCCCAAACACACCTCCAAGACGACCACTGCCTTGCTAAAGAAGCTGAGGGTAAAGGTGATGGACTGGCCAAGCATGTCTCCAGACCTAAACCCTATTGAGCATCTGTTGGGCCTCCTCAAATGGAGGGTGGAGGAGCGCAAGGTCTCTAACATCCACCAGCTCCGTGATGTTGTCATGGAGGAGTGGAAGAGGACTCCAGTGGCAATCTGTGACCTGTGGCTCTGGTGAACTCCATGCCCAAGAGGGTTAAGGCAGTGCTGGAAAACAAAGGTGGCCAAATTTGGATATTTTCACTTAGGGGTGTACTCACTTTTGTTGCCAGCAGTTTAGACATTAATGGCTGTGTGTTGAGTTATTTTGAGGGGACAGCAAATGTACACTGTTATACAAGCTGTACACTCACTGCTTTACATTGTAGCAAAGTGTCATTTCTTCAGTGTTGTCAAATGAAAAGGTATAATAAAATATTTACAAAAATGTGAGGGGTGTACTCACTTTTGTGAGATACTGTATTATATTATATTATATTATATTATAAATTATTATCGTTATTATTATTATTATTTTATAAAAGAAAAAAAGACTGACAATTTTGAAAAATGAAAAAACAATATGTTTTACTTTTTGCTATATAACATATCCAACAAAATATTATAAAAATAAAATCTCCTAATAAATTTTGGTCAAAATGTATTCTGCTACATGTTTTTGGTAAAAAAAAAAACAAAAAAAAAAAAGAATCCAATAAGTGTATATTGATTGGTTTGCATGAAATTTATAGCATCTAAAAACTATGGGATAAAGTATATACTGTAATTTTTATTATTTTTTTTATACTAGTAATGGCAGCGATCAGCAACTTACAACAGGACTGCGATGGCCAATCTGACACTAAATGACACCTTGTGGGAACTAACTGCCACTGACATCACCTGTGCCATTATTACAGTGATCAATGCTAAAAATATGCACTGTCAGCCGCCCTATAGCAGTAAATCTACATGGGCTGGTCTTTCCCCTTGGATTGAAAAATTCCGATCTGATGCAGTAACAAATATTGGCATATGACAAATAAAAATAAGTACATATACACTATATGTTACCAAAAGTATTGGGACGCCTGCCTTTACATGCACATGAACTTTAATGGCATCCCAGTCTTAGTCTGTAGGATTCAATATTGAGTTGGCCCACACTTTGCAGCTATAACAGCTTCAACTCTTCTGGGAAGGCTGTCCACAAGGTTTAGGAGTGTGTCTATGGGAATGTTTGACCATTCTTCCAGAAGCGCATGTTGTATGAGAAGGCCTGGCTCGCAGTCTCCGCTCTAATTTATCCCAAAGGTGTTCTATCAGGTTGAGGTCAGGTCTCTGTGCAGGCCAGTCAAGTTTCTCCATCCCTCCCCACTCGCTCATCCATGTCTTTATGGACCTTGCTTTGTGGGCTCATTCTATGAGACGGGAAGTTGCTGCAGCCTGAAAGATCAAGGGACACACTGTATTTGGAACGGACTACAAATGAAAATTTGAGCATCCCCTGCATTCCTCCCAATGTGCTTTCTCTGGATGGAAGAGGTGGAGAGTGTGACGTCACCACCCTGCCTTTCCACCTCATCTAACCAGAGAACACTTTGCAATCATTCATAAAATGCAAAGCTATCTCTGAATGGCACCTGCCAAACAGTCAACCTCCTGTGTTCACAATGCATCAGGCCATCCACTCAACATAAGACCAGGAAGATAGTGGAGATCACTGGAGCAGCAGGATCTACTATAGTGATTTCCAACTTCCAGGGGCATAGATGGTGCATACATTGTTACATTGGTTCAAGCTGGATCAATATAGCTTCAGCATACTGAAGAGAGAAGAAGAGGGATCCCTAATACCACACATCCAAGCATGTAGTGTAGTGAAGTGTTACAGAGACAACCTCAGCCTGGGCTCCCACCAGGCCACACTTCCCAACGCGTTTCACTGCATATGTAGATATAGGACACACCCCTTTCCTCACCCCTTAAAGGAGAATTATACAAAAAAAAGATTAGTTAAACCCACAAGTATTATTTTTTTTTTTTACCCCTACTATTTCTTTTTACTGGCTTTTTGAAATTTACAAAAAAATAGAAACTGGATGAAAGGTTTAGCACTGGGAAACACTTTTTAAAACATAAAAAGTGCATTTTATATACAACTATATAGATCAGACTAAAATGAGGGACAAATATGGAGGAAAGAGGGACTTTGTTCCAAATCAGGGACAGTCCCTCGAAATAAGGGACAGTTGGGAGCTATGGCTACAGTATGTATTAAATTTCCCATTTTAATTATGTTGGGACTATGTGTTATTAATTTTCTATTTTTGAATAAAGTTTCTCTTTTTTACCTTCTACACCGCGTGGGTATCGCCTTATCTTGTGAATGGTTACTTCCATTCCGTTTTTTGATGATAAAATTTCCCATACCTGGAATACATCTTTAGACGCCATTTACCAGAATACGACTTTGAAATCGTGCAACTTTACTAGAAGTTGCACAAGTTCAAAGCCGCAGATCAGTGCTTCTTCAGGTGCTACTTGACTGACATCTGTGCGACTTCATGCACAGAGGTCTATGCAAGTCGCACCTGAAATTGCAAAAAAATAGTGCAGGAACCTTTTTTTCAAATCAGTGTGGCACTGCAAAGTTGGAGTTGCACTGATTTGAAAAGTTCCACTGCTGACAATAAGGTGCGACTTGTCATGCAGTTTGGACCTGTCAATTGCATCCCAAGTCGCATGAAAGAGGGCTGAAAGTGAATCTTCACTCTCAAAACAAACTTCCTTCCTCTCTACCCCTCCTCTACTCCGCTACACATTTTTAAAAAAAATTTATTTACCCTTTTTTAAGGAAAAAGTACGGTCCTGTCCCCGCCCCAAATGCACATCACTCACCTAGGCAAATTAGGTTTTCTGTGCCTCCTTGGTAATGCCACATATCCCAGGGGGCATAGCCTTTCATTCACAATACGAGGAGGGGCGAGCCTAGCAGCATGTCATCAGGAGGCCCGCCGGCTGAGCACGGCAGAGCCGGCACCCTCACAACGACCTCACAAAAGAACATGGCGGCGCAGGATCCCAGTGGTGGCCAAAGAGAAGAGAATCTTAGCATGACAATGCTGGGTGGGTGAGCATCTGAACTGGGCAGAACCTGTAACCTGGTAAGCAGGGGTTAAGAAAAAAATGGGGAAAGGGTGAAGATCCATACATTCTTTTGCAATTAAGTTGTCAACCTTTAGTCTCAATGAACCTTATGTATTTGACCCTGGATGTTTTTTCTTAGTATGCATATATTAACCACTTCTGGACCGGAAGATTTTCCCCCTTAATGACCAGGCCATATTTTGCGATTCGGCTTGCTTTACTTTAACGGACAATTGCGCAGACGTGCGACTCTGTACCCAAATAAAATTGATGTTACCACATATAGAGCTTTCTTTTGGTGGTATTTGATCACCTGTGCGATTTTTATTTTTTGAGCTATAAACAAAAAAAGCGACAATTCAGAAAACAAAAAAACTATATTTTTCACATTTTGCTATATAACATTCCCCAAAAAAAAATTGAAAAATCAAAATTTTTTAACATTTT
This sequence comes from Pelophylax lessonae, assembly GCF_965119305.1. Lineage (NCBI taxonomy): Eukaryota > Metazoa > Chordata > Amphibia > Anura > Ranidae > Pelophylax > Pelophylax lessonae. The sequence goes on along the minus strand of NC_138768.1, from coordinate 842,714,485 downwards.
AGGCCAATTTGTTTTCTGCTACATATTTTTTTTTGTAAAAAAAAAATCACGATAAGCGTATTTTGATTGGTTTGCGCAAAAGTTATCGCGTCTACTAACTACGGGAAAGATTTATGTCATTTTTATTGTTTCATTTTTTTTTTTTCTACTAGTAATGGGGGCGATCTGCGATTTTTTGCGGGACTGTGACATTGCGGCGGACAGATCGAACCCCTGACTGACATTTTTGACACTTTTGGGGGGGACCAGTGAGATTACTACAGTAATCAGTGCTAAAAATATGCACGCTACTGTAATAATGACACTGGCAGGGAAGGGCTTAACACAGTAAGTGATCAAGGGGTTAAATGTGTACCCAGGGGCGTGTTTCTAACTGTGGGGGGGGGGGCGTGGCTTGTGAAATGATCACAGAGACATGTGATCCTATATAGAAGGATCACAGGGGCTCTATGATCATTTTAGGGAGAAGAAGCTGTGCTTACAACAGCTGCCGTTCTTCTCTCTCAGCGGGGAGTGATCTTGGGTGTCAGGTGACAATCGGAGCAGCCTGCCCCATGCATCGGCATCCCCGCTGCCGAGTGGGGGCAGGAGCGCGCCGGCGGCGGCGCGCGCTCACCCCCTAGCTGCAGGCGTGCAACCGACGTATACCTACGTCAGTTCGCGCAGGAGGGCCGCCCTGCAGCAGTATAACTGCGAGGGCGGTCGGGAAGTGGTTAAACCATATGGATTGAAATAAAAAAACAGTTTTTACCTTTTTTCTCCCTTTGTTACATATCAGCTCTGCTAATCTCTTGCAGCCTCTTTTCAGGCCCATCCTGTCTACATGATCTTCAACAACAGCTGTGTGTCATTTCTTAGGTTTCCGGTAATGACAATGGTGGACCAACCCTGCGTAATTAATGCCAGCAAAGGCGATTGTATTCTCTGCTGGAGAAGCACGAGTGACAACCCAAGATTACCATTGAGAGACAAAGGATAATGCATTCGCAAGTACCATCATGGCAGCAGGGCTGGGACATAGGGGGGGGGGGGCGGCATGGAGCAGCTGTCCTCCTGGGTGCAGGGTTTTCATTTGAAGGTGTCCGAGATGGTGAGCAGCATCCTCCTCACATGTCTCACCTCTACCCTACAGTGGGGAAAATAATTATTTGATCCCCCTGCAGATTTTGTAAGTTTTCCCACTTACAAAGAAATTAAGGGTCTATAGTTTTCATCATAGGTGTATTTTAAATGAGATAGATGGAATATCAACCAAAAATTCTGAAAAAACACGATATAAATGTTATAAAATGAGTTGCAGTTCAGTGAGTAAAATAAGTATTTGATTCCCAAGCAATACATGACTTAGTACTTGGTGAAGAAACCCTTGTTGGCAAGCACAGAGGTAAGACATTTCTTGTAGTTGGTGACCAGGTTTGCACACTCTCAGGAGGGATTTTGGTCCACTCTTCTTTACAGATCTTCTCTAAATCCTTAAGGTTTCTTGGCTGTTGCTTGGCAACTCGAAGTTTCAGCTCCCTCCATAAATTTTCTGTAGGAATAAGGTCTGGAGAGTGGCTAGGGCACTCCATGACTTAAAGTGATTGTAAAGTCTCCTTTTTTTTCCTATGAAAAAAAACAAACATGTTATATTTACCTCCTCTGTGCAGTTGATTTTGCAAAAAAGTAGCCTTGATCCTCCTCTTCTCTGGTCCCTCTTCTGTGATCCTGGCTCCTCCCTCCTGGTGAGTGCCCCCGCAGCAAGCAGCTCTCAGACACGGAGCCCTGACCTGACCCTGCCCCCCTCTCTCTTGATTGGCTAGCTAACTTTGATTGACAGCAGCAGCCAATGGCACCACTGCTGTGTCTCAGCCAATAAGGAGTGAGAATTTCGGATGGCTGGGACACTCGTGGACATCGCTGGACAAGGAGGGATGTCAGGTTAAGTGTTAGGGAGGCTGAAGGGGGCTGCTGCACACAGAAGACTTTTTATCCTAATGCATAGAATGCATTAGGATAAAAACCTTCTGACTTTGCCACCACTTTAATGTGCTTCTTCTTGAGCCATGCTGGAAGACCCATCCACGACCCATTTTCAGTGTTCTGGCTAAGGGAAGAAAGTTCGCATCCACGATTTTACAATACATGACCCTGTCCATTGGCTCCTCAAAGTGGCAAAGTGGGCCTGTACCTTTAGCAGAGAAACAGCCCCAAAGCATAATGTTTCCACCTCCATGCTTGACTGTAGGGATGGTGTTCTTAGGGTCATAGTCAGCATTTTTCTTCCTCCAAACACGGCGAGTTGAGTTAATGCCAAAGAGCTCAATTTTGGTCTCATCTGACAACAGCAATTTCTCCCAATCCTTCTCTGAATCATTTAGATGTTCATTGGCAAACTTCATACGGGCCTGTACATGTGCCTTCTTGTAGAGGGGGACTTTGCGGGGCACTGCAGGATTTCAATCCATGGGGGCGTATTGTGTTACCAATGGTTTTTTTTGGTGACTGTGGTCCCAACTGTTCTGAGATCATTTACTAGCTCCTCCCATGTAGTTATGGGCTGATCCCTCACTTTTCTTATGATTATCCTTACCCCATGAGGCGAAATCTTGCATGAAGCTCCAGACTGAGGGCCATTGATGGTTATGTTGTGTTTATCCATTTGCAAATATTCACTCCAACAGTTGTCTGCTTCTCACCAAGCTTCTTGCTGATGGTCTTGTAGCCCATTCCACCTTTGTGCAGGTCTGCAATCTTGTCACTGACGTCCTTTGACAGCTCTTTGGTCTTGCCCATGATGGTGAGGTTTAAATGGAAGAAAGAGATTCTGTGGACAGGTTTCTTTTATACACATAACGAGTAGTCGTTAAAAGCACCTTCCTAAATTAACAGGACTAATCTGTGTACCACATGAGCACATAATGTAGCCAGTCTGTGGGAGCCAGAATTATTGTTGGTTGGTAGGGGTTCAAATACTTATTTTACTCACTGAACTGCAACTCAATTTATAACTTCGAGTTGTCAAGTGACAGCCAAGAAACCTTAAGGATTTAGAGAAGATCTGTAAAAAAGAGTGGACAAAAATCCCTCCTGAGATGTGTGCAAACCTGGTAACCAAATGCAAGAAACGTCTGACCTCTGTGCTTGCTAACAAGGGTTTCTCCACCGAGTACTAAGTCATGTATTGCTTGGGGATCAAATACTTATTTTACTCACTGAACTGCAACTCATTTTATAACATTTGTGTTATGTGTTTTTTTCTAGATTTTTGGTTGATATTCTGCTCTCTGTCATTTAAAATACATCTATGATAACAATTATAGACCCTTCATTTCTTTGTAAGTGGGTAAACTTACAAAATCTGCAGGGGATCAAAAAATTACTTTCCCCACTGTATCTAAGGCTATTCACAATCAGTGTAAGGAGACCAGCAGAAGCAGAGAACACACAGCAAGAAGGTCCCATGACATCACTGCCCACTTCCGGGTTCACGTGAAACCTGTTGGACCCAGGAGCATCACAATTTTGTCTTTAGGGATGAAGTGCATTTAGGGTCACATGTAACAAGGGTGCATTAGGTGGCCCCTTTTGGTGCTGTGTCTACAGGGCTTCGATTTTCATTCTTTCTAAGTTGCATTTCTTCCTATGTACTGGGAATATCCTTCTGCTGCTTCATGACAGATGACTTCATTTCTTTAATAAATAACCCCGTGAATTCTTCTTACCAGTTAATGAAATGAACCCAGCAATAAGGCTGTACAGGATTTCCTAATTAGCACATTGAATAACACAGTAACCAGCCAGCCGCACAGTGTGATAGACTCTTTGCCCGCTGGGCACTGGAGGGTGACTAATGAAAGCTTGTGAGACATCTTTTCACAGAGTACCTGGCTTTGAAAATATAAAACTCTGCATGAATAGTAACAGCTGGTCTGATTAATGAGTAATGGCATTAACTGGATTCCTAAAGTGTACAGGTGTCTCGGGCAATGTGTCCTAGAATGGTAGGAGTTAAAGGGTTTTCTATTTTACAGAGTAATAAAGAATAGCCCTCACTTTTACCTCTTGACCTTCCCAGCCAATCAGCTGATCCCTGTGCCATTATTGGAAATGCCAAATATTTCTAAAGGAAACCTGTAGCTATAAAAGTACTATTAAACCAACAGTGCCATGCCATTGCAGGTACCTGTATGTAGGTTTAATTGACTTTTAGGTTATTGCAGGAACCTGGATGTAAGTTTAGTTGACTTCTAGGTTATTGTAGGTACTTGCATGTAGGTTTTCTTGACTTTTAGGATATTGCATGTACATGTATGTACTGTAGGTTTAGTTGACTTCTAGAGTATTGCATGTACATGCATGAAGGTTTAGTTGACATCTGGAGCATCCTAGGAGCCCTCAAACTCTAGACCTTCTCTTATGCAGATCTCAAATAGTTCTTGCGTTCTAGAACTCAGGACCATACTGTCGTGTACCTGATCAGATGCCCAAAATGACAAAGTCAGGCCCTCATGCCCCTCCAGCCCAGGGACCCTTTTTAGTGATGACAGGTGGCAGAGGAGTCCAGAGTGGATCTATTGCCTATGACGTGACTGTCATTGGCTGGAACTTAAGAGCACAGGTGGGATGGCAATAACTGACATCAGAATGTAAGGCCAGCTGTGCCGGGGAACAACCAGGGTCAGCAACAGTCTAGTGTCAGTGTACCAGAACAGTAGGCAGGTATGTTGTCTGGAAAGAGAGTAAAAATCTGGCACCGGGATGTCTTGCCATTAAAAATAAATATCTTTAATTAATCCATTAAACCAAAGAAAGGAATCAATTCCTAAAAATTGACCATGATTAAGGGCTATGTAAGAGGCTAAAACACGTCAATTGTTTGGAATTGATTCCTTTTTATGGTTTGATGGATTAAATAAAGGTATTTATTTTTAATGCCAAGATGTCCTGGTGCCAGTTTTTTTACTCTAATTGGATTTTGTATGTTCAGTACTATAATGGAATTTTGGGGTTGTAGCACTTTGTTGCTCTAGATGCTGTCAGGAAACCACTGGCACAGAATCAGTAGGCAGGTGCATTGTCAAGGGTGCAGGTCAGGGTCAGCAACAGGCTAGAGCAAGGGCAGGTCAAAAAGAAGTCCGGGTCTCTAATGTAAAGACAATCATAGTTCCAGGTCAGAGATCACATTGAGCACGTGTATAGCTCAACTTTGGTGCCAACACCAACAACAGGCATTAAAGCACACCTGGGCACATGCTGTAAAACGTGTGCAAAAAGCCATGTTCTCATGCCATCTAGCAAACTGGCATGACCTTTCTGACATGTACCCACCCACATTCACACCTTGCTTATGGCCCATCACAATGATGGATGGCCGTTCTGACAAATATCAAGGCTTGGGAGGCAACCACAATCTTTTACATGTACTGTGTGACCTCTGTGGGTGTGCATGGAAACCTGTACACCCATTCACTCAAATGCATAACCAGTGGTAATACTATGTGGGGGGCCATGAGCTAGAACATAAGAAGGTGTTAATGCCAACATGCAATCCTGCAGACAGGCATGACCTTCCTGATATGTACCCCGCTGCCTTTTCAACCTTGCCATTGGCCCTTTACCACGGTGGGTGGCCTTGCTGACCAATTTAAGGGATTGGGAGGTGTCCACAATTGTTCACACATATTATATGACCTTGCACACTCATGCATTCAGATACGTGGACAGAGTTTCCCTACATAGGGTGTCCCTCACAAATCGCATATTTAGGTACCCATACCAACATGCCATCTTACAAAATTGTCACGACCTTTCTTACTTGTACCAACCCACCTTCTACACTTTGCTAATGGTCCATCACCATGATGGATGACCATTCTTAACAACAGCAAGGCTTGGGAGGTGACTGCTCACATGTACTGTGTGACCTACATGGGTGTGCATTGAAGCCTGTACACCCATGAGCTCAGATGCACAACCAGTGGTAGCACTATGTGGAGGGCCAATGCACCAGCACATGAGAAGGTGTCCATGCCAACTTGCGATCTTGCAGACAGGCATGGCCTTCCTGATACGTACTCCCCCACCTTTTACACCTTGCTATTGGGTAATCACCTGGTGATGTTTGGCCTTCCTAACCAATAGCAAGGCTTTTGGGGGGAAGACACCAAGCTCTCAAATGTACTGTATGACCTGTATGGGTGTGCAGGAAACCTGCACACCCATGCATGCGATATGTGGCCAGCAGTAACCCTATCTGGACCACCACTCATCAGCACATGTGCACTCCCAGCACCCATGCCAACATGCCATGTTGCAAATTGGCACAACCTTGCCAAACATGTATTCTCTCACCTTCCACATCTCACTATTGGCCCATCACCACGATGGGAAGCTTTGCTAGCCAAAAGCAAGGCTTGGGTGGCAACCACAATCTCTCACGTATACTGTGTGACCTGTTTTTGATTTACTATTTCCCTGAACAGCCTGAAGTTGCACATTCATGAGACTTAATTGACATGAAAAACTACGATCCTTATCACGGGACTGAATTGTATTCATTTTTCTGCCTTTGTGCTGACAGCATTTATCAGGAAGATATGTTAAAAGTCTGGTTTCATGCCACTTGGGTAAAATCTGCTGGGAAAACCAGTTATTCCAGTTTCAAACCTGAAATATTTCTCTGTCACATCAGTAACTATAACATGACATTGCATTTATCTAGAATTCATGTATGCATGCTGTACAATTCTATACTCTATAGGCCAGACAAAGGGATTCCAGTTATAATGTATAATACAATGTTGCCATTATTTATACATGTTATTATTTAATTGCATTACACAGTATCTCACAAAAAAGAGTACACCCCTCCCATTTTTGTAAATATTTTATTATATCTTTTCATGTGACAACGCTGAAGAAATGACACTTTGCTACAATGTAAAGTACTGAGTGTACAGCTTGTATAACAGTAGAAATTTGCTGTCCCCTCAAAATAACTCAACACACAGCCATTAATGTCTAAACCGCTGGCAACAAAAGTGAGTACACCCCTAAGTGAAAATCTCCAAATTGGGCCCAAAGTGTCAATATTTTGTGTGGCCACCATTATTTGGTGAGAGAGTGAGAGCGATTACACCAAATTTAACACACCTGCTTCCGAACATTCACACCTGAGACCTTGTAAGACTAATGAGTCACATGACACCGGGGAGGAAAATGGCTAATTGGGTCCAATTTGGACATATTTACAAAAATATGAGGGGTGTACTTACTTTTGTGAGATACTGTACATGTAATTTCCTTTAGACTACAGACATGAAAAGGTCAGCCCACCTAAAGTGATAATTTAGCTGCAGGTGGAGTACATAGTATAAATGAATGTACAGTAAAAATATAAAATAGTTAAACAAAAAACAAAATCAGGACTTTACACTATCTCCAGCTTCAGTGTCACTTTCCTGCCTTCTCCTCCATACACTTCCATCCCAGAGTGAGATCAGCCCCGCTCACCCTTCCCATGCCTGGCTGTGCCTCAAGATGACGAGGACGTTCCAGGAGATCCATTACATCGACACAACAGCTGATGGCGTTCAGAGGACAGCTGTGTGTCACAATGGATATCCCCCCGAGCAACACTACGACGGGGTCTCTGTACACACATCACCTGTCACTATACTTACACAATATACTGTGCACTCACACCTGTGCTCCCTACACTGTGCACTCACACCTCTGCTCACTACACTGTGCACTCACACCTCTGCTCACTACACTGTGCACTCACACCTGTGTTCACTACACTGTGCACTCACACCTGTGCTCCCTACACTGTGCACTCACACCTGTGTTCACTACACTGTGCACTCACACCTGTGTTCACTACACTGTGCACTCACACCTCTGCTCACTACACTGTGCACTCACACCTGTGCTCCCTACACTGTGCACTCACACCTCTGCTCACTACACTGTGCACTCACACCTGTGCTCCCTACACTGTGCACTCACACTTCTGCTCACTACACTGTGCACTCACACCTCTGCTCACTACACTGTGCACTCACACCTGTGCGCACTACACTGTGGACTCACACCTCTGCTCCCTACACTGTGCACTCACACCTGTACTCCCTACACTGTGCACTCACACCTGTGCTCACTACACTGTGCACTCACACATGTACTCCCTACACTGTGCAATCACACCTGTGCTCACTACACGATGCACTCACACCTGTACTCCCTACACTGTGCACTCACACCTGTGCTCACTACACTGTGCACTCACACCTGTACTCCCTACACTGTGCACACTACACTGTGCACTCACTCACACCTCTGCTCACTACACTGTGCACTCACACCTGTGCTCCCTACACTGTGCACTCACACCTGTGTTCACTACACTGTGCACTCACACCTCTGCTCACTACACTGTGCACTCACACCTGTGCTCCCTACACTGTGCACTCACACCTCTGCTCACTACACTGTGCACTCACACCTGTGCTCCCTACACTGTGCACTCACACTTCTGCTCACTACACTGTGCACTCACACCTCTGCTCACTACACTGTGCACTCACACCTGTGCGCACTACACTGTGGACTCACACCTCTGCTCCCTACACTGTGCACTCACACCTGTGCTCACTACACTGTACACTCACACATGTACTCCCTACACTGTGCAATCACACCTGTGCTCACTACACGATGCACTCACACCTATACTCCCTACACTGTGCACTCACACCTGTGCTCACTACACTGTGCACTCACACCTGTACTCCCTACACTGTGCACTCACACCTGTACTCCCTACACTGTGCACACTACACTGTGCACTCACCCCTGTGCTCACTACACTGTGCACTCACACCTCTGCTCACTACACTGTGCACTCACACCTGTGCTCACTACACTGTGCACTCACACCTCTGCTCACTACACTGTGCACTCACACCTGTGCTCACTACACTGTGCACTCACACCTCTGCTCACTACACTGTGCACTCACACCTCTGCTTACTACACTGTGCACTCACACCTCTGCTCACTACACTGTGCACTCACACCTGTACTCCCTACACTGTGCACTCACACCTCTGCTCACTACACGTGCACTCACACCTGTACTCCCTACACTGTGCACTCACACCTGTGCTCACTACACGTGCACTCACACCTGTACTCCCTACACTGTGCAATCACACCTGTGCTCTCTACACAGTGCACTCACACCTCTGCTCACTACACTGTGCAATCACACCTGTGCTCACTACACTGTGCACTCACACCTCTGCTCACTACACTGTGCACTCACACCTGTGCTAACTACACTGTGCACTCACACCTCTGCTCACTACACGATGCACTCACACCTGTGCTCACTACACTGTGCACTCACACCTGTGCTCACTACACTGTGCACTCACACCTCTGCTCACTACACTGTGCACTCACACTTGTGCTCACTACACTATGCACTCACACCTGTGCTCACTACACTGTGCATTCACACCTCTGCTCACTACACTGTGCACTCACACCTCTGCTCACTACACTGTGCACTCACACCTCTGCTCACTACACTGTGCACTCACACCTCTGCTCACTACACTGTGCACTCACACCTCTGCTCACTACACTGTGCGCTCACACCTGTGCTCACTACACTGTGCACTCACACCTCTGCTCTCTACACTGTGCACTCACACCTGTGCTCACTACACTGTGCACTCACACCTCTGCTCACTACACTGTGCGCTCACACCTGTGCTCACTACACTGTGCACTCACACCTCTGCTCACTACACTGTGCACTCACACCTCTGCTCACTACACTGTGCACTCACACCTCTGCTCACTACACTGTGCGCTCACACCTGTGCTCACTACACTGTGCACTCACACCTCTGCTCTCTACACTGTGCACTCACACCTGTGCTCACTACACTGTGCACACTACACTGTGCACTCACACCTCTGCTCTCTACACTGTGCACTCACACCTCTGCTCACTACACTGTGCACACTACACTGTGCACTCACACCTCTGCTCACTACACTGTGCACTCACACTTGTGCTCACTACACTATGCACTCACACCTCTGCTCACTACACTGTGCACTCACACCTCTGCTCACTACACTGTGCACTCACACCTCTGCTCACTACACTGTGCACTCACACCTGTGCTCACTACACTGTGCACTAACACCTGTGCTCCCTACACTGTGCACTCACACCTCTGCTCACTACACTGTGCACTCACACCTGTACTCCCTACACTGTGCAATCACACCTGTGCTCTCTACACAGTGCACTCACACCTCTGCTCACTACACTGTGCAATCACACCTGTGCTCACTACACTGTGCACTCACACCTCTGCTCACTACACTGTGCACTCACACCTGTGCTAACTACACTGTGCACTCACACCTCTGCTCACTACACGATGCACTCACACCTGTGCTCACTACACTGTGCACTCACACCTGTGCTCACTACACTGTGCACTCACACCTCTGCTCACTACACTGTGCACTCACACTTGTGCTCACTACACTATGCACTCACACCTGTGCTCACTACACTGTGCATTCACACCTCTGCTCACTACACTGTGCACTCACACCTCTGCTCACTACACTGTGCACTCACACCTCTGCTCACTACACTGTGCACTCACACCTCTGCTCACTACACTGTGCACTCACACCTCTGCTCACTACACTGTGCGCTCACACCTGTGCTCACTACACTGTGCACTCACACCTCTGCTCTCTACACTGTGCACTCACACCTGTGCTCACTACACTGTGCACTCACACCTGTGCTCACTACACTGTGCACACTACACTGTGCACTCACACCTCTGCTCACTACACTGTGCACTCACACTTGTGCTCACTACACTATGCACTCACACCTCTGCTCACTACACTGTGCACTCACACCTCTGCTCTCTACACTGTGCACTCACACCTCTGCTCACTACACTGTGCACTCACACCTCTGCTCACTACACTGTGCACACTACACTGTTCACTCACACCTCTGCTCACTACACTGTGCACTCACACTTGTGCTCACTACACTATGCACTCACACCTCTGCTCACTACACTGTGCACTCACACCTCTGCTCACTACACTGTGCACTCACACCTCTGCTCACTACACTGTGCACTCACACCTGTGCTCACTACACTGTGCACTAACACCTGTGCTCCCTACACTGTGCACTCACACCTCTGCTCACTACACTGTGCACTCACACCTCTGCTAACTACACTGTGCACTCACACCTCTGCTCACTACACTGTGCACTCACACCTGTGCTCACTACACTGTGCACTCACACCTCTGCTCACTACACTGTGCACTCACACCTCTGCTCACTACACTGTGCACTCACACCTCTGCTCACTACACTGTGCACTCACACCTCTGCTCACTACACTGTGCACTCACACCTCTGCTCACTACACTGTGCACTCACACCTCTGCTCACTACACTGTGCACTCACACTTGTGCTCACTACACTGTGCACTCACACCTCTGCTCACTACACTGTGCACTCACACCTGTGCTCACTACACTGTGCACTCACACCTGTGCTCACTACACTGTGCACTCACATCTTTACTCCCTACACTGTGCAATCACACCTGTACTCCCTACACTGTGCACACTACACTGTGCACTCATACCTCTGCTGATTACACTGTGCACTCATACCTCTGCTGATTACACTGTGCACTCACACCTGTGTTCCCTACACTGCCTTTTTTTATCGCCCATCCAAAGCATGTATTCTACCACATTTTGCATGTTGTTTGCTGCAATTTTTGCCATATAGTGAATGCAGGAAAACCCAAATGAAAGTGCAGTCACACATAACTAAGATGGGCATTATTCCTGATTGAACACGTATGCTTAGAACTAGGACAGCCTAAAGAAATACGGAAAGTCCATGTACTCCTATAATGTTCCTTCATATGCCTCCTGTCCTTGTCACACATAGGAGGGGGGGAGGGGGGGGATGTCACCGCTCAGTGTAGATCTCCATACATTCCTTAAAATACAACTTCTAAACATCTCCCCAATGTCAGGCTGATCTCCGGGTTATTAACCCTGTGACTGCCCCAGAGTAGTAATCATCCATGGGATGGTGGGAAAGGCCAGATAAGGCAGCCTGGTGTTACATAAAATGTTACCAATGTACTGTCACTGTCTGTCCAGCATTGTGTGCCGGAAACATCCGCCTGTCACATGAAAGGGACATTCCAGCCAAATGGCTAATGACACAGAAAACGCAGCCAATTTACTAAGAGTTAAATAACGCTGAAAAAATGTAGTAAAATAATGCATGCTGAAACAGAGGTGCAAATGTTTAATTCACTAAGAATTGTGCGGTAAATAACTGCTGCGGTAAAGTTTTGATAATGCGGTAAATTATCGCATTGAGCTGGTTGCTTAGGAACGGTTCAGGAAGATGCCTGCTGCGTCCTTAACAACAGATGACTCATCAGCTGTCAGCGGATTCCCTGCTGACAGCTGAATGTAAAGAAAACATAACGGCACAAAAACTATGAAAAAAAAAACTCCAGTGTTTTAAAACATGGTGTGCCCCCCCCCCCCTCCCCAATCCATGTCCTCAACATGGAGGGGAGGTGCTTTGTTCCCCAGCATGCCCCCTCGCCCCAAAGCACCCCCGCATGTTGATGACATGGGGCCTGGTATGGTTCAGGAGGTGGGGGCACTCACACGTCCCCTCACATTCCTGACCTGCCAGGCTGCATGCTCTGATAAGGGTCTGGTATGGATTGGGGGGGGCACACCATTTTTTAAGAACCTTGTTTTTTTTTTTCAGAATTTTTAATAAGGATCTGGTATTAATTTGGGGGGGGGACCCAACAATGTTTGTTTTTTACATTTTGGCATGGGATTCACCATAAAATCCATAACAGACCCAAAGGACCTAGTATGCATGATGGGAGGTGGGGGTCCCACTGTTTCTGACAAATACCACATGTGATCATGTGATACCGCCAGCAGAATCCTGGTAATAAATATTGCATGTTTGTTTTTACTCTCTGTGTGTGAATTGTGTTTATGTATCCATTTGTGAATTAGACTTAAGAGCTTAACACATGTTTTTTTAATGATATTTACCAGCACGTTTTTCATTTTGCGGTAAATACCGCATAATCGTTATTTATTTTATTTATTTTTGTGAATTGGACTTTTTTTCCTAGCATGCGATCATTTATGCAAATGAGTCACGTGACCGTGTTATCACTTGCAGTAAACGTTAGTGGATTGACCCTTGAGCAACAGTGTACCTGCTGAAAGGTTATAAAGTAAGGTAGGTACCATTGTAGGTAGGTGCTCATCCAGGAGATCAGTGAGTCACAGAGCTCCCGCACATATTAACCTTGCCTGTCACCCTAACACTAACTTATTCTATAACCAAACATAAACACCCCCATAACCCCAACACTAACTCATCCTATAACCCAACATTTACCCCCCCCATAACCCCAACACTAGCTCTTCCTAAATCCAACATTATCCCCTCATAACCCCAACACTAACTCATCCTATAACCCAACATTTACCCCCCCATAACCCCAACACTAACTCTTCCTATATCCAACATTACCCCCCCCCCCCATAACCCCTACACTAATTCATCCTATAACCCAACACTCACCCCCCATAACCCCAACACAAACTCATCCTATACCCAACATTACCCACCCAATAACCCCAACATTAACTCATCCTATACCCAACATTACCCACCCAATAACCCCAACATTAACTCTTCCTATACCCCAAAACTACCCCCCCATAACCCCAACACTAACTCCTCCTATAACCCAACATTAACCCCCCCCCAATAACCCCAACACTAACTCTTCCTATAACCCCACACTAACCCCCCCATAACCCCAACACAAACTCATCCTATAACCCAACATTAACCCCCCATAACCCCAACACAAACTCATCCTATAACCCAACATAAACCCCCCCATAACCCCAACACTAACTCTTCCTATAACCCAACATTACCCCCCCAATAACCCCAACACTAACTCTTCCTATAACCCAACATTACCCCCCCATAACCCCAACACTAACTCTTCCTATAACCCAACATTACCCCCCCATAACCCCAACACTAACTCTTCCTATAACTCAATATTACCCCCCCCCAATAACCACAACACTAACTCTTCCTATAACCCAACATTAACCCCCCCCCATAACCCCAACACTAACTCTTCCTATAATCCAACATTACCCCCCCATAACCCCAACACTAACTCTTCCTATAACTCAATATTACCCCCCCATAACCCCAACACTAACTCTTCCTATAACTCAATATTACCCCCCCCCCATAACCCCAACACTAACTCTTCCTATAACCCAACATTACCCCCCCCCCCCCAAATAACCCCAATATTAACTCTTCCTATAACCCAACATTAACCCCAACACTAATTCTTCCTATAAACCCAACATTAACCCCCCTATAACCCCAACACTAACCCCTTCTCAAACATTAATCTTACTTCTAACCCTAAAACTAATAATATTAAAAATAACAATAGAAAAAACAACAATTTAAAAAAAAAAAAAAAAAAGCTACAGCAACAAACACTTTTCCCCAATGCAGATTATTGGTTGTGATTTTCTTGGGGAGAGGTTGTTTGAAATTTCGAATGTCTCTTTAGTGCCATCCTCATTTCTTCCTTTTTTTTAATTCTGTAATGGAGTTGTTTTATGTTTTTTTTTGTGTCTTTCGCTTTTTAAAGTGACTCACGTGTTCCAGTGGTCATGTGATTTGTAATTATGTGACTGCAACGACCACATGACTGTGAAGTCAACACTCTTTAACAGGGTGACATAACCCGCAATTTATGTGTAGGATGAGACAGATTTAATATTTAACCCAGACTGACCCCGGTTAGCCACCCCCCTCCCTCCCGGGGGGTATTTTATGCAATATAATTAGATTCCACCATCCCCAAAGTGGACTGCAGGATGATATTACAGCTGGGAACCTCTAGGGGAAGCACGAACCGAGATGGAGGATTCTTGGCACAGTTCTTATATTGAAGCAGACTTTACAGTGTGCTGGCCAAACACTGTACAATCTGATTGTACAATATCCTTTAAGGGGACTACAGTATCTCACATAAGTGAGTACACCCCTCACATTTTTGTAAATATTTTATTAGATCTTCATGTGACAACACTGAAGAAATGACATTTTGCTACAATGTAAAGTAGTGAGTGTACAGCTTGTATAACAGTGTAAATTTGCTGTCCCCTCAAAATAACGCAACACACAGCCAATAATGTCTAAACTGCTGGCGACAAAAGTGAGTACACCCCTAAGTCAAAATGTCCAAATTGGGTCCAAAGTGTCAATATTTTGTTTTTATCCACCATTATTTTCCAGCATTGCCTTAACCCTCTTGGGCATGGAGTTCACCAGAAATTCACAGGTTGCCACTGGAGTCCTCTTCCACTCCTCCATGATGACATCACAGAGCTGGTGGATGTTGGAGACCCTGCGCTCCTCCACCTTCTGTTTGAGGATGCCCCACAGATGCTCAATAGGGTTTAGGTCTGAGACATGCTTGGCCAGTCCATCACCTTTACCCTCAGCTTCTTTAGCAAGGCAGTGGTCATCTTGGAGGTGTGTTTTGGGTTTTTCTGTTGGAATACTGCCCTGTGGCCCAGTCTCCGAAGGTAGGGGATCATGCTCTGCTTCAGTATGTCACAGTACATGTTGGCATTCATGGTTCCCTCAATGAACTGTAGCTCCCCAGTGTCGGCAGCACTCATGGAGCCCCAGACCATGACACTCCAACCACTATGCTTGACTGTAGGCAAGACACACTTGTCTTTGTACTCCTCACCTGGTTGCCGCCACACACGCTTGTCACCATCTGAACCAAATACATTTATCTTGGTCTCATCAGACCACAGGACATGTTCCAGTAATCAATGTCCTTAGTCTGCTTGTCTTCAGCAAACTGTTTGCGGGCTTTCTTGTGCATCATCTTTAGAAGAGGCTTCCTTCTGGGATGGCAGCCATGCAGACCAATTTGATGCAGTGTGCGGTGTATGATCTGAGCACTGACAGGCTGATCCCCCCCCACCCCTTCAACCTCTTCATCAATGCTGGCAGCACTCATACATCTATTTCCCAAAGACAACCTCTGGATATGACGCTGAGCACGTGCACCTAACTTCTTTGATCGACCATGGCGAGGCCCGTTCTGAATAGAACCTGTCCTGTTAAATCGCTGTATGGTCTTGGCCACTGTGCTGCAGCTCAGTTTCAGGGTCTTGGCAATCTTCTTATAGCCTAGGCCATATTTATGTAGAGCAACAATTATTTTCTTCAGATCCTCAGAGAGCTCTTTGCCATGAGGTGCCATGATGAACTTCCAGTGACCGTATGAGAGAGTGAGAGCGATAACACCAAATTTAACACACCTGCTCCCCATTCACACCTGAGACCTTGTAACACTAAGGAGTCACATGACACCGGGGAGGGAAAATGGCTAATTGGGCCCAATTTTGTTGCCAGCGGTTTAGACATTAATGGCTGTGTGTTGAGTTATTTTGAGGGGACAGCAAATTTACACTGTGAGTGCCCGTTCACATACGAGCGACGCTACTTCCAGGGGCGACCTCCGAGGTCGCGGTGCGAGCAGCGCGCCGCGACCTCGGAGCGGCCGCCACGGACTTCATAACATTGAAGTCTATGGCGGTCGCCTCCGGGTCGCCCCAAAGATGCTTTGTCGCTCCTATTAGAACGGGTCCGCAGCTTCCCTATGGAAGGCGACCTACGGCGAACTGTGAGGCGACCAGGTCACCTCACAGGTCGCCTTAGTGTGAACGGGGGCTTATACAAGCTGTACACTCACTACTTCACATTGTAGCAAAGTGTAATTTCTTCAGTGTTGTCACATGAAAAGATATAATAAAATATTTACAAAAATGTGAGGGGTGTACTCACTTTTGTGAGATGCTGTATATACTGTATTATCTCCTTTAAGGAGATCAAATGCTGTACAATCTTCTTTAGCTCTCCCATCGGCTATGTACTACAAGGGACTGCATGATTGGGATACAAATTGAAAGTAGTACCTATTGTTTTGTCCTCATTCTGTCTAGTTTTGGTAAATCTAAAGGTGATTGTACAGCGATTGTATAGTATACAGCTAACTAGAAATTGGTTGGATTCTGTAGAACTGTCCTCATATATCATAGTTTTGGTAAATGAGATTGTACAATCAGATTGTAGTGTGTATTTTTTTTCTTATTTATTTTTTACACTTTTCCTTTCATTTTCTTTTCAACACTTTTATTGCTGCCACAAGGAATCTAAACAGTGATAGGTACTCTTTATGGAGGGATCTTGGGGTCTTCCAGACCACTTAAGCATTAAAAAAAACCACCAAGTTTGGCTGTTTTGAATGTTGCCTTTTTCTTTTTTAATCTGGCGCCTTTACGGCTCCACTTAACCAGAAGTGACGTCATGATGTTGCTTCCAGGTTACTAGATCCGAGGCCCGATCAAAGTTGATTCCGGCTTTGTTCGGGTTTCTGGCCAGGTGGCAGACGTGCCGGCTGGTTGCTCGGGTCTCCTGATGAAGCGCATTGTTTGGCATTACAAGAAAGCTGACCGTTGGCTCTAAAGAAAGGGACCGGGGTGAGGCCTGCAGCTGCACCCATCGTCCCAGTGCAACCACTTGAAGCCAAAGGACGCATATTTGCGTTACGTCAGCCTGACGGGGTTTAATAATGTTGTTCCCATGTTGATGGGGGGAAGAAGGAACCAGGGGAGGCAAAATATAAACCCCAGCTGTAAAACCTCTGTCATTTTCCTTCCCTCCCTGATTGGTAAGTTATCGTCCCAATAGGCACACGGACAGTACTAAAAATCTACTCTATACAATCCACTTTATATAAAAGTAAAAATAAAATTAAGCACAGACGGCTCATTATTTGGTGGTAAGTGGGTCATGTTCTTTCTATGAAGAGCCCTCCGGCGTTATTTACAATCCATGCCAAGTGTTTTGTTTGGAGCGGAGTTCTTTATTCATCAGTTACAGGAAGCCGTGCCAGATCACCAAGACCCGTCCAGGAATAAATACCGCCACCCTTTATCTGCTGAGAATATAGTGCCGTGTCACCCAGAGGTTCACCCCAACAATGCCCACCCCATCTTCCCGGAACGCCTCATAAATGACATCTCTCACTTATCAATTAACATGGAAGACAATGAGAAGATACACGGGATATGCACTCAGCGCTCTTCTCTATGCACTGCAATGACTTTCCATTATTTTATACATTGGACAGTTCTTGGTTCTGTGTCCATTCAACATCCACCAAATCTATTCCTAACATACTTTATACACCAGGTCTCTCCATCACATCAGAGCCCCCGCCCCCCCCATCATGTCAAAGACGTCATCAATTTAAAGGTCCCCCCATTATATCACAGTCCCACCTTCAGGTCGAAGACCCCCCTTCACACCAAAGACTTCCATCATGGCAGAGGTCCCCCCTTAACATCACAGTGCCCCCATACATGTCAAAGACCTCCTTCACTTGAGAGTCCCTCTATCACATCAGAGTACCCCCTTCATGTCAAAGACCCTCATCACTTAAGAGGCCCCCCCCCCCCTTTACATTAGAGGCTGCCATTATGTCAGTGGTCCCCCCATCACATTATTCAGAGTTCCCTAACACATCAAAGACCCTTATCACTTCAGAAGTCCCTCAATCACATCAGAGTCCTACCATCACGTCAAAGACCCTCATCACTTCAGAAGTCACCCTTAACATCAGAATCTGCCATCATTTCAGTGGTCCTCCCATCACATCAGAGTCTCCCCATTATGTCAAAGACAACCCCTTCAAGCTAAAAACTCTCATAATGTCAGAGGCATTTCCATTCAGACCTCCTTTACTTTAAAGTCCCACCTTCACATTAAAGACCCCCATCACTTCATAGGTTCCCTCTTTACATAAGAAGCCCCAATCATGTCAGTGGTCACCCCATCCCATCAGAGTGAAGGATGTCAAAGACTCCCATCGTGTCAGAGGTCCTGATTTACATCACAGTGCCCCCTTCACATCAAAGACCCCCTTCCTTTCAAAGTCCCTCCATCACATCAGAGGTCCACTCTATACGTTAAAGGCCCTCATCATTTCAGAGGTCCCCACATCACATCAGAGGTTCCCCCTTCATGTTAAAACCTCCCATCACATCAGAGGTCCCCCCTTCACATCAGAGCCCCCTCCATCACATCAGAGACCCCCTTCACGTTAAAGCCCCTTATCACGTCAAAGGTCTTACCCTCACATCAGAGGAGCCCATCATGTCAGGGGTCCACCCATCACATCAGGCAGGGTCCCCCTTCATGTTAAAACCTCCCATCACATCAGAGGTTCCCCCTTCATGTCAGAGTTCTTCCATCACATCACAGTCCCCCCTTCACATTAATGACAATCACATCAGAGGTTCCCCTCTTCACCTCAGAGTCTCCATATCACATCAAAGACCCTCATCACTTGAGAGTTCACCCTTTAGGTCAGAGGCTGCCATCATGTCAGTGATCCTCCATCACATCAGAGTCCCCCCTTCATGTCAAAGACAACCCCTTCATGCCAAAAACTCTTATGTCAGAGTCCTCCCCATTACATCACAGTGCCCCATTCACGCCAAAGACCTTTACTTTAGATCACATCAAAGTCCTCCCTTCATATCAAAGACCCTCATCACTTCAGAGGTCCCCCCTCTACATTGGAGGCCACCATCATGTTAGTGGTCCCCCATAACATGATTCAGAGTCCCCCCATAACGTCAAAGACCCTCATCACTTCAGAGGTCCCCCCTTCATCTCAGAGTCTCCCAATCACATCAAAGACCCTCATCATTTTAGAGTTCACCCTTTTACGTCAGAGGCTGCCATCATGTCACTGGTCCTCCTATCACATCAGTGTCCATCTTCACGTCAAAGACAACCCCTTCATGCCAAAAACTCTCATCATGTCAGAGGCCTCCCCATTACATCACAGTGCCCCCTTCACGCCAAAGACCTCCTTTACTTCAGAGTCTCACCATCACATCAGAGTCCCACCTTCACATCAAAGACCCTCATCATATCAGAGGTTCCCCCTCCACCTCAGAGTTTCTCCAGCACATCAGGGTCCCCCCATCACTTCAGAGGCTCCCCTTTATGTCAGAGGCCCCTATCATGTCAGCGGTCACTCCATCCCATCAGAGTGAAGGATGCCATTGTGTCAGAGGTCTCCCTATTACACCATAGTGCCCCCTTCATGTCAAAGACCTCCTTCACTTCAGAGTCCCTCCGTCACATCAGAGGTCCACCCTTCACATCAGAAATTCCCCCTTCATGTCAAAATCTCCCCTCGCATTAGAGGTTCCCTCATCACATCAGAGACCCCCTTCATGTTAAAGACCCTTATTACCTCAGAGGTCCTACACTCACATCAGAGGAGCCCATCACATCAGAGATCTTACCCTCATGTCAGAGGAACCCACCCCGTCAGAGGTCCTACACTCACGTCAGAGGAACCCATCCCGCCAGAGGTACTACACTCACGTCAGAGGAGCCCATCATGTCAGGGGTCCACATATCACATCAGGGCCCCCCCTTCATGTCAAAACCCCCCCTCACACCAGAGGTTCCCTGTTCACGTCAGATTCCTCCCCCCCCCCTTTCACATTAAAGACCTTAATCATGGCAGAGGTCCCCCCCATCACATCAAAGTTTCCCCTATACATCAGAGCCTCCAAACACCTTAGAGGCCCCCCCAATCACATTAGATTCTTCCTATACATGAGAGTTCCCTATCACTTCAGAGTCCCCCCATCACATTAGAGTCCACCTTTACATGAGAATTCCCATCCCCCCATCTATCCCTGAACCAGTGCAAACCTCACTTGTGCCCATTAATGCAGCCTAATCAGTGCCCATAAATTCCGCCTCACCTGTGCCCATTAATGCAGCCTTTTTTAAATATTGGTACCACGTTGGCTTTTCTCCAATCAGCCGGTACCATTCCTGTTAGTAGACCAGCCATAAAAATTAGGAACAATGGTCTGGCTATCAAAAAATTAGGAACAATGGTCTGGCTATCACATGATCCCGGTGACTTATTTATGTAAAGTTTTTTTAAGTCTAGTTCTGAGTCTGTCTTCTGTTAACCATGAGGGTGCTTCCTGTGACATGTTATTAAATTTAACAATACAATCTAGGTTACTATATCCCCCCAATTCTTTTCTGAAAACTGAGGAGAAGAATTTATTTAGAACCTTTGCCTTCTCTCTGTCCTTTATAGCCAGATTCTCTTCATTGTACTTTATGGGGCCAATATGTTCTGGCCTCACTTTCTTACTGTTTATATAATTAAAGAATTTCTTGTTTTTTGTTTTTGTTTTTTTTACTCTCATCCACTATGTGCCTTTCGTGTTCTATCTTATCCACCTTGATTGTGCTCTTACTTTTCTTATTGCATTCTTTGTAATGTGGGAATGCTGCCAATGACCCCTCAGCCTTGTATTTTTTAAATGCCTTTTCTTTAGTTTATATGCATTTTTATGTTGGAGTTTAGCCACCCAGGGTTTATTTTAGCTCTTTTAAACGTATTCCCCATTGGGATGCACTGGCCAATACCTTTATTTAGTTTGTTCTTAAAGCACTCCCATTTTTCCTCACTGGTCTTTGTTCCTAGGGTTTTATCCCATTTTATATCGTCTAACAAAGAGCGCAGTTTAGGGAAGTTGGCTCTTTTAAAATTTAGTGTCCTTGTATTACCCTTGTGTTTCCTATTTCTATGATTTAAACTGAAACTAATTGACCTGTGGTCACTGTTTTCTATGTTGCCCCATATATCTACATCTGCAAACCTTGTGCTCGCAGCACCCCAGGGGACGCAAATGGCGCCCCAGAGTGTCACTGCACCCTGGCTGAAAAGCACTGCCATAGGCAATGAAACACTCTTTTAATCTCCTGCTGGGAATGAAGGGGCTTCTTTCTTACACAAAATACAAACCTGATTATAAAAGCACGGAGAAGCTGCGTTATAAAGCAGCTTAAAAGGTACTTTTAACATAAGTCCATTATTACGGGTGGAGCACATTACAAGATGAGGAAAGGCTGTGGGATAATGGATAGATGGGGTTATGTCTTCCTGCCTTGAATAAGCAAAGATAAAATCAGCATTCCACATAGTGACTCTGGAGATGTGACTCCCTTCACCAACTGCAATTGTCACGCTATTGAAGTTTTAGTGCATTCTGACTCATTTGGTGAAGCGCTACAACCGTACAAGAAGCATGCAATTAGTGTAAGCACTACAGTGCACCTCCCTCACTCCCTGCATATCCCTGTGTAAAATTGTGTTCATCACTGTTCCACAATATGTATATCCCCATGCAACACACCATGTATTCCCATAAAATCACAGTATGCGTACTACAATGTACCTCCCCCTCTCTTCATAAATTTAATGTACACTTACCGGCCTCTTTATGAGGTACACCTGTTCAATTGCTTGATAACATAATTTGCTTATCAGCCAATCACAAAGCAGCAACCTAATGCATTTAGGCATCTAGACGTGGTGAATCTGACTTGCTGCAACTTCTAATGCACCCTGTGAGAAGCTCACAGTGTGCAGAGACATCAAAGTAGGTGAGCAGTTTGAAATGCTAAGCCATCTAGTTGGAGACCAGATCAGCAGTGCAGATATTGAATTAGGCATTCTCCGTATGATAATAAATCCCGTCCAGGTACAGACAACCCTTCAATAGAAAATGTTTACCTTTGAAGTTTGTGTACGGCTTTGTGGATTGGTCTGTGGTTGTGTAGAGGCCGTTCTCATGCAATGCTTGTTTTTTCATGTGTACACAGGATTGGAGAAAGACTGGATCAATACTGAGAATTCCTGTATAAGCACCGTGGATTCCACCGCTATCAATTTATTTCAAGGAATACATCGCCGCTGAGCCCCTGTGATTCAATAATGACGCTGTTTTCGCTGATTGATTGATTGAACAGACATTGATTGGGGTGACAGAACCATAAACACACCAGAAAACATCTGCTGTTTAGCCACTAGTGGACTCTTGGCGTACTACACACGTCCAAAGCAGGAAGTACACAGGGCATGAGCGGTACATCCTTTCCCTCTGCCCCACTGCCACCACTGACATACAGAGGTACAAAGTAACATTGTTCAGATGAGAGATAGAGAGATACAAAGTAACATTGTTCAGATGAGAGATAGAGAGATACAAAGTAACATTGTTCAGATGAGAGATAGAGAGATACAAAGTAACATTGTTCAGATGAGAGAGAGATACAAAGTAACATTGTTCAGATGAGAGAGAGATACAAAGTAACATTGTTCAGATGTGAGATTGAGAGATAAAAAGTAACATTATTCAGATGAGAAATAGAGAGATACAAAGAAACATTGTTCAGATGTGATATAGAGAGATACAAAGTAACATTATTCAGATGAGAAATAGAGTGATACAAAGAAACATTGTTCAGATGTGATATAGAGAGATACAAAGTAACATTATTCAGATGTGGGATGTAGAGATACAAAGTAGCATTATTCAAATGTGAGATAAAGAGATACAAAGTTACATTGTTCCGATGTGAGATAGAGAGACACAAAGTAACATTATTCAGATGTGAGATAGAGAGATACAAAGTAACATCATTCAGATGAGAAATAGAGAGATACAAAGTAACATTGTTCAGATGTGAGATAGAGAGATACAAAGTAACATTATTCAGATGTGGGATGTAGAGATACAAAGTAACATTATTCAAATGTGAGATAAAGAGATACAAAGTTACATTGTTCCGATGTGAGATAGAGAGACATGGGAAGTAACATTATTCAGATGTGAGATAGAGAGATACAAAGTAACATTGTTCAGATGTGAAATAGAGAGATACAAAGTAACATTGTTCAGATGTGAGATCGAGAGATACAAAGTAACATTATTCAGATGAGAAATAGAGAGATACAAAGTAACATTCTTCAGATGTGATATAGAGAGATACAAAGTAACATTATTCAGATGTGGGATGTAGAGATACAAAGTAACATTATTCAAATGTGAGATAAAGAGATACAAAGTTACATTGTTCCGATGTGAGATAGAGAGACATGGGAAGTAACATTAGTCAGATGTGAGATAAAGAGATACAAAGTAACATTGTTCAGATGTGAGATAAAGAGATACAAAGTAATAGAAATTTATTCCTATTCAACTACTTCCCTACCAGGCTGATTCTGGCATTTCTCTCTTACAGTGCCTTGACATTTTCCACATTTTGTCATGTTACATCCAAAACGTAAATGTAATTTTTGGGGATGTTATGTGATAGACCAACATAAAGTGACACATAATTGTGAAGTGGAAGGAAAATGATAAATGGTTTTCAAATTAATTTAAAAAAAAAAATCTGAAAAATGTGGCGTGCATTTGTATTCAGTCCACCTGTGTGTAATGTAATCTTAGTATAAATACATTTGTTCTGTGAAGCCCTCAGAGGTTTGTTAGAGAACCTTAGTGAACAAACAGCATCATGAAGGCCAAGGAATACAGCAGACAGGTCAGGGATAAAGATGTGGAGAAGTTTAAAGCAGGGTTAGGGTATAATAAATATCCCAAGCTTTGAACATCTCACAGAGTACTGTTCAATCCATCATCTGACAATGGAATGAGAATGGCACAACTGCAAACCTACCAAGTCATGGCCGTCCACCTAAACTGACAGGCTGGGCAAGGAGGGCATTAATCAGAGAAGCAGCCAAGAGGCCCATGGTAACTCTGGAGGAGCTGCAGAGATCCACAGCTCAGGTGGGAGAATCTGTCCACAGGACAACTATTAGTCGTGCACTCCACAAATCTGCCCTTTATGGAAGAGTGACAAGAAGAAAGCCATTGGTAAAAGAAAGCCATAAGAAGTCCTGTTTGCAGTTTGGGAGAAGCCATGTGAGGGACACAGCAAACATGTGGAAGAAGGCGCTCTGATGAGATAAGACCAAAATTGAACAAAGCAAAATGCTATGTGTGGCAGAAAACTAACACTGCACATCACCCTGACCACACCATCCCCACCGTGAAACATGATGGTGGCAGCATTGTAGGGATGCTTTTCTTCAGCAGGGACAGGGAAGCTGGTCAAAGTTGATAGGAAGATGAATAGAGCCATATACAGGGAAAATCTGTTAGAGTCTGCAAAAGACTTGAGACTGGGGTGGAGGTTCACCGTCCAGCAGGACAACAACCCTAAACATACAGCCAGAGCTACAATGGAATGGCTTAGCTCAAAGCATATTCAAGTGTTAGAATGGGCCAGTCAAAGTCCAGACCTAAATACAATTGAGAATCTGTTGGAAGACTTGAAAATTGCTGTTCACAGGTGCTCTCCATCCAATCTGAGAGAGCTTAAGCTAGTTTGCAAAGAAGAATGGGCAAAAATGTCACTTTGTAGATGTGCAAAGCTGGTAGAGACATCCCCAAAAAGACTTGCAGCTGTAATTGCAGGGAAAGGTGGTTCTACAAAGTATTGACTCAGAAGGGTGAATACAAATGCAGGCCACACTTTTCAGATATTTGTAAAACATTTTGAAAACCATTTATCATTTTCCTTCCATTTTACAATTATAAGCAACTTTGTGTTGGTCTATCACATAAAATCCCAATAGAGTACAAATTATCCTGAAAACAATAAAAATTAAGGAACAAAAATACATTTACATTTTTGGTTGTAACGTGACAAAATGTGGAAAATTTCAAGGCGTGTGAATTCTTTTTCAAGTCACTGTACATGTAAAAATCATCATTTTTTTTTTTTTGCTAGAAAATTAATCAGAACCTTCAAACATTATATATATATATATATACCGTATATAGATATAGTATCTCACAAAAGGTCTCTAACATCCACCAGCTCTGTGATGTCATCATGGAGGAGTGGAAGAGAACTCCAGCGGCAACCTGTGAAGTTCTGGTGAACTCCATGCCCAAGACGGTTAAGGCAGTGCTGGAAAATAATGGCGGCCACACAAAATATTGACACTTTGGGCGAAATTTAGACATTTTCACTTAGGGGTGTACTCACTTTTGTTGTCAGTGGTTAGACATTAATAGCTGTGTGTTGAGTTATTTTGAGGGGACGGCAAATTTACACTGTTATACAAGCTGTCCACTCACTACTTTTATGTGAGATGCTGCATATATATATATATATATATATATATATATATATATATACATATATATATATATATATATTTTTTTTTTTAAGCAGAGGCAGCCTCAGAATGTGTAGACCAGCTGTTGACATCTACTGAGCATGCTCCAGTTTCAGTTCCTTTCTAAGCTGTTCATGGGCTCCTTTTTCTTATCTGATCATCCCATGTGACTATAGAGTCACACCTGTGGTCGTATACACAGTGACACTCCCACTACCTCCTCCTTTTGCATGTCCTCATATTGCTAAAGACTATGAAGGCATGATATAAGGTGGTGATTGATGGAGGCTTCATCTCCCTGTTAGTCCTAGCACATACACACCATAGACACAAGCTTGATGGGCATGACCCCACTTGTGATTGGCAGAACCTCTTCCAGATCTCTTTACAGTGTAAACAAAATGAAAGCTATTGTTAGTCAATTTAAACTCCGCCTACACCATAATATTGCAAAAAAAACAAAAACAAACATTTGATTTGAAATATACGATAAATTTCTATGAAGCTTTGAAAACTTTGTTGTTATTAACTATTTATTTTAATTTGCTATTATAAAAGCCCTTTTATATCATGTGACAGGCACACCACCAATCAGCGCCATGCAGACACAGATTCATACATCAGCAGAGTACTAGAAACTCCTCCCTCAGAACATTCCCAGAGGACAGGAAAGACCTGGGAAATGTCATGTGACCTTTGAACAGCAATGATTTTTTATATTAAATTAAATACAGCGGCATTATCTTTATACTTGCAGATAAATAGAAGAAGCAATGACAATTAAACATTGTTTAGTATCACTTTACCCCTTGTTAACCCGTAGTTTATCCTAATCAGCCTTAATTAACACCTTATTCCTCTTCTTCCCTAAGCTTTCATTTCCCTGTTGATTTTTTGTTTTGTTTTATTTAACCATTATTATAAAAAAAAAAATTTTTTTGCATTTTATTCATTTTGTTAGTTAATGTTTTTAGTGTTGCATTTAAAAAGTTCAAAAATAAGTAATAAAAATGTAATAAAAAAGCTTTACAGTGCTTTGTACCAGAATGATAACTATTGTTATTTTAACCCCCCTGGCAGTATTCCCAAGTGTGGCTCGGGGTTAACTTTCAGTACCAAAAGCGGTAACCCCGAGCCACACTCGGGATTACCCCAGAATCACACTCACCTTCCCTGCGATCCCCCGCCGTCCTCCTCACAGTCTCTCCCTGCTCTGTGCACGGCCGATTGCCGGCACTTGCCTTCCGGTTCCCTTTCCTGCGAGTGTTGTAACGGATTACACTGTATCATGCCATTTCACCACAGGATTTCACCTGGTGACTTTTCCAGTGCCCTGCCTGTGCTTTTCCAGTGCTTTTTGCCTGGAAAATTTTGAACGACCATGGCGTCCAAAAAGCGTTCTTTTTGCGCAAAATCGCTTTTAGATGACCTGGAAAACAGCGACAGCGAAACGGAGTTACTTGAAGAACTGAGTGATAGCGATTCGTGGGAAAATTTGTCATCAGGTACGGAAAGTGACGACAGCGACAATTCTGATGTCTCTTTCTGGCACATAGCTTGTGGAATTTGGGAAATATATCAAATGATTCTTCAGAATTTCCAACGGAGCCAGAAAGAGACATCAGAATCGTCTCCATACCTGATGACGAATTTTCCCACGAATCGTTATCGCTCAGTTCTTTAAAGCGGAGTTCCGGGCACAGAAACCATTTTTCAATAAACATACCCCCGGGACAGTCAGGGCTAGTACATTCCACAATGGCTAGCCTCTGATCTGTCCCGGTTCACACTTACCTTTTAGAAGAAATACTTACTTATAAAATTTCTTCCACAGCGTTTCCATCTCTCTTGTGGGCAGCTGAAGCCGGCGCGATCCTCTTCCGCGTCTTCTTCCGCGTCCTCTTCTCCCAGAATGCGCCTGCACCGGCCCCGCTCGTCACTTCCGGTGCGGCGCCACATTCCTCCACAGCTTCTGGGCATGCCCAGAAGCTGTTTAGCAGGGAATGCGGCGTCGCCCCGGAAGTGACGAGCGGGGCCGGTGCCGTCGCATTGATTCCTGGGAGCGATAACGTTCAGCTCCCAGGAATCATTGCAAGCCCGGAAGTGACGGTGGAGCCGCGGCACAGAGGGAGGAAGTGAAGAATAGGTGAGTATCTTCGATCTACAATTACAAGGTGAGTACAAAAAAAAAAAACCTAACTATCCAATTCTGTTTCAGGTGAAGGTGAACTAGCGGACGGGCACAAAAAAAAAGATCGATATTGTGCCCGGAACTCCGCTTTAAGTAACTCCATTTCGCTGTCGCTGTTTTCCAGTTTGTCTAAAAGGGCTTTTGCGCAAAAAGAATGCTTTTTGGACGCCATAGTCGTTCTATTTTCCAGGCACAAAGCACTGGAAAAGCACAGGCAGGGCACTGGAAAAGCCACCAGGTGAAATCCTGTGGTGAAATGCAGTGTAATCTGTTAGGATCACAGCTTTGTATCATCTCATTTAGGGTCCTTTCACACGGCCGCTCCGTATGTCCGTATACCACCCCGTATATACGGACATAATGAATGTCAATGGGATTGCGGATGTCAGCGGAATACCATCCGCTGACATCCGATTTGCGTCCTTTCAGTTCTGTTCCGTTTTTTGGAATGGAACAGAACCCTATTTTTCTTCCGTTTAAAAAACGGAATGGACACAAAATCGGATGTCAGCGGTGTCATCCGCTGACATCTGCAATCCCATAGACTTACATTATGTCCGTATATCATCCGCAAACGGATGGGATGATATGCGGACATACGGACCGGATGACACAAGTGTCATCCGTGTCCGTAAAAAAAAAAAAACTGCCGGAGTGGATCAAAATACGGTCCGCTCCGTGTGAAAGGACCCTTAGTGTACTTAAATTGCCACCAGTTCCACCCCCCTGCGTCGCAACGCTAGCAGGGAAGGGAACCGGTAGACAGGTACTGGCATCTGCCGAGCACACAGCGGGAGGACAGCAGGAGGACAGCGGGGGATCGCAGGGCAAGGTGAGTTTTAAAATGTAAAGCCCCGTACACACGTGCAGATTCGGCCGACGACCGATTGGCCGATTGTAGGCTTGTTAGTATGATGCTTCCGACAGCCGACAGCGCACTTTCGGCCGAACAGAATCTGTCGTGCAAACATTAAAATTTTTGTATGCCGACACCAGAACGGCCGATTGTTCGCCAGTCAGTACAGAATTCGGCCGACAGACAGCAGATTTGCAAGACTGGGCATGCTCAGAAAAGACAAAAGACAAGGAAAGTTAACCATCACATGACATCACTTCTGCAGTCGGCTGTTGTTGGCCGACAAAATTTGTGTGCAGTCTTTTGCAGTTTTCAACAGACAAGACAGACCTTGGACAAAAGACGGCCGATCGTTCGGCCGACAATCTGCACATGTGTACGAGGCATAAAACAACAGATTTCCATGCAAAAGAATGTACCGCTTTTAGCACAGAAATCTGGACATAATCAGACCGCCAGGGAGGTTAAACAGGACAAACTATAGAATCTACAGTAACAATATATTTATTTTTATCTATCCCTGACCAAGGTAGAAAAAAATGTTTTTTTTTTTTTCTTTTTTTCCTTTTGTTACTTTTTTGTCTACAGATTGTATTAAAAATATAACTTTTGCAAGACAATATTGCCAAAAGAAATTCCTAAAAAATATATATATATATACAGTATGCATTACTTTGTTATCTTAAGCAAAGACAAAATTATCGCTGAATAAACAGTTTCAGAGTGAAAATGTACAAATTGTTCCGGTCTGTGGTGGCTGTACAGGTGTGGAAGATGAACTGGTAAAAATGGACCCTTCAATGACTTTGCAAGCTGGCACAAAGTTATTTTTCATAATAAATATATATATATAGTAGATCAGCTGAGTAAATGTGCTACTTTTTGTCCTTGCAAAGCTGTCCTTGAGCTCCAGTCCAAAGTCTGGGCTGAGTTGATGCCATTAATTTAGAGACAACATGTCCTAAGTATCAGTACAGACCAAACTCTCTAAACTGTACATTTTATATTTGTAGCCAGTCAAAAGGTAAGAGTCTGCAGCAGGGACTGATATGTGTCAAACATTTGTGAACACAGCCAAGACCTGCACAAACCGTTCTATCTCTGAGGCAGGATCACAGGTCAGGAAGTAGATGGTGTACCTGAAAAATCCCTGAACAAAAAAGGCTCCATCTTTCTGGAATGCAGAGCAGATGAAGGCATTGTCAGGGGATAACTGTGATCTCTGTGAAAAGGTAATAAGTACAGGGCCAGATTAACATAGGGGCTATTGGAGCTGCAGCTCCAGGCCCCTACCTTTATATAGGCCCCGGGTTGGCTATATTCACTGTTACCGCTCTTCTGTCACTTGTAAACACAGAAGTCTGGCTTCTATGCTCGCTTCCCCAGGCAGCACTCAGAACCTCCCCACACAGCACGAAGGCCGGACAAGGAGGGACAGTTGCCGATGCATGGATGTGTTTATGGGCTTCAGAGACAGCATCCCATGTGGAATTAGGCATGCATGGCTGCACCCTTCCTCCTCTGGGTGCATGGCAAGGCACGGCCCCTAAGGCCCTTCAAAATCCTCAGCACCAAGACCATGATGCTCTTAATCAGGCCCTGAATAAGTACCTGGCAAATGATTTAGCATTTGCACACCTAACATAAAAAATACATCTGATGCTCGGTCCACTTGTCTAACAGTACCATAAAGAATCAAATATTTTTGTCAGAGCATTGAATATGGGGGTTCTGTTTTCAGTGCAAATTAATCAGAACTACATTTTTCATCACAAGAATGTCAACCCTTTAAAAACAGAACACAAGTGAATATTGTCACCTGGAAATAGATGGCGAAAATATAATATATAAGTAATGTATATGTAAAAATGAAATAATAATAATAATACAAAATAATTAATAATAATTAGTAGTAGTAGCACTATGCAATATATAATATACCCAAAATGATACATGTAATATATATGTAAAAATAATAATATAATAATTAGTAGTAGAAGTGGTAGTATTATGTAATATATAATATATGCAATATGCTTTATGTAGTATATAATGTATACGCAATATGCAGTAATATTTTTAAGAAGTAGTAGTAGTATGATATATAATATATATTATATTATGCACCATGTAATATATAATGTATATGAATTATGTAATAATAATAATAATATTAAAATAATATTTAGCAGTAGTAGCAGTAGTGGTGTTATATGATATATACTGCAAAATGATATAATATTAATCTATAATGCATATTTATTATGAAGTATTAATAATAATATTAATAAAAATATTTGACTCTGTATGGTACTACAAGACAACTTCAAGTGGCATGTAATTTATAATATATACGGTATATCTTATAATATACACCATGTAATATATGTTGTATATGAATTATATAATACTATTAATAATAATACTATATTATATAATAATATAATTATATAAAATATTATTATTAATAATAATAATAATAATAATAAAATAACAATTAGTTATATATGCATTTATATGCAAAATTTTATAAGTAATCTATAATATATATGTAATATGTAGTAGTAATAAAAATACTATAAATAATATAATTAGTTGTAGTTACAGTAGTAGTAGAGTTCTATGATATATGTAATCTATAATGTATATGTAATACGTAGTGATAATATTAATAATATAATAAAAACACTAACGAGTAGTAGTATTTAACTTATAATATATGTAATCCATATTGTATATGTAATACTACTACTACTACTAATATAATAATAATAATTAGTAATATGTAATTTATAATATATGTAATATATATATATATATATATATATATATATATATATATATATATATATATATATATATATATATGTGTAATAAGTAATAATAAAAATAAGAATAATAATAATTAAAAAACAAAATAATTAGTTTTACTAGCAGTAGTAGTTTTTTATGATATATAATATATGCAATATGATATATGTAGTCTATAATGTAAAATGTAATAATAATAATATTAAATCTATAAATCTAAAAATATATATACTATATAATATAAATAATATTATAGTAGTAGTATGTCATTTTTAATATATGTAATATGTAATGTATATATGATACGTAGTAATAATAGGAATATTAATTATCTTCATCATTATAATATACTAATAAAAATATTTAATATATATATTTAATAAATGTAATATATTTCAGAACACATTTATGACCTGAAAAATCAGTTTCTCACATCCAGCAAAGGAATACTAAAAATGTTATGTGCTCTCATAGTCCCAACATGGTATGAGAAGAGGACATCTTTTAGTACAAAGTATGTAGTCAGAGAAGACACACCCTGCCACGTGCCCGGTTCCGCACACCATGAACAATTACCACACCAAATAATTATTAGTTAAACCCACAAATGCTTTTTTCACAACTTTGTATCCTTTAGACGGGCGGGCCTCTCAAATAACAAATGCAATCATTTAAAGCTGCCTTCAAAAACATTTGTTGAAATATATTCCTCAATAGCCGCAAAGAATATCAATCCGCTCTGCACCAAACCCAGATAATACTTTGTAGGAATAGTGGTGACATCATCACTGTGCTGCACACAGCCTGTGCAGAGAGCAGAGTCGTGGGAGGAGCCCAGAAGACTCCACCCACTACAGGCCGCTTGCAGAAAACTACAGGAGGGGGCGGGGACAAGACTAGTGACCCTGCACAAGGAGAGAGAACAGCAGGGAGCGGTCTTTATTACAGGAAGCTTAACCACTTTGCGATCGCTCACATTGCTGCTACTGCGGCAATGTGGCTTGTTATCGTCCAGCGACGTAGACCTACGTCGCTGGACTCCTCCCCTTGTGGGCGGCGCGCGCGCGCCGCCGGAGGCTCGCTCCCGCTGTATTCAGTTACAGCGGGAGTCGGGCCAGGGGAGGAGCGGCGGTGATCACCGATGCTCTTCCCCGATCGTCGGGGATCGAGTGTGGAGATCCGCCCGCTTGTGTAAATCACCTGGAAGTACCATCCATAGGATATCTTGCATATGTGCCTGATTGAACCTATTTTAAGGTGAGCGCCCAATCACAAGGGGGTGCACAATTAGGATGGATCTGTGACACTCTGTTGATCAGGCCCTCTCAGATGTATTACTCCTGCAGCCGCCATGGGCCTGCAGTTGCTCTTTGGGTCCCCCTGTGGACTGCAAATTATTTCCTTTTCCTAAGATCCTTATGCCTACACATTGTTTATGTTTATTGGTTTTCGCATGATGTTTTCATATATTTGTATCCCCCTCCTGGGGCAGCTTTTTTTTTTCATTCTTTAACGTTGTGCCGATTGGGGTTTGGCCAAGGACGGTCACCCTCTTTCTCCGGTGGTGTCCTTCCTCTTTTCCCCCTTAGGTTGGTTCCCTTTGGTTTGCTCCGGCCCATCCCATTGACTGGGGTGGGAGGGACTGGATGACGCAGTTGCCTGCGAAACATGTAGGCGGAGCTTCAGCACGGTTCGACGTCACAAGCTGGAAGTGCTTTACTGCTACAGTGGTTTTATTGATTCAAGGCTGTTTTATTGATTCAAGGCTGTTTTATGATGATGTATCTGGTGAGTGCATTTTACTTTCAATAAATATACACCTGTAAAAACGTACTTCACCATGGTCTTCCCCCTGTTTTTTAACTTTTGGGAGTGACTGTGCCTGGCTACTTCTACTTTGGGATCCGACATTTGAATTGGGAGCACCTATTGGAAGGCTTTCAGGGTCGATTATCAAGCTTTATAACAACAAGCGTTGTGTGACCATTGTGAGAGCGGTGGTCATACCCATCTGGTAAGAGGCCAGCAGGCTACTTTGTGTGTGGTGGAGGTCTTCACTGTCCCTGTGATTTCATAGACGGATTGTCTCACATTAAGGGTGTTGTCAGTGGACTATACAACTCATTTCAACAGCTTGAAGTGGACTTTCATATATTCATTTACACCATATGTTATTCTATGAGCGCTGCATTTTTTGTCTATAGTTTTTTATCACATTGTGGTTAATGCTGGCTGCTAATCTTTGAGAGCGCGGATATTCAACAATTTTATTTCCACTTAGATAGCTGGCACATCCTACACACGGACACTCGAGACTATACCTTCTACTCCCTGCCACACGATTCTTACTCTCGCATTGATTTTTCATTGATCCCCCAGTCATTGTTGACCTGCGTCGTTGCTGCCTCTATAGGCTCTATCACCATCTCGGACCATGCCCCGGAGCTGGTGGATCTGGATCTATGTAGACCTGTCCCGAGACAGTGGCAATGGCGGCTCAATGACTCACTGCTCCAGGACCCGAAAGTCCATAAGGATGGTTAGATCAGAGCTGGGCCTATTTTTGACACCAATGCCATCCCGGATAGTCCACCCCTTATGGTGTGGGAGGTTCACAAGAGCTGTATCAGGGGGGTCCTGATCAAAATTGGCTCCCGCCTGAAAAAAAAACAGGGCGAAACAGATGGTGGACCTTCTGGAGCGCATCAGAACATTAGCGGCCTCTCATAAGCGCTCCCAAGCTAGAACAGTCTTGCTGGAGCTCACTGCCCTCTGCAACCAACTCGGCTCTCTGACCTCTCTGACACTATTTAAAAAAAAAAAGCTATCCTGGCCAAATGTAAACATTTATTCTATGAACATGGTGACAAGTGTGGTAAGATCTTGGCGAAAGCCCTCCGCCAACAGTGAGCCCATTCGTTCACCCCGGAGGTGCTCACGACCACGAGACAGAAGGTTCAGACGACAGAAGAGATTGCAGAGATTTTTCACCAGTACTACGCCTCGCTCTACAATTTGAATCTTGCCCCCTCCCGTGCATCACTTAATGGTTCTTGAGCCGCGATCAGGGAGTATATCCATCTCTGGGGTCTTCCTAACCTTTCAGCGGAGGAACTGGAGTCGGATTTGGCTCGAGTGATAGCGGGCTTGAGGGGTGGGAAGGCCCCAGGCCCGGACGGGTTCTCGCTCACGCATTACAAACTCTTTGAGGACATTCTGGCTCCACATTTCCTTTCTGCATACAATGCGGCAGGGAGGGGTAATGCGTTCCCTGAAGCCCGTGACAATACCACCAAGGCGATTGCTCTACTCCAGGTGGCTCACTCCCGTCGGATTCCCACGTTAGTCCTCTCGACGGATGCCGAAATGGCATTTGATCGGGATAACTGGACGTTTCTAACAGAGACCCTGAAACATGTAGGCTTGGGCCAGAGGATGATGTCATGGATAGACGCTATCTACTAACGGCCCTCAGCAACTGTGAAGGTTAACGGCATCCTTTCCTTACCTCTTAAGATCTCCAACGGCACGCGCCAGGGATGCCCTCTATTTCCTTTGATCTTTATTTTGACCTTAGAACCATTTCTTAGAATTGTGAGAGCCAACGCTGATGTCGGGGATTGTCGGTCTCCGGGTCGCTGTCTTCGAAGGTAGCGGCATACGCCGATCATCTTTTGTTTTTCCTGACTAGTCTGGTGACCTCTCTTCCCAATCTCCTGAAGGAATTCCATACTTATGAAACCCTGTCGTCCTACAAAATCAATCACCAGAAGTCGGAGGCCCTCACTCTGGCGATGCCGGTGCCTATGGCCTCGCTGCTCCGGGCAGATTTCCCTTTCAAATGGAGCTCGTCTCACATCAAATATCTAGGTATTTCCCTTTCGAATTGTCCAGATCGCATCTTTGAGTGCAACTTCCCTTCCCTCCTCACCTAGATCAGAAAGGATTTGGAGAACTGGCAACGTGGCTTATTCTCTTGGTTTGGCCGCTGCAACATTATAAAGATGAACATTATGCCCCGCCTGCTGTACGTGCTCCAGGCTCTCCCTATATCTGTCCCTCCTGCCTTCCTCAAAAGAGTCAATAGGACTTTTTGAGACTTTCTGTGGGTCAGAGGCCCTCCTAGGTTGGCGCTGAGGGTATTGAGGTTGCCCAAGCTGCAAGGCGGAATGGCCCTGCCTGACGCGACGCTCTATTACACAGCCTGTCATTTAGCCAGGATATTAGATGGGTATCGGCACGGTTCCAACAAGCAATGGGTACAAATTGAACAAACCATGTGCGATCCCTCCTTGGAATCATTTTTGTAGAACGAGTCCCCTTTGCCTAAAAAGGTGGCTTCTCACCCAACGATCGGGACTACCCTGAATATATGCCACAGGGCCTGCAAGACTTGGCAAATTGCTTCCTCCCCGTCCCCCCTTCGCCAGGTGGTGGATAGCCTGGACTTTCTGCCGGGCATGGGGAACCCTGGCTTGCGCGCTTTGCGAACCAAGGGGGCACTTAATTCATCTGGATCACTGGCTCTCGAGGCAACAGATCTGCTCTGATCACGCCTTTGACTCTCTATCCTTTTGGCAGAAGGTGCAACTGACCCACTTCTTGAGCTCTCTGCCACCTGCGACCTCATATGCTAGGCGCCTCACGTCTTTCGAGACCCTATGTGTGGAGCACTCCTCAATGCGCCATGCCGTCTCTCAGCTCTACCCTCTATTAACAGCCCATGAGCCCGCATATTGACCTCCATTTATTAGACATTGGGAACGTGACTTAGGTTTGACCTTCACAGATCGCCAGGTCGAGAGACTCTTGTTCTTCGCGTACAAGACTTCGGTCTGTTCCAAATATCAGTAAGCTGGCTATAAATTCCTGACTAGGTGGTATTACACCCCATCCAGGCTCCATAAAATGTTTCCTCTCTGCTCGGAGGTGTGTTGGCGATGTGGGGATGAGACTGGCTTACTCCTTCACATCTTCTAGTCCTGTCATTGCCTGCAGTCTTATTGGTCGGCGGTGTTGGCCCTTACCCAGAAATTCATGGACCATAAGCTCATTCTAGACCCAACTCTCTTTTTACTACATCATCATCGGTTTCCGAGATCATCCTACAAGAATTCTATTTTACCACTCTTGCTTACAATGGCCAGGAGCTGCATCCCCCTGCTCTGGAAGAAGACCCATTCCCCCACGGTAGCTATGTGGCTGCGAAAAGTTGCTCAGGTCAATGAGATGGAGGATCTTGTGGCTGCGGAACGGGGCACAAGGGACAAGTTTCTTGAGCATTGGTTCTACTGGCACAAATTCACGTTCTCTGAGGAATATAGGAATCTTATTGCATAATCTCCTCTGGGTTTTGCAGTCGGCCATCTCTATCCCCTCCCTCCTCCCTTCTTTCCCCCTTTTTTCCCCTCTCCCCCGGTCTTTCCTTGAACGCTTTTGTCCTCACTACTTTTCAAGCTTTCTTTCTACTCGTTCCTTCGAAAAAACGCAAAAACCCCCCTCTCCTTTTTGCCCTTGGGCATGCCAGCAGTCAGCGGGATTATGTCTGGCTACTGAGTTTTGTTGCCACCCTCTGCCTCCGTGTGCCGGCCATGAGATAGTTGCCGGTGGGGACGGGATGCGCCCCCGAGGTTCGCATTTTTGTTTTGCTTCTCTAACTGCACTTGACGCTCCAACCCAAGCAGTGGTTGCTAAATGATCTTTGTGTAATTATGCTGTTTCTTGCATCCTTTACATAACCTGCCATGGTAAGCTGCTATGTACTCATAGTCCATACCGTGACCTTAGTTTGTTATAAATGAGTGTTATGTTTAACTTACAATTTTGACTTGTTGTTTGACTGTAACGTATGCCCTTCTTGAATAAATAAAGAATTTATAAGAAGAAAAAAAAAATCTCCACATTTGTAGAATGTTCCCCTAAATCTGAGTTTAGTGGCATTCCTGGTTTATTTCCTATTAACAAACCAGTCAGAATGACCTAATGACCAATGAGTGCGGGATCAGAAAACAATCATTACCTGAGGAATGTGCATAGTAAAGGCTTTGATGAATGGACTGTGTAACAGGTGAACATTTATTTACTATGAGAAGGGAGAAGACTGAAGACAATTAGTTCAGGGATTCCTTCCCTGGAATGTGCTGCTCAGAACATTCATGAATGATTCACCATGGATGTTTATACTGTGTTATGCACCTTGCCTCATTAATCCTTCACCCACCAATCAATGGCTGGTTATTGGGTCCTCATTTATCCACAAGAATGAGACAACAACCTTTCAGACTCTTCTGCTCACCAACTGTCCCCAAACCCTCAAAACGTTCCTGGTATTTGAACAGAATCCCCAGGTAACAAGGGTCCAGGACAAATCCCACCACTGAAGGTAATGAGGAAGTTGCCTACCATAGAAATCCCACAAAAATCCATTGATTCTGCCAGTGATGGGGTGGCAACAATACTGCACTGCTCCTAAGTTCAGAGCAGAGTTGTCACTAATGTAGGCTGTGCCTTCTTCCACTACAGTGGGTGGAGAACATGTTGCAGGGGAGTGCCTGTAGCTTGTCAATCACCGCAGGGCCACGCCTAGTTCCGCCCACTGCTTTCTGGATAGGCAGCACTGCTGCTGAAACCCACCCACTGTGAGCTGAAGTGTTTGTAAGGGGATGCGTGTGAGACACAAATGAATGATTTGGCTCATTTAGGAGAGGTATAGAAAGCTTTTTTACCTACATTATGATGCTTGTGCATCCTATTATGACTAGATTTTGGACTTGTTTAGACTGCCATACTGTACTTTATTGTGTCAGTCCACCAAAATGAATATAGTACTTCCTTTCCAGGTTATGGGGGTCAGATAAAATATCCTGCATCCAGGAGCAGCAGCGTTTTTTTCAGAAAAAAAAAAAAACGCTTGATGCATATAAACGTGTCTAAACGCACGTTATCGCTAGCCACGTTGAGCGCTTCAGCATTACCTAATATCAGTGATCAGAATAAATTATTATTCTGCCCTATTAAAATAATTAAAGTGTTACTAAACCCAAATCCTGCATTCACTATATCTGCTCTCCCACAGTAAACAGAACATGGAAATGCAATAGTTTTAATAAATATAAAGTGCTAAATACCTTTTCTCATCAGCAGTATCAGTCTTGTGACTTTTATCAGTGTCTGGTTAAAGCTTGTAGGAGGCGTTTTCATTTCCCTTTGACTGTCCTGTGAGGCTGATTGGCCCTGTGCTGATCACATGCACTCTCCCAAGAAAAAACAAAAACCTCTCTAGCAATACACACCACACTGAGCATGTGCAGAGTGCTCCCAAGGCTCTGTTCTATCAGGAGATGGTTTGGGGACAGTGGAAGAAGGGGAGGATCAGAGAAGACAGGATCAAACAGACTTTTTATACAAAGCAGAGGATTAACCCCTTAGGTTCCACAGTGAGTATAACAAGCATGCTTTACTGCATATACAGACTGATTTTACTGTTGTGGGTTTAACGCCGTAGCGCTTGATGCACCTAAATACGTCTAGCTTTTCTTCTGCCAAATTGCTGCTATCAGGAGTAAAAGCGTTTAGAAGAGATGGGAAAACACCCTGTGTGCATGGGGGCTTTAAATTGAAACAATAGACCATCACACTCACAAACATTCTATTTTCTGGAAGCGGTGAAGGATACAAAGATTTATGCTAAAGTAATTTTTTTAGGCGTGCAAAGAAGCGGTTTTTCATCCATCGTACGGACAGCAATCCTTTCATCCCTTCAGTTTTTGTTAAAATCTCCTAAAATGCATCCATTCAAAGCACAGGCAGAATGCTCATAAATAACCGTCCTCCGTAGATAAGAGCCCAGCTAAGGACAGAGAAAGCAATCATAACCGTGAGCTGAATGAATGGAGTCTGGTTCATTGGAGTCTATTGGAGGAGCTGTAGCTATAGATATCACTAGAGACCTCCAGACTTCAACCTACACTATCCATCCCAGGAATTGATTGGCAACTTTCGGCCAGGGGGGCAGGTACAAACCAGAGGCCCATGGTGCAGCAACTCCTCATTTGGGTCCTCATAAATGGGTCCTCATTTATCCACAAGAATGAGACAACAACCTTTCAGACTCTTCTGCTCCCCAACTGTCCCCGATCCCACAAAACTTTCCTGGTTTTTTAACAGAATCCCCAGGTACCAAGGGTCCAGGACAAATCCCAACACTGAAGGTAATGAGGAAGTTGCCTACCATAGAAATCCCACAAAAATCCATTGATACTGCCAGTGATGGGGTGGCAACAATGCTGCACTGCTCCTAAGTTCAGAGCAGAGTTGTCATTAATGTAGGCTGTGCCTTCTTCCACTACAGTGGGAGAAGAACATGTTGCAGGGGAGTGTCTGTAGCTTGTCAATGGTGCAGCAACTCGGCTCCCCTCCCGCTCCACGTACTCTCAACTCACCGGCCGAATCCGGGTTCCCGACCTGGCCATTGGAGGGGAGCTGGGACAGCTCAACCGGGGCTGCCTGGGGGGGCATGGAACCGGCCTCTGCTCAGACACAGTTTACACCATCCATGCTAGGGAGAGGCCTGCACTCTGTCTTTGTCTTCATCCCACACTCAGTAGGTCAGCAGTGGGGACGTTTTACTTCTTTTCACCAGGAATTCTTTAGGCATGTCTGTGGCAGAAGCGGTGAAGCATTTTTACAGAGCAACAGAGCGGCCCGGAGGGAAATTGCCCCCCTACCACCTGGCCCAGTCATCCCCTGATCCATCCTGCCTTGGGTTGCATCCAGTTGTATCAAAGATAAGCTAAAGCCAGCCATACACTACAAGAATTTCCATTTTCAGTACATTCATTTGTTTTTTGGATTTATCAAGCCCCCGTTCACATCAGTACGGCTTTGAAATGGCGCTACTTGAGCACGATTTCCAAGCCGTACATCAG
The DNA here is from genome assembly GCF_965119305.1 of Pelophylax lessonae. Lineage (NCBI taxonomy): Eukaryota > Metazoa > Chordata > Amphibia > Anura > Ranidae > Pelophylax > Pelophylax lessonae. Next base: position 842,673,345 of record NC_138768.1, on the reverse strand, counting down.
TGCGATTTGTACTGCTGATTTCATTGCGGCTTGAGACTTCATACAACATTGCAAGTCGCAATGAAATTGGCGAAAAGTAGTTCAGGAACCTTTTTCAAAGTTTCGCACCGGTGTGAACGGGGGCTTAATTGACGTTCATTTTTTGACTGCAGCAATGAGAAATTTAGAATGTTTTTTTAATGAATTAATTTATTTATTTTAAAATATTTTATTGTTTTCCTATGTACAATAGTAGAAACATACAACTAAAGAACAATAAATCAGTGCGGTTACCCACGCAGGAGTAAAAAATGAGTGGCATATTTATACAATTTGCATGAACCTGAGTAACATCTAGATGAAGTTGGTGCAAATTTCAGGTGGAATTATACAGTATTAGAGTATCATATTAACCACTTGCCGACCGCCGCACGACTATCTACGTCGGCGGTCAGCCCCTCACAGGCAAACTAACGTAGGGCTACGTTGCTTGCTTGTGAGGGTCTAGGGAGCGAGCGCGCGATGTCCGCCGGCCACTCGGCGATCGGCGGGGGAGAGGGAGAATGTCAGGCAGCTTGTGTAAACAAGCGACCTGTCATTCTCCTCGCTGTAAAGACACTGATCACATGGATCTACTATGTAGATCCGTTGATCAGTGTCCTTACAGCTCAAGCCACAGCCAATCACAGTAGAAAGCACGCCCCTAGGGACACACACAGCCCCTCCCTCCCAAATAAAGTTAACCCCTTCACTACCAGTGTATTTTTACAGTAACAGTGCATATATATAGCACTGATTACTGTAGAAATGTCACTGGTAACTCCAAAAGTGTCAAAAATGTCAGTCAAGGGTCCGATCTGTCCGCCGCAATGTCGCAGTACCGCAAAAAAAATCGCAGATCGCCGCCATTACGCGTTAAAAAAAAACAACAAAAATGACAAAAATCTTTCCCTTTGTTAGTAAACGCGCTAACTTTTGCGCAAACCAATCAAAATACGCTTTTTGCGATTTTTTTTACCAAACATAGGTAGCATAAAACAAATTGGCCGAAAATGTTAAAAAATTTTGATTTTTACATTTTTTTTGGGGGGAATTTCATATAAAAAAATGTGAAAAATATTGCTATTTTTGCAAAATTGACGCTGTTTTTTTTTTATAGCGCGTGATCAAAAAATCGCACAGGTGATCAAATACCACCAAAAGAAAGCTCTGTTTGTGGGAAAAAAAGGACGCCAAATTCGTTTAGGTACAGCGTCGCACGACCGCGCAATTGTCCGTTAAAGTCACGCAGTGCCGAATCGCAAAATACTCCCTGGTCGGAATGGAGGTAAAATCTTCCGGGGCTTAAGTGGTTAAGAGAAGGGTGGCAAATGCTACTCATACGTCCTTGACCAATACAGTGGATATCACTTCCATAAGCCGTACCATAGCTCAGGAGGCGGGGGAAGGATCCGCTAGCCACGTGGACCACGCTTTATCTTTTTTTCCTGAGCAGCCACGGTTGGCATAAGTATCTTTGTAGAGAAGAAGGCTATTATTTATGAGTTGTTTACAAAAGTAAATAGAGGGGGGGATGGCTATTCCAATGTAAGGCAATGGAATGGCCTTTCTAGCATAGAGGAGAAGGAGACTGACTAAGGTCTTTCCCACTCTAGTGGGGATGAGGTTCTCTATCAGGCCCAGTAGACAGACCTCTATGGCTAGTGGGATCGGGGTCTATTCCACATTTTCACAGCTCTTACTGTGAAGAAACCTTTCTGTTTTTGGAGACTAAATCTCTTTTCCTCCAGACGTAAAGAGTGCCCCCTTGTCCTCTGTGATGACCTTAAATTGAATAACTCCACACTCCAGAGAGAATAAGTTCATTGCTTGTAGTCTTTCCCCATAGCTGAGATACTCCAGTCCCTTTATCAGCTTTGTTGCCCTTCTCTGGACTCTCTCCAGTTCCAGCACATCCTCCCTGAGGACCGGTGCCCAGAACTGGACGGCTCTTAATGCGGCCAGACCAGAGTCTTGTGAGTGAGAGAATTATCGTTTTATCTCTTGAGTGAATCTCCTTTTTAATACATCCAAATATTCCGTTGGCTTTGCTTGCAGCAGCTTGGCATTGCATGCCATTGCTGAACTTGTCATCTTCATTAAATTGAATGCTAAAAACAAAAAACATTTTACAGGTACTTTTGGGTGCCTTTTGTCAAGTACTTTAATCTACCGTAAAAATTGAAAATTCATGTGAATATTTGTTGAGAAATCTTCTAGGGTGTGGTCAGCTTAAAGTGGTTGTAAAGGCACTGCTTGCGTGCCCTCGGATCAAGCTACTTGTTGTGGGGGCACCCGGCAGGAGGGAGGAGCCAGGAGCACCAGCGGGGGACCCGAGAAAAGGAGGTTCTGGGCTGCCCTGTGAAACGCCACTTCACAGAGGAGGTTAGTATAAGATGTTTGTTATTTTTATTTTTTTTTAACCAAGACTTTAGTATCACTTTAACTTTCTAGAATCTGCTGGCTCTTTTTCCCCATCTGAACCCTTCTGTTTCTATTTTTTTAAAAGTGGCTCTTTTATTAAATTTTAAAGTTTAATACAGCCACATTATTTATATCTTTCTATATGTTTTTATAATGTTACATTTAGGATTATATATGGTATAGTGTATAGAGTGCAATGTGCAGTGGTCAGGAGAATGTATTGTACAGCACAGCTTACAGAGTTCGGTGTTTAGGACTATGCAATGTATGACATATAGGGGTTGATTTACTAAAGGAAAATAGACTGTGTACTTTGCAAAGTGCAATTGCACCATGCAAGTGAAGTTGCTCCAGAGCTTAGTAAATGAGGTAAAGCTTCACTTTGCAAAGAGTACCCAATCACATGCAAAGAAAATTAAAAAAAAAAACAAACATTTTTTTTGCTTGCACATGATTGGATAATTGAAGTCAGCAGAGCTTCTGCTCATTTACTAATCCCTGGAGCAACTGCACTTTGCAAAGTGCATTGCGTATTTGCCTTTAGTAAATCAACCCCTTAGTGTGCAGCAGTCAAGACTTATGGCCCGTACACACGATCCGAAAATCGGACGAAAATTAACGCTTGTGAAAGGATCAGACGATAATCTGATCGTTAGTACACAGCTTACGAGAGGCGATCACGACAGTTCACCCGATATTATCCGGTCGTGCAAGCATAAAAATTTTGATCGTATTATAACAGATCGTACGATAATCGTATTATCAGTATGTTGTTCGTCCGAAAAAAATGGTGAGCAGTAGACAGCGCATGAGCAGTAGACATCATTTTCCCCTCACACGCTACAGCGTGGTTACGCATACCGGAAGCTAAGAATTATCGTCCGAGAAAATTCGTATTGTGAGTAACCTCTCCCGTTAGCGAATATTATTGAGAGCTGCTAGAATACGAAAAATAACGGATGGAACGTCGCCCGATTTTCGGATCGTGTGTACTGGGCATAAGTAAGATACTGTGTGACATGTGACATATGACATGGTGTATAGAGGGCAGTGGCCAGGACTATGTAACAAATGACATAGCATATAAAATGCAGCAGTCAAGACATTGGGGTTGATTTACTAAAGGAAAATTCAGTAGATTGTGCATTTTGCAAAGTGCAGTTGCTCCAGAGCTTAGTAAATGAGGGGAAGCTCTGCAGACTTCTATCATCCAATCATGTGCAAGCAAAAATTATGTGTTTTTATTTTTCTTGCACGTGATTGGGTATTCTTTGCAAATCTTTACCTCATTTGCTAAGTCCTGGAGCAACTGCGCTTGCTGAGGGCAACTGTACTTTGCAAAGTGCACAGTCTATTTGCCTTTAGTAAATCAACCACTATGTAACATACATATATACGTACTACACTCTTTGCTGTGCACCCTGGGCCCATTTTTTGTCTCTGATGTGTGTGCAGTGGCGACCATTGGATATTATTAACATACAACATAGCGTATAAAGTGTAGTGGTCAGGGGTATGTAATGTATAGCACAGTTTACAGAGTACAGGGATCAGGACTATGTAACGTATGACAGAGTCCTGTCAAGGTGCCATGCTGATAAACCTTGATAACCCTGCTTGGTTCTGATGCCGGTAGCCATGGGCAGTAGACTCAGCAGTCAGCGATACAGTTGCATGAATGCGATATTTTAGGGTCTATTCATAAAGCAGTGACTGTCTGCAAACCTTCTCTGTTGGAAAAGCAATCACCGTCATTTAAAACACATGACCCTTATAGATTCATCTGCAGAGGATGTTTGCTTAATGTCAGATTCTTTAGCTTTAGGCCCCCTTCACACTTGTGCGACTTGGGACTGCAAAGTGGCATGACAAGTCATACCCTATAATTTCCAATATCTGTGCGACTTCAAGTGGCAGCAACTTCAAAGTAGTCCCTGCACTACTTTGGTGCGATTTTAGGTCCACAGACCTCAAGATTACACACGGCATTGCTTCAAGTTACGTCAAAGTCGCGTGACTTTCAGGTCGCACAAGTGTGAAAGGGGCCTTATAAATATATTCTTTGATTTTTTTTTTTACTCCAATATTAAGGAATATTGTACACTATGATAGTGCGCTATACTTTATTCCCTTGTGTGTTGACATACACAGTATCTTTGCACGCTTAGCTGCAAGGCTGAATTGTTGGAATCTTCTATGTCAGCCGTTTCCACCATTTTATATGCAGGAATCCTTGAAATGACTTTCAGATCTCAGGAAACCCCTGCTAATCATTACTAGATCCCATGGCACATTTGTGTGAATAGTATGTTAAAACATAAGAATAAATAACAGAATAAGGAACATAATATCAGAATATTTGATACCAAAGTCTACCTTATACAATTACTTCACTTTCAATGATAATAATGAAATGTAACAAATTAACATTCATGTAACATAAAAAAAAAAAATAAGATAATGAAAATTGTAGTGTTCAATCACATTGGTGATCAATGAAGTGCCCCTGATATTGATGGTCAGTGAGAAAAGAACCACCATACATTGGTGGTCATTGGGGGAAGGGCCTCCTTACACTGGTGGTCACCAGGATGAATGCCCCTTAGGCCCCTTCCACGTGGGGCGATCTCTGCCAGGAGTCTGCCTGCTCAGTGGGGAATCTGTCCGCTGATCCACGGTGAGCAGACAGATGGCTGGTCCGTGTCGACCTTGCTTATGCAGAACGGACACAGGCAGAGCCCGCTTTCCTCTATGGGCAGTCAGATGTAATCGGACCACCTGTCAGTTTACACCTGGCTGCCATCTGATCTGATCCACTAGATAAGACTGGACTGGACCAGACTGGATGTCAGCAGATCCAATTGGTCTACCCGTGTGAAAGGCACTTTACATTCATAGTGGGAAGAATGCCCCTACATTGGTGCTATTTGGAAGAATACCACTTATTTTGGTGGTCAATTGGAAGAATGCTCCTCACATCGGTGGTCAATTGGAAGAATGCTCCTCACATCGGTGGTCAATTGGAAGAATGCTCCTCACATCGGTGGTCAGTTGGAAGAATGCTGCTTGCATCGGTGGTCAGTTGGAAGAATGCTCCTCACATTGGTGGTCAGTGGGAAGAATGTCCCTTACATTGGAGATCAGTGAGAAGAATGCTCCTTACATTGGAGATCAGTGGGAAGAATGTCCCTTCCATTGGTGGTCAGTGGGAAGAAGGAGGAGGACACACCCAAGGAGCTCTCTGTGAGATCCAGCCCTTTTCAAGCCTGGGCCTTGCTTGCTAGCTTGGCCCAGGAACAATGCCTGATCCTGGGGGAGGCCCTGGGAGGGATCCCCCTGATGACACGGGGCCTAGTGAGGAGGAGGTGGAGGACCTGTCTGTGGGTCCAGGCCCCGGTGAGAATGCAGATGTCTTCAGCCAGAAGATTATCAATCGTTTTAGGGCGATTGGGAGAGCGGAAGAAAAACTTAAAGTTTTGAAGGCTGAACACAAATCCTTCAGAGCCAAATACTGCCAGGCCTGGAGTAAAAATCGTACAGCCATGAAGCCTGAATTACAGGATATGGAAGATAAGGTAAAGAAACAATCTTTATTGTTGGAAAAGTTGAAAGATAGAAGTGGAGCATTTAAAGAAAAATTTGACAATGAGAGGAGATTTGCCAGCCAAGCATCAGCAAGTTCTGTGGATCAGCAGCCTCAGTTAATGGATGACCAGGCTCCATCTGCCTCTGCACCTCTCCCCCCATGCCAGAACTGGGAATCGCCAGTGGCAACCAGCCAGGGGGTTGAGAGTGGACATGGATCCCTGACATTCATCCAGGAGATGGAGTCCCCCCTGAGAGCAGATAAGTTTGCATTCACTGATGATCCATCAGAAATCCCTGAGGATGGGCAGAGGAGATACAAACCAGCAAAGCCAGTACTGGTGGAGAAATCCCAGTACACCGTGCTGCCATCCAACATGTCTGCCCCACCTGCTGTAGTGGATGGTGTCCCAGGTGAGAAGGAGCTCTGCCTACAGCTACCTATTGGAGATTCTGCTGTGAACAAAGCCAGTACAGACATGCAGGGAAAATCCCTGACCGTGGAATCCCCGGACCATCAGATGCATGTGGATGGATCTGCATCTAACACCCCAGGCATGGATTCTGCTGGTCTGGCTGAGACCAGTAGTCCCACAGCAAGCAAAATGGCTGCCAGCTCCAAAGAGCCTGATTCATGTTCACCTGAGCCTCCCAGTCTTCCAGTGTTGATTGACCAGCTGATTTCTGGTGGGGGAGGGGATCAACATAGTGCTGGAAGTGTAGTGGAAGCAGCTATGGAAGTTACCTGCAATGTTTCACCTGTTGCTGTGTTAAAACAGAATGCCATTTCTACAACTGAAAACTCTGTCCCAGTGGAAGAGAAGATGCCAGCTGGAGTTCTTACCAGTGCAGCAGCAGCTATGGATTCTGCTGTGAAGACAACAGCAATAATAAATATCCCAGCAAGTATAAAAAATGACATTAATGTTAAAGCAATGAATGTGGTGGGTGGTGGTGAAGGGGTTAGTAATGCTGGGAAAGATAAAAATGACATTTCTCCTCCTGCTCAGCAGAGGAAAGATTCGATTGCACAGATCAATCCCGAATCTGTGCAATCGTTATCTGCTAAGTGTGTGTCAGATAATTTAAAAAAAACTGATGGATTTTCTGCTGGGAGGAATGTTGGAACCTATGCTTCAGCTTTGGGGAGTCACACCAGGGTGGGTGGTGGGAATTCTGTTATTAGTCAAAATTCAGGGAGGTTTGGTGGGTATAGGAGGAGGAATGTGGTACAGTTGAGGTGGGTGGGGGATGGAACTCCACCAGTAAGGGGGAGGGTGGCTGAGTTGATTTTGGAAATGGGGTTTAAAGCTTGTGATATTTTTGCTTTAATTTGCCCGGTGGGGAGTTATGAATTTGATTTGTCGTTTGTAAAACCTGAAAGTTTGGATCTCTTCTGGGAGAGATTTAGGAGGTGCAAGGGCCTTCAGCAGTGGAGTGGTTTGGTGCCAAAGGTGATCTCAAGGCAGCCTCTGATAAAATCAGTGACCATTTTGGTGCGTAACGAATCCATACCAGAGGCTGATTTATTAGTATGGCTACGCCGATATGGCGAGGTCCTCACTCCACTGCGGAAGGTCCTTGATGAGCATGGGATATGGACAGGGGCCTGGACAGTGTCACTAAGATTGGGGGTGCTGAGCGATGTAGTTCAGCACCTTCCCTGCTCAGCCTTTCTGGGTAGGGATAGGCTGACCATTTTCTACCAAGGTCAGCCTAAGGTGTGCAATAAATGTGGTGATAAAGGCCACTTTGCATCGTCCTGCACCCACAAGAAGTGCTCACTGTGCCAGGATTTAGGCCATTTGGCCAGAGAATGCACCCAGATTCGGTGCAATTTGTGCCAGCAGCTGGGTCACCCATATAGCCAGTGCCCAGAGGCACTGCATAACTTGCCAGGATTGGAGACTGAGCTGCAGAGGCTTGATAAAGAAGATGAAGCAGCTGAAGTTAGAGAGGAAATTGTTGTTGCCCCTCCTGTGTCTGTTGTGTCAGATTCTGTTTCCCCTAGTGAGGTGGTCCCTGAGTCTGTCCTTCCTGTGTCTGTTGTGTCAGATTTTGTTTCCCCTGGTGATGTGGTCCCTGAGTCTGTCCCTTCTGTGGTTGTTCCTACATCTACTGTGCGTAGATCCTCCAGACTAGCGGAAGCTGCTGGGGGGGCGGGTATAGTGGATCTTCCCCCTCGGCCTACTCCACCTCCAGTCCCTGTCTCTCGACACCGCAAACGCGGCCAAGAGGGTACAGGGGTGCTGGATGGTGGTGGGGTCGATGGGGTTGAGGGAGGGGTGTCCATGTCCCATGTCTCACCCTCTGTTGTGGAGGATTCGGATGAGGAGGGGTGGGAGAGGACAAGGAGGAAGAAAAAGAAGAAGAGGAAGACCAGTAAAGCGGTCGTTTCCTCCTTACAGTTAGAGCCAGGAGGGGTTCCTCTTGGCAACACATTTTCGGTTTTATCAGGGGAGGAGTTGGTGTCGGATTTATCTAATTCTTTATCATCTATGGATGAGGGGGAGTCACATAGTGTGAAGAGAGCTGTTTCGGGTGATGAGAGTGTGGTGGAGGTTAAGAAGCGACTACCCCAATCATCCTGATGGCAGTTCCCGCTCTGATAAAGGTGGCGACCATTAATGTCGCCAGCGTGAAATCTGCAAGAGCTCGTGATATTGCCTTATTTTTGCTCAGTGAGTTTGATGCTGAGATTTTATTTTTGCAAGAGACCTGGCTCAATACTTTGGCCGATGTCCATCTAGCAAAAAGGGAGTGGAGATGCGGTCCCTCCTTTTGGTCTCTTGCGGCTGAGCCTTGCAGCGGAGTTGCGGTTCTTTTTAAAACCGATATGGTAACGTGCCGGCGGGTAATTGAGGTAGAAATGGGGAGATGCATGGTCTTAGACGTCTCTGTTAGGGGGCAGGACCTGCGCCTCATCAATATCTATGGACCGCAGTCAAAATGGGACAGGAAATGCCTCTTCACAAAGATCAAGCCCTTCCTTTTTACATCCCAGCAGGTTGTCTTTGGAGGTGACTTTAACACCATAATTAGGCCTGAAGACAGGAGGGTCTCCATAGACAGGCTGGGTTATGATAGCGTTTTTCTTAGAGATATGGTTAGACAAGCAGGCCTGGTAGATGTGCACATTAAGCACTGCCCTGGCAGCACGGGATTCACGTTTCAGAGAGGGAATAGTCAGAGTAGGATAGATAGGTTTTTTTTAAAGGAGAACTCTGCTTTCTCGGCTCCGGAGTTGAGGGCGGTGGAGTTCTCTGACCACTGTATGCTGTCTGTGACTCTGAATGCCTCGGACACTCCACCCAGGGGAAGGGGTACCTGGAAACTGAATTCGGCTCTCCTGGAAGATGTAGAGGTAAGACAATCCTTTGAGGATTTTTTTCAGGCACAGGTTTCTATTCTGGACTTTTGCAGCAGTAAGTCAGAGTGGTGGGAGCTTGTGAAACAAAGGGCGATTGGACTTTTCAAGGCCATAAGTAAGAAGAAGCAGCTTGGTATGTATATTGCCTACCAGCATTTGCGGAGGAAGCTTGATCGTCTTGTCTCGTATGGAGGAGATCCAGGGGAGATCTCGGAGGTAAAGCTTCTTCTTAGGAAGTGTCAATACGACCGGCATGCCTCCTTGGTTCTGGAGAGAGATTATGGGAAATATCACTCGCCTGATCCTTACCAGAACTGTAAGCAAGGCATAGCAGTTAAGACGGTCATAGGTCTGAGGGATAGTACGGGTTCCCTGGTGAAGTCCAGATCAGGGATCCTGGAGATCTTCAGGTCATATTACGCAGACCTTCTGGGAAGAAAGGACCTTAGTCGGGACAGGATGGAAAGCTTTCTGGATTCTACTCCAGGATTGGGAAATGATACATTGCCTTTGATGGATTTGACAGAACCAATTTCAGCGGATGAGGTAGTTCGTGCTATAGAGAAGCTGGCTACCAAAAAGTCGCCTGGGCCAGATGGGTTGACAGCTGAATTTTACAAGTGTTTTAAGTCCATTCTGGCTCCCTTTTTAGCGGAGGTTTATAACAGCTGTTTAGAAGAGGGTTCTCTCCCTCCCTCCATGAGGCAATCCGCTGTGATTCTTCTGTCAAAAGGTAAAGACCCCTCAATAATTGAGAACTGGCGCCCCATCAGTCTTCTCAATGTTGATAGAAAGATCTTGGCGAAGATTCTTTTTTGGCGCTTGTCGTCAGTAGCAGGCGATTTGTTGTCCAATCATCAGCACTGCTCGGTCCAGGGCAGAAGTACCTTTTCAGCAATTTTAGCTGTCCGGGAGGCTTTGGAGCGATGCAGGGCTGCTGGATGGAGAAAGTACTTGCTGGCATTGGATCAGGCGAAGGCTTTTGATCGAGTCAATCATGAGTACCTGTATTTGCTACTTGGTAGATACGGCCTGCAGGGGAGGTTTATTGATTGGCTGAAAACATTATATAAAGGGGCTGAGAGCTTCCCACTTGTTAATGGTTGGGTTGGACGGCCTTTTGAGGTTGGCTCGGGTGTGCGCCAGGGGTGTCCTTTGAGCCCCCTGCTATATGTATTCGCAATCGACCCCTTCATAAGAAGGTTAGAGAGTGGATCGTTGTGTGGGGTGCCTTTGGGCATTGCTGGTGTGCCGCCTTTGAAGGTCGTGGCCTATGCCGATGATGTGTCTGTTATTATCTCTGGGATGGAGGAGGCGCAGGAGGTGGTCTCTGTGATAGAGCAGTACACTGAGGCTTCTGGCTCTAAAATCAATCATGAAAAGAGTGAAGTTTTCTGGATGGGTGAGGAGGGTGAAAGCTTCGAACTTCCGGATGCCTTCCCAGAGCCCCAGCAGGAAATTAAAGTGTTGGGCATCAAATTTGGTCCTGGTGACTATGGTCATCGAAATTGGGAAAGCAGGTTGTTGAATGCCAATGCCAAGGTGGCAAGCTGGAAGAAATGGAAACTTTCCTTGAGGGAAAGGGTTGACTTGATTAAAACTTACCTGATCCCAATCTTTTTATATGTCAGCTTTGTCTGTATCTTGCCGGAATCTCTCTATGCAAGGGTGTACAGCTGCTTTTTCCAACTGTTATGGGGAAATAGGCTGAACCTGATCAAACGCAATGTAACTTACCTGTCCAGGCGGGAGGGTGGTCTAGGAATGGTCAACCCTATAGTTTTCTTTTCTCTGCTTTTTTTAAAGTATAATCTTGGTAATATGTTAGCAGAGACCCCGCCGGGATGGGTGGGTATTTTTCAATCTTGGTTTAGGCCTTTTCTGCGATGCTGGGAAGATGGCGGGCCAGTGAAAAGTCTGAGAGTCCGACATGGCAAGCTTCCGGCTTATGTTGCCCCGTGTCTGAAAATACTTAGGCAGTGGCAGGTGACAGTGGGGGATATCAAGTCCCTCCCCAGAAAGCTTCTGGAGAAGAGGATTTTGGGCTCTGCTTTCAGTGTGTCGCTGACCTTAAGGGATTGCCCAGGCCCCGTAATGAGGGAGGGGTTGCGTTTAATTAACTTAGGAAGAATCCCTTTGAAGTTTAGGGATCAAGCCTGGCTCGCTTTCCATGGAAGGCTCTATGTGAGAGGGAACCTGAAGCATCGCCCTGTGGATGATCGGGATTGTCCTAGAGCGGAGTGTGTTGGTAAAGTGGAGTCTATGGACCACTTTTTGCTCCAGTGTCCCTTTAACATAGAGGTGTATAAAAGGGTGGGGAGGGCTCTAGGCATCCCCTTTCTCTATCGCATGAGTTATGCGGAGTGGGTGTACGGGGCATTCCTGACTCGCTGGGATTTTGATTTGGATACACTTTTTCTAGTTAGTATAGTTGTCCGTTACTTCACGTGGAATGCACGGTGCCAGATTACCCTGCGGAAGAAAGTCCTCCCCGTCGAGGTGGTGGTGTACGATATTCTGGGTGAGGTTGGGAAGATTCGGGGTCTTGAGAAGGGCAGGGAGCCTCGAGCGGTCTGGATAAGGGCGTGGAGGAATATCAGACCTGTTTTTGGTGAACTGTCAATCTCTGGGTGAAAAGCTTTTTTCCTATGCTATTTCTTTCACGCCCTTAGCTTTTGTTGGTTAATATCTTCATTTTTGAAGAAGGGCTGCATGCATAATGGGAGTGGTTTTGTTTCTTGACCTCGCAGGTTTGATGTCTGGTGTGGTGGTGTGAGTTTTATTAAGATTATTATCCCGGTAATGATGTGTTTCATGATGTGAGTTTTGTTTTTGCTGTAAAGGCAGTCTTTATTTGAGAGCAGAATTTGCTATGTATTTTTTTCCCCTTTTCATGTAAATATGTATATATTTATTTATGTATATTGTTTTTATGCTTATTGATTGCAAGACTTTTAATAAACAAAATTGGGAAGAATGTCCCTTACATTGGAGATCAGTGAGAAGAGTGCTCCTTACATTGGTGGTCGGTGGGAAGAATGTCCCTTACATTGGTAGTCAGTTGGAAGAATGTCCCTTACATTGGAGATCAGTGAGAAGAATGTTCCTTACATTGGAGATCAGTAAGAAGAATGCTCCTTACATTGGTGATCATTGGGAAGAATGCTCCTTACATTGGTGGTCAGTGGGAAGAATGCTCCTTACATTGGTGGTCAGTGGGAAGAATGCTCCTTACATTGGTGATCAGTGGGAAGAATGTCCCTTACATTGGTGGTCAGTGGGAAGAATGCTCCTTACATTGGAGATCAGTAAGAAGAATGCTCCTTACATTGGTGGTCAGTGGGAAGAATGCCCCTTACATTGGTAGTCAGTGGGAAGAATGCTCCTTACATTGGTGGTCAGTGGGAAGAATGCTCCTTACATTGGAGATCAGTAAGAAGAATGCTCCTTACATTGGTAATCAGTGGGAAGAATGCTCCTTACATTGGAGATCAGTAAGAAGAATGCTCCTTACATTGGTGATCATTGGGAAGAATGCCCCTTACATTGGTGATCAGTTGGAAGAATGTTCCTTACATTGGTGGTCAGTAGGAAGAATGCTCCTTACATTGGTGGTCAGTTGGAAGAATACCCTTTATATTGACGCCAAGCGGGTTAAATAAAAAATACATTTATATTTAATACATTTATACATTGTTGCAGTTAACTCTCAGCTTTGTATGCATATCAGGTCGAAAAATGTCTCTTGTAAAAAAATAATTGGTATGCAAAGCCAGGAAATCCTATAACTTTGGCTTCTCTTGCTGACATGGTACTAAATATATATATATTTTTAGTCTGAAAACAGGTTTTACACCACATAGTGAAAGAGCTGAGATAACAGGTAGACTCTATTCTTGCCAACTCATTTCTTGGCAGTGGAAGGTCTGTTGGTGGGCTCCCTGCATCAGAGCAGTTTAGAGCAGTGATCCTCAAACTGCGGTACTTTGCATACCTTTATCCGGCCCTTAAGACACTATTCTTCTCACTGACACCAATGATGTGGCACTATCATTCCCACTGACACCAACAATGGAGCACTATTCCTCCCACTGACACCAACAATGGAGCACTATTCCTCCCACTGACACCAACAATGGAGCACTATTCCTCCCACTGACACCAATGATGGGGCACTATACTTTGGCTAAAATGCTGGTCTGCGGATCAGACCTCAAAGAAGGTCTTGACTGATCTACCTTTTCAAGGTGATCACCTGTTTGCGGCTAACCTTGATGAGATTATCAAAGGTATTACAGGGGGTAAGAGTACCTTTCTCCCACAGGCTAACAAGGGTAAGGACTCTCGTAGTAGACGGGGTCCCTCCTTTTCAGCACACAAAATGTTTTTTTGTCCCTCAGGGACAAGTTATAAAGGATCAAAGTCCTTCAAGGCCTCCTCGGGTGGCTCCAAGTGACCCTGGTCTGGTAAACAGAAATCGGGTTTCTCCAGACCTGCGGATAAGACCCCTTCGGCGCGAAGGTGTACCTCACCCGTATCTGGGGTGGGGGGAAGCCTTTGCCGGTTCCCGGACCTATGGCTATCCCGTATACAAGACAAGTGGGTTCACTAGGTGATACAGTCCGGTTACAAGATCGAGTTTCAATCTGTCCCGCTGGTAAGGTTTTTTTTTTCTTCCAATGTACGACTGTACCCGGTTCGCTTACAGGCTCTCTTGGGGCGGTACAGGACCTGTTACAACAAGGAGTAATAGCTCCGGTTCGGTCCGGAATGCCCCTTTTCTGCCCCTTTATTACAAGGACTTTGTATAAAATAATGTGTAAATGAGTGTATATGGACCCTGAATTTTCAGTCTGCATGTATACCAACATCCCAAGGAATACATGTAAGAAAAACATTAACAGTCTTTCCAGGTAGCAAAGAAAAGTACATAGATTATAATAAACATTAGTAACCTCCCTTTTAACAATCATAAAATTGTACAAAATCGATCCCAGGGAACTCGCTCTATGCCACCTGAACAAAGAATGAGAAGCACATTTTGACATACAATGTATCTTTGCACATTGTCTCCTCTTATTAAAAGCCAACATTCTATCGTTGCCATAGAAACTGCTGACCGCACTGTCGCCTGACCGTGCTTGTGTAAGATGTAGAATTCTGCTGAAGATATCCCATTTTACTTTGAAAGTTACACAAGTGATACACAAAGAATGGGGTAAAAATGAAATATTTTGAGGGAAACTCCAGCTACATATATATATATATATATATATATATATATATATATATATATACATACACACACTATATTGCCAAAAGTATTGGGACGCCTGCCTTTACACGCACATGAACTTTAATGGCATCCCAGTCTTAGTCCGTAGGGTTCAATATTGAGTTGGTCCATCCTTTTCAGCTATAACAGCTTCAACTATTTTGGGAAGGCTGTCCACAAGGTTTAGGAGTGTGTCTATGGGAATACGTTTAAAAATAATTGCAAAGTTATGCGATCAACAGCGCATGTTCAAAAACATAAAAAGTGCATCAAATTTCATATAATATAAAAGAACCACTTCTAATAGTACGATAGTTCTTCGAGGTGCTAGTGCTTCTGAAAACGTCAGTTCTATGACGAAACACGTCAAGCTGTCACGTACGTCGCTATGTTTTTGCGCTTCAGCCCGGAACGCAGACAGGATTAGGCTCTTCCAGTGTGGTGGGACTCCCTCTTTTTAAGATAGTGAGTTTCTTTTACTGGACTCTTTTAACTGGTTTGTGAAATTGATATTTGCCCTATTGGGGCTAACTTGAATAAAACTGCCAAAACAAAATTACTACACCATGAGGAGATTTCTCTTTTTTTCATGCTTAAATGTTCCTAAGATTGGTGCCTGAAAACAGGCAACACTCTCCGGGAGATCACATCAAGCATCCCACTGAGATCAAGGAGATCTTGTAGGCTTATTTGGACCCTTTTTTTGCCATACATCATCTGGTGAGGGTGCATTTCTGCTATTTTATTCCCAGCACGGAGGGTGTCACCTTTGCTGTCATCTTTAAAGATTTTGCACATTGCACTTTTTGCACTTTATAGAAATTTTATCAGAAGGAGCACGGTCAGAAGGGGGAAGATTGAAAGGCATCAGCACGGTGTCTATGTGTTGGACTTTTTTTATGGGGACTGTTGTTGCAATATTTCTTGAAAATAGGATCGCAGGATTTGATATCATTTATATTCATTTATACACGTATTTTCACAATTGCACCGAGCACTTTAAGAACTATAGTACTATTAGAAGTGGTTCTTTTATATTATATGAGATTTAATGCACTTTTTATGTTTTTGAACATGCACTGTTGATCGCATAATTTTGCAATTATTTTTAAACGCATTTTATGACCGTTAGTGGTTTGAAACAGAAGCAGTTCTAGATATTATTCACAAATTTTAATCATTGTTTTGGCACGAGTATAATTTATATTCACATGTCTATGGGAATGTTTGACCATTCTTCCAGAAGCACATTTGTGAGGTCAGGCACTGACAAACACGTCTTCTCTGGGTCAAAAGCTCATTTCAAATGGTCAGTTGCAAGGTGGAAAACTGTTCTGTGGTCAGAAGAATCAAAATGTGACATTCTTTTTGACAACCATGGGCGCCGCATCCTCTGGACTAAAGAGGAGAGGGACCTTCCGGCTTGTTATCAGCGCTCAGTTCAAAAGCCTGCATCTCTGATGGTATGGGGTTGCATTCGTGTGTATGGAACAGGCAGCTTGCACATCTGGAAAGGCAACATCGATGCTGAAAGATATATTCAGGTTTTAAAGCAGCATATGCTCCATCCAGGTGACATCTTTTTCAGGGAAGACCTTTCATATTTCAGCAGGACAATACTAAACCACATACCACATACTGCATCTATGACAACAGTATGGCTTCAAAGTAGAAGAGTCAGGGTGCTTAACTGGCCTGTTTGCAGTCCAGACCTTTCCCCAAATGAAAATATTTGGCACATCTAGAAATTAAAAATATCACAAAGAAGACCCAGGGCTGTTGAGTAGTTAGAATCCTTTATCAGGTAAGACTGGGGCAACAGTCCTCTCCCAAAACTCCATCTTTCTAGTTCCTAGACGATAAGAGTGTTGTTAAAAGAAGAGGGGATGCTACATTGTGCTAAATGTTGACCTGTTCAAACTTTTTTGAGATTTTCCTGACATTAATTTCTTAAAATGGTACATTTTCTCAGTTTAAACATTTGATATGTTTTCTTTTTTTTTTTATTGTTAAAAAAATTTGGATTTATGAGACTTGAAAATCATTGCATTCTGTTTTTATGTTAATTTTACACAGCATTCAACTTTTTTGGAATTGGGGTTGTGTTTATACAATATAGTTACATAGTTAGTGAGGTTGAAAAAAGACATCAATCCATCCAGTTCAACCTATGATGAATGTGTGTGTGTGTGTGATTGCTGTCAATAGTACATTGTATACCCCTGTATGTTGTGATCTTTAGGGTTGCCATCTAATAGTTTTTTGAAACTATCGATGCTCCCTGCTGATACCACTGCTTGTGGAAGAGAATTCCACATCCTTACTGATCTGACAGTAAAGAACCCCTTATGCAGTTTAAGGTTAAACTGCTTCTCTTCTAGTTTTAGTGAGTGGCCCAGTGTCTTATTGAATTCCCTTTCTCTGAAAAGTTTGTTCCCTATGCTAGGGTCATCAGTTTGGTATTTGTACATTGCTATCATATCCCCTCTCAAGCGTCTCTTCTCCAGAGAGAATAAGTTCAATGCTTGTAGTCTTTCCTCATAGCTGATGTCCTCCATTCCCCTAATTATCTTAGTTGCCCTTCTCTGGACTCTCTCCAGTTCCAGCAAATCCTTCCTGAGGACCGGTGCCCGGAACTGGACAGCATACTCCAGATGTGGCCGGACCAGAGTCTTGTAGAGTGGGGTAATTATCGTTTTATCTCTGAAGAGGTTTTATAACTGGGTGTACTCTCTAAATCTAGTTTTAAATAATGTTATTACAAAAAGAATTTAAAAGTTTTCTCGCCTGAATCATACAGGAATGTGGCCCACTTTCCTGTCAGTGCGGTGTGATTTTTAGCCCATTCATTTGAAAGGGATGAAATTGCATAAAAATTAGAGCATGCACAACTTTTCAAAAATGCACTGCACTTGCCACCTTCATTTGGGGGCGTCGTTAGGAAAATATTGACACCGGCAGCAGATCGCACACCCAGTGTATTTTGAATGCAATGTGGAAAACGCAACGGAATGCTCTTTTCCTGCACCGCGTTCTGGTGTTAACCAGCAGTGAATGTCATTTCTGCTGTGATTACGACAGTGCTTTCTTCTAAAGGAATATTGTTTCCTTGTTATTGAATGCTTTATTTGTCCTCATAAACAGTACATCCTCCCAATGTATTTAGAGCAAACCTCTGCCAATCTCAGTATAATATTGGCACTGTTATCGGTGATATAATACACTTTCTGTTGTGATAACCTTTTTTGCTATGGTAATTGTTAGGTTAAAGGACAAATGCAATTTAAAAGAAAATGCATTTTTCTTCCTTACCCCCTTCTCCTTACTTACCCTTACTCCCCCAGCCCCTCCACAGATGCATACTTACCTGGATCTGATGGCCGCGGTTCTTCCATTTGTTTACATACAGAGGTGCAAATCTTCATTGTCCTGGTCGCACCTGTGCAACAGTGCCCTGGACTGTCTTAGATCATCTACAACTCCATAGAAGTCTTTGGATCTATAACGTGCAGACATGATTAGAACAGTGAAGACTTTCACCATTGAATGCAGAAGGGCAGAACAGTGTCCATCAGATTAGGATAAGTGTGCATCTGTAGAGGAAGTGGGTTACGTCAGGGGAAAAGCCAAATGGGATAAGTGCCCTTTGTTTTACAACTTCATGCCCTTAGGACATACCCAAACGCCCTCGGGTTGAAGTGGTTATACTGGGATGATGGGTGTAACTTTATTACTTCTACAGGATGCAGAAGAGGAGAACAGTGGTCGTCAGATTATGGTAAGTGTGTATCCGTGGAGGAGGTGGGTTGGATCAGGGGAAAAGCCAAATAGGTTAGGTGCCCTTTGTTTTATATCTTTATGCCCTTAAAGAGGAAGTAAACCCTCCTCTGCAACTTTTACCTATAGGTAAGCCTATGATAAGGCTTACCTATAGGTACTGTAAATATCTCCTAAACATGCACCGTTTAGGAGATATTTACCTTACATACAGCCAGTGACATCACTGGCACATGCGCTCTGAAGGAACGGCCGCTGGTGCCGGTCCTTCAGAGCCCCGTGCCGTGACCGTCGGCTCCCGTGCGCGTGCGCGGGAGTGACATCACCGCGGCTCCGGCCAATCAGATGACCGGATGCCGCTATCCCGGAAGACGGGCGACTGGACATGTCGCCCGTCATACAGGTAAGCGGGCGGCACGGTGGGGGCTCGTTCTAAGGTAAGTATTTCATAATGAGCTAGTATGCGATGCATACTAGCTCATTATGTGTTTTTCTTTCAGGTTGAAAAACATTTTTTTATGGGTTTACAACCTCTTTAAGATGTACCCATACGTCCTCAGGTTGAAGTGGTTATACTGGGATGATGATTGCAGCTCAATCATTTCTACAGGCTGCAGAAGAGCAGAACAGTGTCCATCAGATTAAGGTAAGTATGCATATTTGGAGGTGGTGGGTTAGGTCAGGGGAAGAGGCAAATAGGATAAGTGCCCTTTGTCTTACAATTTATGCCCTTAGGATGTACCCAAACATCCTCGGGTTGAAGTGGTTATACTGGGATGATGGCTGTAACTTGATCACTTCTACAGGATGCAGAAGAGAAGAACAGTGGTCCTCAGATTAAGGTAAGTGTGTATCTATGGAGGAGGTGGGTTGGATCAAGGGAAGAGCCAAATAGGATAGGTGCCCTTTGTTTTACAACTTCATGCCTTTAAAGAGGAAGTAAACCCTCCTCTGACACTTGTACCTATAGGTAAGCCTATATTAAGGCTTACCTATAGGTACTGTAAATATCTCCTAAACATGTATCATTTAGGAGATATTTACATTTGATGCAGCCAGTGACGTCACTGGCGCATGCGCTCTGAAGGAACGGCCGATCGTGCCATTCCTTCAGAGCCCTGTGCCGTGACCGTCGGCTCCCGCGCGCGTGCGCGGGAGTGATGTCACCGCGGCTCCGGCCAATCAGATGGCCAGATGTCGCGATCCCGGAAGACGGGCGACTGGACATGTCGCCCGTCATAGAGGTAAGAGAGCGGCGTGGCGAGGGCTCGTTCTAAGGTAAGTATTTGATAATGAGCTAGTATGCGATGCATACTAGCTCATTATGTGTTTCTCTTTCAGGTTGAAAAAAAAAAAATAATAATTTTTTTACAACCTCTTTAACCACTTAAGCCCCGGAGGATTTTCCTGCTAAACGACCAGGGGGTATTTTGCGATTCGGCACTGCGTGACTTTAACAGACAATTGCGGGGTCGTGCGACGCTGTATCTAAACAAATTTGGCGTCCTTTTTTTCCCACAAACAGAGCTTTCTTTTGGTGGTATTTGATCACCCGTGCGATTTTTACTTTTTGCGCTATAAACAAAAAAAGAGCGTACATTTTGCAAAAATAACAATATTTTTCACATTTTTTTATATGAAATTCCCCCAAAAAAATGTAAAAATCAAAATTTTTTAAAATTTTTGGCCAATTTGTTTTATGCTACCTATGTTTGGTAAAAAAAAAATCGCAAAAAGCGTATTTTGATTGGTTTGCGCAAAAGTTATCGCGTTTACTAACAAAGGGAAAGATTTCTGTCATTTTTGGTGTTTTTTTTTTTTAACGTGTAATGGCGGCGATCTGCGATTTTTTTTGCGGTACTGCGACATTGGGGCGGACAGATCGGACCCTTGACTGACTTTTTTGACACTTTTGGGGTTACCAGTGACATTTCTACAGTAATCAGTGCTATATATATGCACTGTTACTGTAAAAATACACTGGTAGTGAAGGGGTTAACTTTATTTGGGAGGGAGGGGCTGTGTGTGTCCCTAGGGGCGTGCTTTCTACTGTGATTGGCTGTGGCTTGAGCTGTAAGGACACTGATCAACGGATCTACATACTAGATCCGAGTGATCAGTGTCTTTACAGAGAGGAGAATGACAGGTGGCTTGTTTACACAAGCTGCCTGACATTCTCCCTCTCCCCCGCCGATCGCCGAGTGACCGGCGGACATCGGGTCCGCTGGTCACACGCGCGGGGGGGTCCATGACCACGCGGGAGCGGGAGCGTGCCTCAGCGGGCGCGCACTCGCTCCCCAGAGCCTCACAGGCGAGCGACGTAGACCTACGTCACTCTGCCTGTGAGGGGCTGACTGCCGCAGTAAATATACTGTGAGCAGTCGGCAAGCGGTTAAGATGTACCCATACGTCCTCAGGTTGAAGTGGTTATACTGGGATGATTGCTGTAACTTGATCAGTTTTACAGGATGCAGAAGAGCAGAACAGTAGTCATCAGATTAAGGTAAGTATGCATCTGTGGAGGAGGTGGGTTAGGTCAGGGGAAGAGGCAAATCGGATATGTGCCCTTTGTTTTACAACTTAATGCCTTTAGAATGTACCCATACATCCTGGGGTTGTAGTAGTAACACTGGGATGATGGCTGTGGCTCAGTTACTTCTACAGGATGTAGAAGAGCAGAATAGTGGCCATCAGATTAAGGTAAGTGTGCATCTGTGGAGGAGGTGGATTAGGTCAGAGGAAGAGGCAAATAGGAGAAGTTCCCTTTGATTGACAAATTCATGCTCTTAGGATGTACCCATACGTCCTCAGGTTAAAGTGGTTATACTGGGATGATAGCTGCAGCTTGATCATTTCCACAAGGTTCTAAATGGGAGCCCGGGACCTCTGCGGCTGCTCCTGGAATTCCGTCACTACGAGTTTTTTTTTTTTTTTACTTACAAACAGGGCTGATGCAAGGATTTTTGACACCCTAGACAAAACCTCATTTTGCCGCCCCCCCCCCCCACCCCCTCCCGGCTCTGCCCCTGACTCCACCCCCTTTGCCCTGCCTATATATACGGTGGAGGTGGCGGTGGTGGAAATTTTTGAGGTGCCTCTCTACTTATTTCCTTAGGCCTGGTCCGCAGACCTGCACCTGCGCCTCTGAACCTGGCATGCAGACAAATAGTGGCAGCACCGGCTTACTTTCAAATGCCAGCCATGGTCTGCAGGCTAGGGTAGTATATAGAAAGGCTAGGGTGGTATAGGGGGTGCCCCTTCCCTCCAATCAGCTCTCAGCCCTCCTCACTGAGCGCTGCAGAGTGTAACTTCAGCTCCTTTTTTCTGACAGCCCAGACAGGCTGTATAAAGTCTACACTTTGAACGGATGTAGAGAAAAGAAGACTGCAGATAAACAGGTACAACTTATGTGGGAGGATTTCTTTCATCTCTGTGTATCAAATAATATTCCTGACAAGCTAGGATTGCTAACTGTCACATTTGCTTATGTTCTCAACCAAACCATCAAATGTCTGGTGTTATAGCTTATCACATCTGTGGCACTATGGTAGTTCCAGGTCAAACAGAAGCTAAGTTGGCAGCTGCCTTGGCTAAAAAGCTTAGGAGGGTTTGGTTCTCCTTTAAATAGCATAATCAGCCATAGAGAAACATTATCCAGCTAGATGGATGAGAAGTATGCAGGGCCATCTAGTGGTGGGATGACCAACCTGCAGCACAACAATGCATATTGCACCCTGGGCAAGGTAAGCTCCAATCCAGCTAAAACGGCCATACATGACACAACCCACAACTGAAAATAAAAAAAAAATACTGTATATGCATTCTAAACAGATTCCAAAAAGTATTTAACCACTTTACCACCGGAGGATTTTCCTGCTAAAAGACCAGGGGTTATTTTGCGATTTTTTACTGCGTGACTTTAACGGACAATCGCGCGGTCGTGCGACGCTGTACCTAAACGAATTTCACGTCCTTTTTTTCCCACAAACAGAGCTTTCTTTTGGTGGTATTTGATCACCTGTGCGATTTTTTGATCACGCGCTATAAACAAAAAAAGAGCGTAATTTTTGCAAAAACAACAATATTTTTCACTTTTTTTTATATGAAATTCCCCCAAAAAAAAATGTAAAAATCAAAATTTTTTAAAATTTTCGGCCAATTTGTTTTACGCTACCTATGTTTGGTAAAAAAAATCGCAAAAAGCGTATTTTGATTGGTTTGCGCAAAAGTTATCGCGTTTACTAACAAAGGGAAAGATTTTTGTCATTTTTGGTGTTTTTTTTTTTAACGAGTAATGGCGGCGATCTGCGATTTTTTTTGCGGTACTGCGACATTGCGGCGGACAGATCGGACCCTTGACTGACATTTTTGACACTTTTGGGGGTACCAGTGACATTACTGCAGTAATCAGTGCTATATATATGCACTGTTACTGCAAAAATTACACTGGCAGGGAAGGGGTTAACAGTATTGGACAGGGAGGGGTTAAGTGTGTCCTAGGGGCGTGATTCTAACTGTGTAGGGACATGGCTACTAGTGTAAAAACAAAGATCAACAGTTCTACATAGTAGAACTGTTTGATCTTCACTTTTACACAGGGAGAACTGACAGGTGGCTTGTTTACACAAGCCGCTCTGTCTTTCTCCCGCTGTAGCGGCGATCGTAGTGTGACCGGCGGACATCGGGTCCGCCAGTCACACTCCCGCACTCCTCCGTGAACGAGCCGAGGCGGGCGCGCGCCTCGGCGGGCGCGCGCCCGCCCGCTATTGGCTCTGGAAGGAGTGACAGGCGAGCGACGTAGACCTACGTCACTCTGCCTGGCCGGGGCCGACTGCCGCAGTAAATATACTGTGCGCAGTCGGCAAGCGGTTAAGGACACAAAAGAATCCAGTGCTTCCCAAAGGGAACGCAATGACAAAAATGGGAACTGTACACAATACAAAAGCATACACAAGGTCTGAACCACAACCAAATACACCAAGACTTATAAAAATCACCACTGTATTGTTAGTCAGTGATAAAAACCTCAAATATTACAGCATGAAATCAGAAATTAAAACGAGAAATGAATAATTAAAAACCATCATTAAACTTTTGCTGGACATAATGATTGCAATTTCCACTCCAGAACACTTGGGGTACATTTGAGAGCATATGAATGTGGCCAGCTATAATTATTATTAATATTGTTACTATTATGGGTGTGGGTAGAACCACAAACCAGAGAGTGTAGATGTAATAAAAGATACACTATATTGTCAAAAGTATTGGGACACCTGCCTTTACACACACATGAACTTTAATGGCATCCCAGTCTTAGTCCGTAGGGTTCAATATTGAGTTGGCCCACCCTTTGCAGCTATAACAGCTTCAACTCTTCCCAGAAGGCTGTCCACAAGGTTTAGGAGTGTGTCTATGGGAATGTTTCACCATTCTTCCAGAAGCCCATTTGTGAGGTCATGCACTGATGTTGGATGAGCAGGCTCGGCTCGCAGTCTCTGCTCTAATTTATCCCAAAGGTGTTCTATTGGATTGAGGTCAGGACTCTGTGCAGGCCAGTCAACTTCCTCCACCCCAAACTCACTCATCCATGTCTTTATGGACCTTTCTTTGTGCACTGGTGTGCAGTCATGTTGGAACAGTAAGGGGCCATCCCCAAACTGTTCCCACAAAGTCGGGAGCATGAAATTGTCAAAAATATCTTGGTATGCTGACGCCTTAAGAGTTCCCTTCACTGGAATTATGGGGCCAAGCCCAACCCCTGAAAGACAACTCCACACCATAATCCCCCCTTCACCAAAGGATTTGGACCAGTGCACAAAGCAAGGTCCATAAAGACATGGATGAGTGAGTTTAGGGTGGAGGAACTTTTCTGGCCTGCACCTCAACCTGATAGAACACCTTTGGGATGAATTCGAGTGGAGACTGCAAGCCAGGCCTTCTTGTCCAACATCAATGCCAGACCTCCCAAAGGGGCTTCTGGAAGAATGGTAAAACATTCCCATAGACACACTCCCAATACTTTGGACAATATAGTATATATATGAAAGCCGGATACACAAATAAAAGGAAACAAATGAAACTGATCTTGGTTTGATCGGATGCTTTTGGACCCCAGATCTCTCAGTAAAGAGTACCTGCCACTGCTCAGGCTATCACAAGGGATGTTGTTCATCTCTTGTGAGTGCAATAACGTTTCCAACAGATACAACAAATTCTTCAGGCTTGCTAACCCCGTTGTATCTCTACTTCCGACTAAAACAACACTCGGCACACCTCAGTAGTGGACAGAATGAGGTATGCAGATGATCTTGCCTTCAGGATTTCTGATACTAATGGCCCAGGCTTAAATGTTTCCATCTAAGCGATGGATCTCCACTCAGTTGATGTAGATGGACCGCCCCAGATTCCAGTTGGCCTTGATTGATAGGAAGGTAATTGAGACTTGGACTGGTTCCTATGTGGCTTGGGGATATACATGAAGTCCCAAAGGGCTTCTTTACAAAAGGTCCCTCACTTGCAGTCAATTTTCTCCATTATCTTCAGGTGAGCATATGGATAATAGTATCCGTACTCCATGGCCACCTTTCTCTGGACAAGGCATTGAACATGTGAGAACCTGTTGAGTTTTTGCCCGTCTCCTGTCCCACGTGGGGTATAAAGGGTCTCCACTTTCTGGATCAGATTGGAGTAGACGTCATACTGTGCCTGGGCATTAGTGCGAAGTGGGGATAGATCTGGGACCCTAGTGGCATAGGCCTCACAGAGCCCCAAGTTCCTTGTGCACTTCATGAAAACAACTGCTGCCTCTGTCTCTTCACTGAGTGAACTGGAACTGGCAGAGATTTTTCTTCCTTCAGTTCCCCAGTCCCACTCAGCCTCTACTTCTGATCCCCAGATCAGAAGTAGAGGCATCCCTCTTCCAGGGACCAGTAACGAGTAACGATACTGGAAACTGTGTGACCCCACTTTAATGGCCAAGCCATTCCCTCTTCCAGGGACCCGTAACTGAATACTGGAAACTGGGTGAACCCACTTTAATGGCCCCAACCTCCCCTTCACTGGACGAGTTGGAGGACTTAAATCCCTGGGCCCTTTGACTCCCCTCTGCCTTTTTAAGAGTCAAACTGATTGCTGCTGTAACTGCTACCAATGTACCTTGTGACCGCTGCTCAGCTCTGACAATTTGTGTGCATTGCACCTATGAGATGTGGGTCTCCCTGCTTTGGCAGAAGGTTGTGCAGGTTTTCATTACTGGTCCCGGCCCCAGTGGTACTCTCTGCACTCTCCGTCCTCTTCCAAAAGGGATAGCCACTATAGGTGTCTGCAGTTCTGAAGTGGTTCCTACTTCCCAGTTCACATACAATCTCCTGGGCTGGCAATCACTCCTCTAGCTTCAGCAGCATGTCACCACAGTGCGCACACTGACCACACGCCAACAGCCGCATGGACACATTCAGGCATCTGCTACATACCAACCAAGGAGCTCCGTGTCCCCTCCGCTGCACAAGGCCAGATTTCCATTGGGCATCATTTGGACCCCTGTGTCCTACAAGCTCGGATTCTGCGATTCAGTCTGCTCTGCAGGTTATCTGCCAACACGTGGGATAGCCCCTGTGTTCCAGCTCACTCCAGCATCCACCATCTTGCTCCTCCACACACGTGTCTGCTCCTCAGCTACACCCGATGACGGAAGTGACATCTCGGGTCCCTTCCTCCACTCGGATTGGCGCCAGGCCACAGCCCCAGACTAGCTGACTCTTTGGTGGTTGGTCCTCCTGCAAGGCAGATCTCTTTGGCCACTCTCTCCCGCACGGCACAGTAACTCCTTTGGTGCTGCCATAATGCTGCCCAGCCTGCACGAATGGTACTGCAATGAAGATTGTGTTCCCTGCCACAGATACACATACATCTGCCTCTTCTGTCTGTACTTGAGCTCCAGTTGCACTTTTTCATTCACAAGCCAACCGAACTCCCTCACTGCTGTTAGAAATTGTCCCACTGTAACTGACTGCATGGCAGACATTTTCTTCCACAGCATATGTACTGACATAAAGTGCAGTGCAAATACAGCGCAAAGAAAGGGGGTGTTAAAAATGAAATATAATGGTTAGCTAAAATGCATATTACCATTAATAAGTGAAATAAAATAAAACCAAAATGCAGCTGTTCATAAATAATGGTGATAACCAAAATTCTCAAGTGCAAAAATGTAAGAACTCAGCGCAAATCAGTATTGAATGTGAACAATACACAAAAATGTTATCTACAATGTAGAGCTCTTAAAAGTGCACCGTGCAATATTAAGTGCAAAAATGTGCAAAAAAATTGCAAAAAAAATTTCCGGTCTACGCCTTAGCGATACCTCACTTCCGGTACGGTGGAACGCACGCCGTAACCACGGAGCGTCCAAGCAGCACCATACAGTCAGGAAGGACGAGACTATTTGTATTATACGCCTGCTATAAGCTACAAAATGTGAGTTTTGATTTTAGATTTGCACAATAAACTTTTATAATCGGATTTACACTATTGTGAGCATCCTCTCTCCATTTATATGCATCGGGGTATTTGAACCATTGGAGGTACACCTGTCTTGGAGAAGTGTGGCAGCTGGTTCCTTACTAGGACACAAGCTTTGTCGATCCTTATAGCTATATAGCGTAGGGGTCATTTTTGTCCGGTAAGTGAATACCCAAAGGGGGAGGATCGGCACCTTTTCACTGCACCGAAATGATTGCATGATTGTGCACTTTCTTCTTGGTACTCCAGCACTTTCGTGGGACCCATTTGGAATTGCCTATATGTACTGACATAACCTGTGATGCGCCGATCCCCCCCGTCCTGGGTCACTGCTTTCTTGTCTATAACTTGAAAGCACACTTGCACCAGTTACTGTAAAGCAGACATGATTTTCTCCTACAATACAGCACATCCTTTCTCCATCGACACTCCAGCACTTTACGTGAGAAGACATATTGTTTCCTAGGTAAATGTCCAATCGTTGCCAATAGCAAGCACTACTATGACTATGACTGTACAGCAGACATCACTTTCTCCACTGACACTTCAGCACTTTGCTTGAGAAGACATAGCGTTACTTGGGCAAATACTCGGCCGGTAGCAACCACTGCTGTAATTCAGAGGAAATCCTGTACAACGCCCCCAAATGTAGCACTGTCCTGGTAGGGTTTGCGGTATGATGACTTCTTGGGCCTCCTCTGATTACCAGCAGTCACTTATTGTACAGTTCACACATTCATCCCTACTCCCAATGGCTCATCACTCTAAAAACAGTCCAGGGGTTTTGCTTTTGCTTTTTATTGTAGAACTTGGATGGGAGAAGGAAATAGTGGGATACTCCAACTGGAACTATGTACATTGGATAAGGACAACTCTCACTTGGCCTCACCAGGTTGCTTGTGGAAGCAGTTACACCGCTTTGACCATATTGCCCCATGTATGGAAAAGGTTAAGTCTCCTTGCTCTTTCTCCAGCAATACACTTATTTAACTACATTATCTACATTATCTTCAGGACACTCTCTAGCATCCCCTTGTCCACTGACTCTTCTAGCTGCAGGGGTGGCCCCCTCAGGTCAGGCCCCTTGACACAGATCTTTACTCACTGTACTGCAGAATCAGATCCTTCCAGTGTCCCCCTTCCAGTCAGCTCTGTGGGACCTCCGGGTTCAGTTCCTCTCTAGCTCTTTAGGTGCTCAGGTCGACTACATGAGGCCGCATGGCAACTTTTACAGAGGAGGAGGCAGCCGCCCCCTCCCTCTGGGATTCCGCTCTCCAGCTGAAAGACCCTGAGTACATGTGCTTCTAGCTTGTATATAGTATCCCAGCATGCACCGAGGCACTTTCCTCTACCAATCACCAGGGCTGTTCCAAAACCTGTGCACATTTGTCAGGTTTCCTCCCACTGTCCAATATTCCTCCCTATTGGAAATGTGTGAGACACTCTGCAGACTGAATTGCACCTGATTACCATGAGCAGACCTCACTAGCAGATCCTGTTCTCTGATAGGCAGAGAACAATGTAGATTTACCTGGAAATCCTTCTGGTAAGCAGACAGGATCCAAAACTATATTCTCTCTTGCTAGCATCTACCTAGGAGGGTGCTACATGTGTCTACAGTGATCCCACGTGACCCGAGTTAACTTTTATACAGCTGACAGAAACACAAAAATATCTTCTCCTGTCAGATTTTAAGGGGAAGTGGTTGCAAAGAGAATTTAGAAATGTGCTTAACAGTTCCCATGATTAGGCAACACAGTTAAAGATTTTATGCATTACTAAAAATGTTTAAGCTTTAAAGTGACATGAAATTGGAACAGCAAGGATGAAAGTGAGAAGAGAGATCCAGGCAAGGGGTGCAGGGGGAGAGTGAGGAATAAGAGGGAGATGGTAGAAGGACAAGGGGAAGAAAATAGGGAGATGAGAGGAGGGATTGGCGATAATGGAGGGGGGGGGGGGGGCAGAGTGAAGAGGGAGGGTGTGCAGAGTGTAGATTTGGAGAGCTGGGGACATGCAGAAAAGAGATAGAGATAAATTGGGGATGGCAGACTGGAGATGGGATGGAAAAATTAGGATGGGAATTAGGGAAATTGCGGAATGGAGAGGATGGGAGAGGGAGAGGGAGAAGGCAGATTAAAGATGAGGGGGAGATAGCAGAGAGAAGACAAGGGAGAGACATCAGAGTAAAGGGGAGAAGGAAAAAAGTAGATGAGGGGGTATGTCAAAGTGGGAGAGTGGAGAGATGGCAGAGATAAGATAAGGGGAGATGGCAAAGTGGAGGGGGGTAACAGAGAGAAGATGGGGGGAGGGGGGTAACAATGGGATGGGGATGGCAGATGGAAGATGATGGGGTATGGCAGAGTGGAGGGGAGTTGGCGGAAAGAAGGTGAGGGGGTATAGCAGAGTGGAGGGGAGATGGCAGAAGGAAGATGAGGGGCAGAGTGAAAGGGAACTGGTGGAGTGGAGTAGAGATGGCATAAAATGAGGAGAGATGGCAGAGTCGAGGGGAGGTAACAGAGAGAAGATGAGGGGGTGGCCACAGGAAGATGGAGGGGAGATAACAGAAAGAAGATGAGAGGTTATGGCAGAATGGAGGGGAGATGATGGAAAGAAGAAGGGGGGGGGGGTTACATAGTTACATAGTTAGTGAGGTTGAAAAAAGACATCAGTCCATCCAGTTCAACCTATGATGTGTGTGTGTGTTTGCTGCTAACCGTACATTGTATACCCCTGTATGTTGTGGTCTTTAAGGTGCCCATCCAATAGTTTTTTGAAACTATCGATGCTCCCTGCTGATACGACTGCTTGTGGAAGAGAATTCCACATCCTTACTGCTCTCACAGTGAAGAACCCCCTATGCATTTTAAGGTTAAACCGCCTTTCCTCTAGTTTTAGTGAGTGGCCACGTGTCTTATTGTATCTCCTTTCTCTGATTTTTCCATATGCTAGGGTTGCCAGTACAATATTTGTACATTGATATCATATCCCCCCTCAATCGTCTCTTCTCCAGAGAGAATAGGTTCAGTGCTTGTAGTCTTTCCTCATAGCTGATGTCCTCCATTCCCCTAATTATTTTTGTTGCCCTTCTCTGGACTTTCTCCAGTTCCAGCACATCCTTCCTGAGGACCGGTGCCCAGAACTGGACAGCATACTCCAGATGTGGCCGGACCAGAGTCTTGTAGAGTGGAAGAATAATCTCTTTATTTCTGGAGTGAATCCCCTTTTTTATAAATGCCAGTATTTTGTTGGCTTTGCTTGCAGTGGCTTGGCATTGCATGCCACTGCCAAGCCTGTTGTCTACCAGTACCCCCAGGTCCTTTTCCATCCTAGACTCACCCAGAGGTTCCCCCCCCCCCCTAGTGAGTAGCTTGCTTTCTGGTTTCCAGGTGCATTACTTTACATTTTTCAACATTAAACCTCATCTGCCATGTAGTTGCCCACCCCATAATTTTGTTCAGGTCTGCTTGTAAGGTTTCCACATCCTGCCCAGAAGATATTGGAATGCTTAGTTTAGTATCATCCGCAAATACTGAGATTTTACTCGATATCCCCTCCTCTAGATCATTTATGAATAAATTAAACAGGATTGGCCCCAGGACAGAACCCTGGGGGACCCCGCTTTCCACACCCGCCCAATCTGAGTACTCCCCATTAATCACCACCCTTTGCAACCTCCCCTGGAGCCAGTTCTCTATCCAGGTACTCACCTTATGGTCCATACCTACCTTCCTTAGTTTGAACAGTAAGCGTTTGTGGGGAACGGTGTCAAAGGCCTTTGCAAAGTCCAGATACACCACATCCACAGGCTTACCTTTATCTAGGTGGCAGCTCACTTCATCATAGAAGGTTAATAGATTGGTTTGGCACGAACAATTTTTCATGAATCCATGCTGATTACTACTAATAATACCGTTTTCATTACTAAAGTCTTGTATGTGGTCCCTTAACATCCCCTCCAAAATCTTGCAGACTACTGATGTTAGGCTGACCGGCCTATAGTTACCTGGGATATATCTCAGCCCCTTTTTAAATATTGGTACCACGTTGGCTTTTTTCCAATCAGCTGGCACCATACCCGTCTGTAAACTATCCTTAAAGATCAAGAATAATGGTCTGGCAATCACCTGGCTGAGCTCTTTAAGAACCCTCGGGTGCAAGCCATCCGGTCCCGGTGATTTATTTATGTTAAGTTTCTCTAGTTTATGGCAGAACGGAGGAGAGATGGGGTATGGCAGAACGGAGGGGAGAAGATAGAAAGCGGATTATGGGGTAAGGCAGACTGGAGGGGAGATGATGGAAAGAAGATGAGGGGGTATGGTAGAATGGAGGGGAGATGGTGGAAAGAAGATGAGGGGGTATAGCAGAATGGAGGGGAAATGATGGAAAGAAGATAAGGGGGTATGGCAGAATGGAGGGGAGATGATGAAAAGAAGATGAGGGGGTATGGCAGAATGGAGGGGAGATGATGGAAAGAAGAAGGGGGGGTATGGCAGAACGGAGGGGAGATGATGGAAAGAGGATTATGGGGTAAGGCAGAATGGAGGGGAGATGATGGAAAGAAGATGAGGGGGTATGGCAGAATGGAGGGGAGATGATGGAAAGAATCTGAGAGGGTATGGCAGAATAGAGGGGAGATTATGGAAAGAAGAGGGGGGGGGGTATGGCAGGATGGAGGGGAGGTGATGGAAAGAGGATTATGGGGTAAGACAGAATGGAGGGGAGATGATGGAAAGAAGATGAGGGGGTATGGCAGAATGGAGGAGAGATGATGGAAAGAAGATGAGGGGGTATGGCAGAATGGAGGGGAGATGATGGAAAGAAGATGAGGGGGTATGGCAGAGTGGAGAGGAGATGATGGAAAGAAGATGAGGGGGTATGGCAGAATAGAGGAGAGATGATGGAAGGAAGATGAGGGGGTATGGCAAAATGGAGGGGAGATGATGGAGAGAAGATGAGGGGGTATGGCAGAATAGAGGTGAGATGATGTAAAGAAGATGATGGGGTATGGCAGAATGGAGGGGAGATGATGGAAAGAAGATGAGGGGGTATGGCAGAGTGGAGAGGAGATGATGGAGAGAAGATGAGGGGGTATGGCAGAATAGAGGTGAGATGATGTAAAGAAGATGATGGGGTATGGCAGAATGGAGGGGAGATGATGGAAAGAAGATGAGGGGGTATGGCAGTGTGGAGAGGAGATGATGGAAAGAAGATGAGGGGGTATGGCAGAATAGAGGTGAGATGATGTAAAGAAGATGATGGGGTATGGCAGAATGGAGGGGAGATGATGGAAAGAAGATGAGGGGGTATGGCAGTGTGGAGAGGAGATGATGGAAAGAAGATGAGGGGGTATGGCAGAATAGAGGTGCAATGATGGAAAGAAGATGAGGGGGTATGGAAGAGTGGAGGGGAGATGATGGAAAGAAGATAAGGGGGTATGGCAGAGTGGAGGAGAGATGATGAAAGGGGGATGTCAGAGTGGAGGGAGGGGGTAACAGAGAGAAGATGAGGTGGGATGACAGAGGGAAGATTGGAGGGTATGACAGATTGTGAGGGGGGGGGGGTAGAGAAAAAATTAGGGGGAATAGCAAAGTGAAGAAGAAGGGGGGGTGGCAGAGAGAGAATGAGGGGGGTGGCAGATTGTGGGGGGAGCAGGAAGAAGAGGGGGGTTGCAGAGAGAAGATTGGGGAGGAAGTGTATTATTAGTTTATTGCTAAATATGGGGATAAAGGATAATGTATTTTTGTGAAGAAAAATCATAGTGGTTTGGTATCTTTTTTCTTAATCTGCAATGTCTTTCCTCCTCGTTATTATTTTTGTTTCTTCTTTTTAACAGTCAACATTTATTGAGACATGTGCAATGTTACACATGTAAACACTAGGCAGGAGAAGTAGTGTGATACACGCCTCATTATTCTTGGCACGGGTTTTATTTACAGTCAGAATACATGTACACTCCAGTAAAAACTGAAGATTTTATATTTCTTGTAATAGAATTATAGGACAGGAATTCCCAGCCCCACCCACTATAAATTCTTTATTATCTCTCCCATAGACACACGTGACACCAGGAAACAAACCCGCTAAGAAGAACATGGCAGGAGCCTTCCGGCATCAAGATGGAATGGATCATATAAAACCGAGATGAAGGAAAACAAAATTCCCAAAATTCCCTTTAGCATAGTTGCTGGGTTAGCTGGAGTTAATTATAGGGCTGCGGATTGATCTCATTTTTATTTATGAAATTGTTCTTTAATACTGAACTCTAGGCAGAAAGCTAAATACGATGTAGGGATACATACTGTATATAGGAGAGACTTTACCTGCTAAAGGATTTGATTTTCTGTCCTTCCAGTCCTGAGATTTGAACAGCTCAGCTGGACAGCAGAACCGGAACAGTGACCTAGCGTTTCTTTTCTGCAGTAAAGAAATAACAGCCTGGTCATCTCCCCACCCCCAGCCTGGTGATTGGATAGTCAAGAGCAGCAGAAGATGATGAATTAATTTCTCTTCTTATGTCAGCATGTTCCTTGTCTGCACATGTACTTGCAGCACAATCTGATTGGCTGAAAGTACTGGCCTTCCCTCTTCCAGTTTGACAGCAGACTACAAGAGGCTGATACCAAGTCAAAGGAGAGTACTTACACTCGCTTCATTTAAAATTCAATTAATTTTTTTTAAAATAATAAAACAACTGTATATATATACAGGGCTTTTTTTCTCAGAGAATAGGTTCAGGAACTCTTCTCTTTTAAGTCACCCTTCGCCTATGCCCCCTACCCACCTCCAAGAACCGTCCCTTGGTACCGCCCCTTACCCACCTCCCAATACCGCCCCTTTTAGAGAATATAGACCCAAGTATTATTTTGTGGTGCTAAGTATTTTGTATGGAATTTGTTAATGATAACGCGAAAGACAGTAAAATAGATCTAGCAACAATGGACACTCCAACGACAATAGATCCACCCCAGCAACAATAGACTCCCAACAGCCAACATCAATAGACCCTCCAGCAGCCAGCAACAAATACCCCTCCCTCAACAGTACATCCCTGCCAGCAACAATTGACCCCCTGCAACATAAGATTCACCCCCAGCAAAAATAGATCCCTACCAGCAACAATAGACCCCCTGTAAAAATAGATCCCTACCAGCAACAAAAGGTTCCTCAGTAGCCAGCATCAATAGACCCCTTCCTCTACAGTACCTCCCCCCCAGCAACAACTGACCCCCAGCAACATACATTACATACATTCAGTTCTGGAGGTGCCGGAACTGCGTTCCCCTGCGTTCCCGCTGAAAAAATGCCCTATATATATATATATATACAGTGCCTTGAAAAAGTATTCATACTCCTTGAAATTGTCCACATTTTGACATAAAACGTAAATGTATTTTATTAGGATTCTATGTGATACACCAACACAAAGTGGCACATAATTGTGAAGTGGAAGGAAAATGATAAATGGTTTTCAATTTTTTTTTTTTTAAATATATATCTAAAAAGTGTGGCGTGCATTTGTATTCAGCCCCCTTTACTCTGATAATTCTAACTAAAACCTAGTGGAAACTGTAGAAGTCACCTAATTAGTAAATAGAGTCCACCTGTGTGTAATTTAATCTCAGTGTAAATACAGCTGTTCTGGTAAGCCCTCAGAGGTTTGTTAGAGAACCTTAGTGAACAAACAGTATCATAAAGGCCAAGGAACACACAAAACAGGTCAGGGATAAAGTTGTGGAGAAGTATAAAGCAGGGTGAGGTTATAATAAAATATCCCAAGCTTTGAACATCTCATGGAGCGCTGTTGAAACCATCATCCGCAAATGGAAAGAGTATGGCACAACTGCAAACCTACCAAGAAATGGCCGTCCACCTAAACTGACAGGCTGGGCAAGGAGAGCATTAATCAGAGAAGCAGCCAAGAGTCCCCTGGTAACTCTGGAGGAGCTGCAGAGATCCACAGCTCAGGTGGGAGAATCTGTCCACAGGACAACTATTAGTCGGCACTCCACAAATCTGGCTTTAATGGAAGAGAGGCAAGAAGAAAGCCATTGTTGAAAGAAAGCCATAAGAAGTCCAGTTTGCAAGAAGCCATGTGGGGGACACAGCAAACATGTGGAAGAAGGTGCTCTGGTCTGATGAGACCAAAATTTAACTATTTGGCCTAAAAGCAAAACGCGGTGTGTGGCGGAAAACTAACACTGCACATCACCCTGACCACACTATCCCCACCGTGAAACATGGTGGTGGCAGCATCATGTTGTGGGATGCTTTTTTTCAGCAGGGACAGGGAAGCTGGTCAGAGTTGTTGGGAAAATGGATGGAGCCAAATACAGGGCAATCTTAGAAGAAAACCTGTTAGAGTCTGCAAAAGACTTGAGATTGGGGTGGAGGTTCACCTTCCAGTGGAACAACGACCCGCAACATACAGCCAGAGCTACAATGGAATGGTTTAGATCAAAGCATAATCGTGTGTTAGAATGGCTTAGTCAAAGTCCAGACCTAAATCCAACTGAGAATCTGTGGCAAGACTTGAAAATTGCTGTTCACAGACGCTCTCCATCCAATCTGACAGAGCTTGAGCTATTTTGCAAAGAAGAAAGGGCAAAACCTTCACTCTCTAGATGTGGAAAGCTGGTAGAGACATCCCCAAAAATACTCGCAGCTGTAATTGCAGTGAAAGGGGGTTCTACAAAGCATTGACTCAGAGGGGTGAATACAAATGCACGCCACACTTTTCACAGATTTATTTGTAAAAAATGTTGAAAACCATTTATCATTTTCTTTCCACTTCACAATTATGTGCCGCTTTGTGTTGGTCAATCACTTTCAATCCCAATAAAATACATTTATGTTTTTGGTTGTAACATGACAAAATGTCTAACATTTTAAGGGGTATGAATACTTTTTCAAGGCACTGTGTGTGTATGTATATATATATATATATATATATATATATATATATATATATATATACATATATATATATATATATACACACATATACATATATATATATTTTATTTTTTTGTATGCACATGTGGATTTCTGTAGTTCCCTTTTAATGAAAGGCAACATGAGCTGGTGTGCAGTACAATGCACTGGTCAGGGATCTTGCATTATACACTATATGCAGAGTTGTTGTGTAATAGCATTTGTTGAACCCCCCCCCCCCCAAGCACGTGCCATTCCGTCTCCCCCTCCGACCAAGCATTGCTGACTGTGCAGACTATAAATATAAAAAACAGGAAGGTGCAGAGCAGATACTATCTGCTGGAAGGGTGGATCGTGCCCTGTGCAAGACTTCAATTGTTCATTAGTCACAGGCAATAAACCTACATTTTTTTCTCTCATATTTCTAAAGAATTAACACTTCCCTCCTACCAAGCGCAGCTTGTTTAAGGACGGTTTCTACATCGAAAAACATTAAAACTGAACTCCAGGCACTAAAATTTGTATTGAAATATATTCCTTAAGGACATAAATTCTCTTTGTGTCTTTGCAAACCCCGACATTTCCCCCTTAAAAGCGGCAATGACGTTATCACCATGCTGTATATAGCCTGTGCAGTGAGCAGAGCTGTGGGAGGGGTACAGCAGGCTCCACCCACTACAGGCTGCCTGGGGAAAACTACAGGAGGGGGCGGAGACAAGACCAGTCATCCTGCACAAGGAGAGAGAGCAGCAGTGAGCGGTCTTTATTACAGGAAGATCCTGTACACACTAGAATATTGCACAGATCTGGAAGAAATGCACAAAGCACACCAAGATTTAAGGAAGAATACACATGAGGAAAGGATTTAGACAATATTTGCTTATCCCGGAGTTCAGCTTAAACCCCTTTTACTGCCGCCACTGTATGTAGTATTTTAACCACTTAATGTGAACCGACGTAGACCTACGTCGGCTGACTTTGCGTGGTTGTACCCGGGTGATGCCTCTAGCTAGAGGCATCACCCCAGTACCGTTGTTTAGAGTCGGCAGTCGGCTTTCTGGCGGTATTGAACGATGCGGCTCGGGAGCCGCTCGATCGTTACCCCGGCGAGCAGGAGGGGACGACCCCCCTCCCACCGCCTTCCGCGGCTCTGCAAGGGTCTCCCGTCCCACCAGGAGACCCGAGCAACCAGCCGCCGCGTCCGCCAGCTGGATGGAGTCCCAATCTAAGCCGGATGCGGCTTCAATCAGGTCTCCGATGACGTAACCCGGAAGCGGCATCCATGACGTCACATCCGGGTTACTCGCGTCACATCCGGGTTACTCGG
The DNA here is from genome assembly GCF_965119305.1 of Pelophylax lessonae. NCBI lineage: Eukaryota > Metazoa > Chordata > Amphibia > Anura > Ranidae > Pelophylax > Pelophylax lessonae. Next base: position 842,636,115 of record NC_138768.1, on the reverse strand, counting down.
CTGCTAAAGGCGGCAGTTTCAAAAAGTCAATGTATGCAAAAATGCAGTTTTCGGCATTTTGAATACATGGAAGTGCAGTGGAGGGTTCTAGGGTCTTTTAGACCCAGATCCCTCCATAAATAGTACCTGCATTTTGCTGTCACAAGGGATGTTTACATTGCTTGTGACAGCAATAAAAGTGATCATATTTTTTTTAAAAAAAACCTGTGTTAAAATGAAAAAAAAAAAAAATAAAATAAATAGGAAAAAAAATAATAATTTAGCCGCCCCCCGTGGCCGGGAGCTCGCACACGAAAGAAAACGTATATGGAAGTCGCGCCACAAATGAAATCACTGTTCAAACCACACATGTAAGGTATCGCAGCTATCGCGAGAGCGTGAATAATAATTAAAAAAAAAGAGCTACACTCTAACTCTAAACTGGTAACCGTTTTTTATTGACCGTAGTTTGTCGCCATCCCACGGGTGTGCGCAATTTTAAACCGTCACATGTTGGGTATCTATTTACTTGGCATGACATCATCTTTCACAATATACAAAACAATGGGCTAACTTTTCTGTGTAGTTTTTTTATATGCAGTGAAATGTGATTTTTTGTAATTGTTCCAAAAAAATGGAAAGAACGCTGTGCAAATACAGCGTGACAAAAAATATTGCAATGACCGCCATTTTATTCTCCAGAGTCTTTGCTAAAATATATATATAATGTTTGGGGGTTCTAAGTAGTTTTCTAGGAAAAAATACTGATTTTACCTTGTAAACAAAAAGTGTCAAAAATAGGCCTGGTTTTGAAGTGGTTAATGCTAACAAATCGCACAATAGTAACTCACATAAAAGTTTAGGTAGAGGCTCATCTGGGGGGTCTGTAGCCTACACCGAGACTGCAGAGCCTAGATGTCAGGGGGAGACAACAAGGAGGGAGCTGGCACTCCGCGTCTTCCAGGTAGGCTGGCCTCTGGGAGGGGCTGAGACCGCGGCGTCAGGGTGTATGACATCACCGAAGGGCGGATAAGCTTCTACCTAAACTTTTATGTGAGTTACTATTGTGCGCTTTGTTACCATTAAATTACTGCACTTAGAGGCGCTCTTCCTGTTTCTCTTTTTTATCCGCATACTCAGAGTTGACTTCCCTCTTCTGAACTGGAGGACAGGTGAGACGCTGGACTTCTTTTAGACCCCTGATGTCTCATTAACCACTTCTGGACCGGAAGGATTTGCCCCCTTAATGACCAGGCCATTTTTTGCAATTCGGCACTGCGTTACTTTAACTGACAACTGCGCGGTCGTGCGACGCTGTACCTAAAAAAAATCAGTGTCCCTTTTCTCCCACTAATAGAGCTTTCTTTTGGTGGTATTTGATCACCTGTGCGATTTTTATTTATTGCGCTATAAACAAAAAAAGAGCAACAATTCTGAAAAAAATTATTATATTTTTCACATTCTGCTATATAACATTCCCAAAATAAATTAAAATGTTTTATTTTTTTTCACCCTTTTAGGCCAATTTGTATTCTGCTACATATTTTTGGTTAAAAAAAATCCCAATAAGCGTATTTTGAATGGTTTGCGTAAACGTTATCACATCTACGAACTATGGAAAAATGTATGTCATTTTTATTTATTTTATTTTTTTTTCACTAGTAATCGCGGTGATCTGCGACTTTTAGCGGGACTGCGACATTGTGGCTGACAGATCGAACCCCTGACTGACTTTTTTTACACCTTTGGGGGGACCAGTGACATTACTACAGTAATCAGTGCCAAAAATATGCACTGTTACTGTAAAAATGACACTGGCACGGAAGGGGTTAACCCAGGGGTGATCAAAGGGTTAAGTGTGAGCCTAGGGGGTGTTTTCTAACTGTATGGGGGAGGGACTTGTGGAATCAACACAGAAACCTGTGATCCTAAATATCCTAAATAGAAGGATCACAGGCGCTCTCACTCTGTGATCATTTCAGAGAGAACGGTCAGCAGTGTTTACAACAGCAGACCGTCGTTTTCTCCCAGCGGGTAGCGATCGCGGGTGCTTGGTGGCAATGGCTGCCGCAGGTCCCGAGGATCTTCATCCCCGCTGCCAGGCAGGGGCAGGCACGCAACGCTCCCGCGAACCACCGTACAGGTTTGTCGGTTCGCGCAGCCGAGCCAGCCTGCCACAGTATATCTGCGGCAGGCGGTCGGCAAGTGGTTAAACAAACCTATTACCTAAAAGTGCATCACATAGAAGATTTTATGAATCTATGTTATGAAAAAAAGTTTTGTTCAAAAAATAAAAAAGTGTGAAAATTAAACTTACACCCAAGAACTTAAAATCCCCCCCCAAATATTTTGAGCCCCCAATCTCACCCCCATTCTCACACACACACACATATGAACATAAATGAATGCGACCTGGACACCTACACGCAGAAACGCTGATTGCGCTTCACAGGTTACACATTTACATTATTTTATAAGTTATATATTTATAATTATTATATATAAATATATATATACATATAAATAAAGTATATTTATATATTAAATAAACAGTAAATAAATTATTATAAATTATTATAATATAATTAAAATTATAATAATTCTATTAATATTATTAATAAGTTATTCATTTAAAATACATTTAATTTAATTTAAATTAATTTAAAATAATTTGGCTGAGACAGTAGTGTGGTGCGATTGGCTCATGCTGCTGTCAATCAAAATAATTTAGCCAATTAAGAGAGAGAGGGGGTCAGGTCGCAGCTCCATGTCTGAATGAACACAGGGAGCTGTGACTCAGCTTGAGTGCCCCTATAGCAAGCTGCCTTGAACTCACAGGAGGGAGGGGCCAGGAGAGCAGAAGAGGGACCCGAGAAGAGAAGGATCCAGGCTGCTCTGTGCAAAAACAACTGCACAGAGGAGGTATGACATGTTTGTTATTAAAGAAAAAAAAGCAGACTTTTCAATCACATGAAATAGGCTCTGCCTGACCCAAGATGGCTGCCAAAGTCATATGGGGAGCAGCATCCAATCGGATAGCTTCCCCAGTGACCCACAAAGCAATAGAGGAACCATCTTCCTCATGACTACCCCTCCAACTGCAATTCTGCTGCAGGTGAGCGCCACTTACAGTAGAGAATAGAGATTGCACCTGCCTACAACCCACTAAGGCTGCATTCACACCTTGGCATTCTGCCCGCGATTTCAAAACGCCCAGGTGTGAATGACAAATCGCAGAACGCACATTTGAGATGCCATTCGTTTAAAAAAGTTCAGGAGCTTCTTTTGGGTGACATGCTTCATGCAATGCAGTATGCAAGAACCGCAATTTTAGGTGCCATTTAGTGTCACTTTGTGGTGGTTACATTGTGCTATGACAATTCGATTTATTCAGTAAATACACCAGCAAGTATAGCATTTTCCCCATAGACGCTCCAGTATTGTACTATGTATATTGTAAATGTAATCTACTTTTATTATTTGGATGACAGTGCCTTCTCAACTATGAATAATTGCACCTGGATAATATCTTCCTTCACACCGGATAGGCTCATTATCTTGTATCATCCTATCAGTAGCACCAGCCTTGCCCCTGCTAATAGGAATTGTGGATTTCTCAGCATTACTGAGATTACTTTTCAGGTAATTAGCCGTGCTGTTTAATTACATGGATATGTAATTACAGATAACGCACGTGCAGCTGCTGCTGTTTATCTAGTAATATGAAAATTATCAGTATGATGGTGACGGGAAATACTCATACCAATGAATTTAACCACTTCTGGACCGGAAGGATTTGCCCCCTTATTGACCAGGCCATTTTTTGCGATACGGCACTGCGTTACTTTAATAGAAAATTGTGCGGTCGTGCGACGCTGTACCCAAATAAAATTGATGTCCTTTTTTTTCCCCCACAAATAGAGTTTTCTTTTGCTTGCATTTGATCACCTCTGCGATTGTGATTTATAAACAAAAAAAGAGCAACAATTCTGAAAAAAAAAGATAATATTTTTTTACTTTCTGCTATATAACATTCCCAATAAAAAAAATGTAAAAATCATATTTTTTCATCATTTTAGGCCAATTTGTATTCTGCTATATATTTTTGGTAAAAAAAAAAAAAAAATCCCAATAAGAGTATTTTGATTGGTTTGCACAAAAAGTTATTGTGTCTACAAACTACGGGAAAGATTTATATCTTTTTTTTTTTTTTTACTAGTAATGGCAGCGATCATCGTTTTTTAGCGGGACTGCGACCAGTGGCGGCTGGTGCTCAAAAATTTTTTTTTTTGGGGGGGGGGGGGGGCGCAAACAGAAAAATTTAATAGGCATTGCTTTGCAGCAAAAAGCGCTGTAAAAAATTGTGTGACTTTGAGGTCGCAAAAGTTTGAAAGGGGCCTTCAGTAATTAGTGTGTCCCCTTTCAATGCAGAGAGACCAGCGTGCCCCCTTTCAATGCAGAGAGACCAGCGTGCCCCCTTTCAATGCAGAGTGACCAGCGTGCCCCCTATTAATGTACAGTGACCAGCGTGCCCCCTTTCAATGCACAGTGACCAGCGTGCCCCCTTTCAATACAGAGTGACCAGCGTGCCCCCTTTCAATGCAGAGTGACCAGCGTGCCCCCTTTCAATGCACAGTGACCAGCGTGCCCCCTTTCAATACAGAGTGACCAGCGTGCCCCCTTTCAATGCAGAGTGACCAGCGTGCCCCCTTTCAATGCACAGTGACCAGCGTGCCCCCTATTAATGCACAGTGACCAGCGTGCCCCCTATTAATGCACAGTGACCAGCGTGCCCCCTTTCAATGCACAGTGACCAGCGTGCCCCCTTTCAATGCAGTGACAAGTGTATATGCCCCCATCAATGCAGTGACCAGCGTACATGCCCCCTTGTACCTAACCCCTAACTGACATTTTTGACACTTTTGGGGGGAACATGACATTTCTACAGTAATCAGTGCTAAAAATATGCACTGTTACTGTACTAATGACACTGAAAGAGAAGGGGTTAACACCAGGGGCGATCAAAGGGTTAAATGTGTACCTAGGGGTTGCTTTCTAACTGTGTGGGTGATGGGCTTATGGAATGAACACTAAATAGGAGGAACACAGGAGACCTGTGTTCATTACTGACAGAACAGCGGTCTGCCGTGTTTACAATGACAGACCGCCGTTCTGTCTCCACAGGTAGCGATCGCGGGTGCCCGGTGTCAATCGTGGCTGATGGACCCACAGATCAGCTTCCCCTGTGGCGAATGGGTGTGCGCATGCGTGAAATGATGTACAGGTTCGTAGCTTCGCGGGATAGAGCCGACCTACTGCAGTATATGTATAATATATCAGCAAGTGGTTAAAATCATTTTTTTTTAAACATTAAGACTTATAAATCCATTTACTGACATCAAGCTCTTCTACATATTTATCTAAAATAGACATTATATTCCCACAAACATAGAGGAGGCCCCAGACGGAGGAAGGAGACGTCACCGAGACTGGAATGGCAACCTTGGAGCAGTTGCACTGAGACAGCCTTGAAGTGAAGAATAAAAATGAATAATTGATAGACACATTCACCAGATATTAGCGGGATGAAGTGTAAACACGACACTGGGTAGTAGGAATGGTCTCGGGATGGAAATGATAATAGCCGCGAGTGTGCGGAGCGATGTGTTCAGAAAGATGTCTAGAAAATGCTGTTTATAGAAGACATCCGGTCCAAACAAAACTTGGAAAGACGTTTTCAGGATTCCTAAATAGTGTTGAGCGAACACGGACTGTATTATTCGTGTTCGTACCGAATAATTGGATTTTTTGTACCCGAACACGGACACGGACACTTTACTGTATGTTCGGGTAAAAATCCGTGTTCGGTCGTTTTATTTCCGGGTTTTGCATGCTTTGGCGCTCTTTTCATGGCGGGCTTTCAACAGCCAATCAACAATCGTTTAACTGGTGTGCCTTAAGCCATCCCAGCCATGCCTGCAAATGTCTCAGTAGCTGTGATTGGCCGTCTGAAGCATGTGACCAAGTCTTTATAAGTTCGAGGCAGCCGCAGCGGCGTCATTATGCTGCTTAGATTCAGGGACAGAGCACACATCAACGTGCTGGCTGCTGATTAGGGAAAGATAGGCAGGAAAAAACCATTTGTGTCCGGATAGAATTGAGGGACAGGTCGGAGTGTTTAGGCAGGGCGAGTTGTAGGCATTTTAGGGATAGAGTCTGCTGAATTATATAGGGTCAGTGTCTTCTACAAACTACAATCGATATTGCTGTGTGGGGGGTGGGGTGAATCTGCACTCAATCCTGATCTACGATCTCTTCTCAATCCTGTTAGGGACAGAGTCTGCTGAATTTTAGGGAAACTGTGTTCTACAAACTACAATCGATATTGCTGTGTGGGGGGTGGGGTGAATCTGCACTCAATCCTGATCTACGATCTCTTCTCAATCCTGTTAGGGACAGAGTCTGCTGAATTTTAGGGAAACTGTGTTCTACAAACTACAATCGATATTGCTGTGTGGTGTGGGATTGGAGATAGGCAGGTGTCAGTGATCCACATCCATTTTTCTGTGTGTGAGCTGCAGTGAACACAATCTTTTTGGGCTGCAGTGAACACAATCTTTTTGGGCTGCAGTGAACACAATCTTTTTGGGCTGCAGTGAACACAATCTTTTTGGGCTGCAGTGAACACAATCTTTTTGGGGTGCAGTGAACAAAATCTTTTTGGGGTGCAGTGAACACAATCCTTTTTGGTGTGCAGTGAACACAATCTTTGTGGGGTGCAGTGAACAAAATCCTTTGTGGGGTGCAGTGAACACAATCTTTTTGGGGTGCAGTGAACAAAATCCTTTTTGGGGTGCAGTGAACAACATCCTTTTTGGGGTGCAGTGAACACAATCTTTTTGGGGTGCAGTGAACAAAATCCTTTGTGGGGTGCAGTGAACACAATCTTTTTGGGGTGCAGTGAACACAATCTTTTTGGGGTGGAGTGAACAACATCCTTTTTGGGGTGCAGTGAACAAAATCCTTTTTGGGGTGCAGTGAACAAAATCATTTTTGGGGTGCAGTGAACACAATCTTTTTGGGGTGCAGTGAACACAATCTTTGTGGGGTGCAGTGAACACAATCTTTTTGGGGTGGAGTGAACAACATCCTTTTTGGGGTGCAGTGAACAACATCCTTTTTGGGGTGCAGTGAACACAATCTTTTTGGGGTGCAGTGAACACAATCTTTGTGGGGTACAGTGAACAGAATCTTTGTGGGGTGCAGTGAACACAATCTTTGGGGGGTACAGTGAACACAATCTTTGTGAGGTGCAGTGAACACAATCTTTGTGGGGTGCAGTGAACACAATCTTTGTGGGGTACAGTGAACACAATCTCATACTGAAGGTTTGAGGGTGCTGCCTGTTCCATACTCCCCCTACTCCTCATCTAGCCTTTTAGGGGTACAAACAATAGTAATTGGGGCCTAGTGTGGTTGTGTACGTGTGATATACATACACTTTTTTGGGATCATATTTTCTATTCCGCTATTTAATCAAAAACCTTTGGGGATCAGTTAAATTGGGGGATAGTCTGTGTTGGTACGTGTGAGAGAGATCCACCTTTCCAAGTTGTTGGGGTTCATCTCATACTTCTGAAGGTTTGAGGGTGCTGCCTGTTCCATACTCCCCCTACTCCTAGCCTTTTAGGGGTACAAACAATAGTAATTGGGGCCTAGTGTGGTTGTGTACGTGTGATATACATACACTTTTTTGGGATCATATTTTCTATTCCGCTATTTAATCAAAAACCTTTGGGGATCAGTTAAATTGGGGGATAGTCTGTGTTGGTACGTGTGAGAGAGATCCACCTTTCCAAGTTGTTGGGGTTCATCTCATACTTCTGAAGGTTTGAGGGTGCTGCCTGTTCCATACTCCCCCTACTCCTAGCCTTTTAGGGGTACAAACAATAGTAATTGGGGCCTAGTGTGGTTGTGTACGTGTGATATACATACACTTTTTTGGGATCATATTTTCTATTCCGCTATTTAATCAAAAACCTTTGGGGATCAGTTAAATTGGGGGATAGTCTGTGTTGGTACGTGTGAGAGAGATCCACCTTTCCAAGTTGTTGGGGTTCATCTCATACTTCTGAAGGTTTGAGGGTGCTGCCTGTTCCATACTCCCCCTACTCCTAGCCTTTTAGGGGTACAAACAATAGTAATTGGGGCCTAGTGTGGTTGTGTACGTGTGATATACATACACTTTTTTGGGATCATATTTTCTATTCCGCTATTTAATCAAAAACCTTTGGGGATCAGTTAAATTGGGGGATAGTCTGTGTTGGTACGTGTGAGAGAGATCCACCTTTCCAAGTTGTTGGGGTTCATCTCATACTTCTGAAGGTTTGAGGGTGCTGCCTGTTCCATACTCCCCCTACTCCTAGCCTTTTAGGGGTACAAACAATAGTAATTGGGGCCTAGTGTGGTTGTGTACGTGTGATATACATACACTTTTTTGGGATCATATTTTCTATTCCGCTATTTAATCAAAAACCTTTGGGGATCAGTTAAATTGGGGGATAGTCTGTGTTGGTACGTGTGAGAGAGATCCACCTTTCCAAGTTGTTGGGGTTCATCTCATACTTCTGAAGGTTTGAGGGTGCTGCCTGTTCCATACTCCCCCTACTCCTAGCCTTTTAGGGGTACAAACAATAGTAATTGGGGCCTAGTGTGGTTGTGTACGTGTGATATACATACACTTTTTTGGGATCATATTTTCTATTCCGCTATTTAATCAAAAACCTTTGGGGATCAGTTAAATTGGGGGATAGTCTGTGTTGGTACGTGTGAGAGAGATCCACCTTTCCAAGTTGTTGGGGTTCATCTCATACTTCTGAAGGTTTGAGGGTGCTGCCTGTTCCATACTCCCCCTACTCCTAGCCTTTTAGGGGTACAAACAATAGTAATTGGGGCCTAGTGTGGTTGTGTACGTGTGATATACATACACTTTTTTGGGATCATATTTTCTATTCCGCTATTTAATCAAAAACCTTTGGGGATCAGTTAAATTGGGGGATAGTCTGTGTTGGTACGTGTGAGAGAGATCCACCTTTCCAAGTTGTTGGGGTTCATCTCATACTTCTGAAGGTTTGAGGGTGCTGCCTGTTCCATACTCCCCCTACTCCTAGCCTTTTAGGGGTACAAACAATAGTAATTGGGGCCTAGTGTGGTTGTGTACGTGTGATATACATACACTTTTTTGGGATCATATTTTCTATTCCGCTATTTAATCAAAAACCTCTGGGGATCAGTTAAATTGGGGGATAGTCTGTGTTGGTACGTGTGAGAGAGATCCACCTTTCCAAGTTGTTGGGGTTCATCTCATACTTCTGAAGGTTTGAGGGTGCTGCCTGTTCCATACTCCCCCTACTCCTAGCCTTTTAGGGGTACAAACAATAGTAATTGGGGCCTAGTGTGGTTGTGTACGTGTGATATACATACACTTTTTTGGGATCATATTTTCTATTCCGCTATTTAATCAAAAACCTCTGGGGATCAGTTAAATTGGGGGATAGTCTGTGTTGGTACGTGTGAGAGAGATCCACCTTTCCAAGTTGTTGGGGTTCATCTCATACTTCTGAAGGTTTGAGGGTGCTGCCTGTTCCATACTCCCCCTACTCCTAGCCTTTTAGGGGTACAAACAATAGTAATTGGGGCCTAGTGTGGTTGTGTACATACACTGAGGCGGATAGCAATTTGGCGCATGTCCTTCCACCACCGAGGATTGCAGGGCGCTTCAGTTTGCCTCCTGTTCCTAACTCCTCCTACTCCGCTTCCTCATCCTCTACCGCCTCCTCATCCGGACAGCGTAACACCTTCACCACCAACTTCAGCACGGCCAGGGGTAAACGACAGCAGGCAGTTTTACAACTTGCCTGTTTGGGGGACAAACCACACACCGCGCAGGAGTTGTGGAGGAGCATGGAACAGCAGACAAATGAGTGGTTGCTGCCAGCGAGCCTCAAGCCCGGCCTGGTGGTGTGCGATAACGGGCGAAATCTCATAGCAGCTCTGGGCCTAGCCGGTTTGACGCACATCCCTTGCCTGGCGCATGTGCTGAATTTGGTGGTGCAGAGGTTCCTTAAAAACTACCCCGATATGTCAGAGCTGCTGCAGAAAGTGCGGGCCGTTTGTGCGCACTTTCGGCGTTCTCACCCTGCTGCTGCTCGCCTGGCAGCGCTGCAGCGTAACTTCGGCCTTCCCGCTCACCGCCTCATATGTGACGTGCCCACAAGGTGGAACTCCACCTTGCACATGCTGGAAAGACTGTGCGAGCAGCAGCAGGCCATAGTGGAGTTTCAGCTGCAGCACGCACGCGTGAGTCGCTCTGCGGAACAGCACCACTTCACCACCAATAACTGGGCCTCCATGCGAGACCTGTGTGCCTTGTTGCGCTGTTTTGAGTACTCCACCAACATGGCCAGTGGCAATGACGCCGTTCTCAGCTTAACTATCCCACTTCTATGCCTCCTTGAAAAAACAATTCGGGCGATGATGGAAGAGGATGTGGCACAGGATGAGGAGGAGGAGGAGGATGAAGAGGTAACATTTCCAAGGCTTTCAGGGCAGTCATTCGCAAGGGGCTCCGAGGGTGGGTTCCTGCACACGCAAACGCCAGGGACGCAATTGTCCAGCAGGGGCACAGTTCTGGAGGATGAGGAGGATGAGGAGGAGGAGGAGCTGGAGGAGGAGATGGAACCATGTTCACAGCAGGGTGGCACCCAGGCCAGCTCATGGCCATCACTGGTGCGTGGCTGGGGGGATACAGAGGACACGGACCATACACCTCCCACAGAGGACAGCCTTTCGTTGCCTCTGGGCAGCCTGGCACACATGAGCGATTACATGCTGCAGTGTCTCCACAACGACCGCCGAGTTGCCCACATTCTAACTTGTGCTGATTACTGGGTGGCCACGCTGCTGGATCCCCGTTACAAGGACAACGTACCGTCCTTAATTCACTCACTGGAGCGCGATCGCAAGATGCGCGAGTACAAGCGCACGCTGGTAGACGCCATGCTGCTGGCATTCCCATCTGACAGCGGGGCCACAGTGGAAGCACAAGGCAGAGGAGGAGGAGGAGGAGGTCGCCAACGCAACCAGGGCACCGCCAGCACCTCAGAAGGCAGGGTTAGCATGGCCGAAATGTGGAAAAGCTTTGTCAGCACGCCACAACAAACAGCAGCACCAGCAGCTCAGATGGAACGTCTTAGCAGGAGGCAGCATTTTACCAACATGGTGGAGCAGTATGTGTGCACACGCCTACATGTAGTGAATGACGGGTCTGCCCCCTTCAACTTCTGGGTCTCCAAATTGGGCACATGGCCTGAGCTTGCCCTTTACGCCTTGGAGGTGCTGGCGTGCCCTGCAGCCAGTGTATTATCTGAACGGGTATTTAGCACGGCTGGGGGCGTTATAACAGACAAGCGCAGCCGCCTGTCCAGAGACAATGTGGACAAGCTCACGTTCATTAAAATGAACCAGGCATGGATCCCACGGGACTTTTCCGTACCTTATGCAGAATAGCAATGGATACCGACCTTACCCACCCATTGTTCCATTTTTGCTCTTTCTCACTCTTTTGGGGTGTACCCTCATTTAAAATTTGTGAAAAGAAGCAGTGTTGGCTACCTCGTCCTCCTCCTCAGGGCCAGATTAATGTAGGGTCTATTGGAGCTGCAGCTCCAGGCCCCTACCTTTTATATAGGCCCCGGGTTGGCCATATTCACTGTTACCGCTCTTCTGTCACTTGTAAACACAGAAGTCTGGCTTCTATGCTCGCTTCCCCAGGCAGCACCCTCAGAACCTCCCCACACAGCGTGAAGGCCGGACAAGGAGGGACAGTTGGCGATGCATGGATGTGTTTATGGGCTTCAGAGACAGCATCCCATGTTGAATTAGGCATGCATGGCTGCACCCTTCCTCCTCTGGGTGCATGGCAAGGCACGGCCCTAAGGCCCTTCAAAATCCTCAGCACCAAGCCCATGATGCTGTTAATCCGGCCCTGGTCCTCCTCCACCGCCGCTTCCACCTACACCGCCCATAGGTGTGCGCAGCCTATTGCATTAAGGTGTGCACCCCAAAGTTGAAATACACATGCATGTGTTTGCCAGCAGGGAGAGTAATGTATCGGGGCCATGTACCTGTAGGCAAGGAGAAATAGAGCAGAGCAGGTCCCAGGGAGATCTTTCCCATCTCCTCACTGGCAATGCTATGTGCCCTAGGTGATTAGGGTGTGCCCAGGCACACCCAGCACACCCTGTGCGCACGCCTATGTCACCGCCACATCCACCACCACCTCAACCTCCCTCCTACTCCATATGGGCCTCGTCCTTCAGAGATGAAGAAGAACATTGTTTTATTTTTCTGTTTTTTTTTGTTGTTTTAAGTTATTTCCCTATCCACATTTGTTTGCAGAGCACTTGCCATGCTCTTAATTACGTTTTGCTGCCATTTGCAGCACTCTAGCCCTTTCCTTTGGTGTTTTAGAGCCATTTTAGTGCCTTAAAGTTCGGGTCCCCATTGACTTCAATGGGGTTCGGTGTCTGGGAAAAGTTCGGTAAAAGTCCGGGACACGGACCCGGACTTTTTTTTAAAGTTCGGCCGAACCCGTCGAACACGGACATCTAGGTGTCCGCTCAACCCTATTCCTAAATATTAACTGTTTTTTTTTTTTTTTTACTCAGATTGTGACATTGGTGGGGTTGAGACGAACATACCTGAGTTTGGGGAACATGTCTAAAGGTCCGATACCCAACCTGAAACCCATTGAAGCCAATTGGAGCCGAATGTTGAAAAAAAAACTGTTCTGGCTATTTTTGGCGGGTCGGCAGGCATTGTGATTGACATGGATCTACACTGCTGGATAACATGATTGACAGTGAATGTACATAGTGGCATTTTTCTTTTTTTTCTTTTAAATAAAAGACTTGTCAACAACTGTGTTTATGTTTTTTTGCACTTTACAAATTTATGTGAATGAGCTGCGGTACTGTATATCCCTTACTCCCTACTTCACTTATGGCACTTTTCCACTGTAAGTACCGGCTCGGCTCTACTCGGCCATGCTTGGCCCGGTTTGCTTTTCCACTGCTGGTACCGCATGGTACGGTGTTGGAACGGTTCGGTACGGTTTGGTATGGTTTGCTTTTCCACTAAAGTAGTACTAAAGTTAAGTGGGTGGGATAAAAACGATTCTCTGACCAATTAGTGGCTAGTAGTGACTGCATGCAAAGGATTGTGGTATATGGTACCGGTATGGTACCTCTTGGAACCACAATCGAGGTGGTACTGTTTTAGAGAGCCGTACCGTTCAGTTCCATGCAGTGGAAAAGCGCCGCCGTACCGTACCGAACCGTTCCTACACCGTACCATGCGGTACCAGCAGTGGAAAAGCACAAAAGTGAACCGAACCATTCGGTTCCATGCAGTGGAAAAGCGCCAATAGAAGGGGGCTGGTATCTGGGTTCCCCTCTTATTGTTAAAAGGGGTTCCAGATTCCGATAAGCCCCCTTCCTGGAGACCCCCACAACCACAGTGCCAGGGTTGTGGGGAAGAGGCCCTTTCTTCAACAACATGGGGGCAAGGGGCTTTGCCAGAAACTTACTGGTACTCTTTTCAAAATAGAAAAAAAAAAATTGGATTTTTGTAAGAACTTACCGTAAAATCCTTTTCTCTGAAGCTCATTGACAGATGCAGCTCTGCCTAATCATAGACCATAGGGTTATGCTCCTCCCACTAGGGATAGGCACCTATAGGGGCTGTCCCAGCAGGCATAACCCCTCAGGATCTGCTCTACTCAAACAGTTGTGTTGCAAGCAGTGACAGAAAAAGACCCCATAACTCAAAAGTAGAGGGGTAGGTGCTGCGTCTGTCGATGAACTTCAGAGAAAAGGATTTTACGGTAAGTTCTTACAAAAATCCAATTTTCTCTATCGTTCATCGACAGACGCAGCTCTGCTTAATCATAGACTATAGGGAAAGGGATGTCCCAAAGCAGTAAAAAACATGAGGGGTGGGAACAAGACAGGAACAAAAAACTTGAATGCCCCAATGGCCAAACATAGCCAACCAGGTAAAACAGAGCTCAACCAGAAACAACAGGAGCTCCCCCAAAACAACGGACCCTCAAAGAGAAACCACTCAGCGCTCTAGTAGAATGCGCCTTCACTGGAAAAGGAGGAATCTGACCCTTCAGTGAATAGGCCTGTACCACCGTCTGTCTGATCCATCTGGAAATGGTTGCAGCAGATGCAGCCAGTCCCTTACGAGGTCCATCCATAAGGACAAAAAGAGCGTCCGATATTCTGAAGGACACAGTGGTCTCTAAGAAAACCCTGATAGCCCGGACCACATCCAAAGAATGTAAAGCATACTCCTTAGGATGCTGAGGTTTAGGGCAAAGGGAAGGCAGTACAATGTCTTCATTTAAAGCGGTAGTATACTCAGTACTTGCATATCTCAAAATCCAATCAACGCCAGTAACATGTAATGTTCAATCAAATATCATGTAAGCAATCAATTATAAGTTTTCCTTACATTTTTTATTTCTTTTGTTCCGGTCGGTATTTTGTGATGTTCTGCGCCGCCATCCTTGCTGTGGTTTCCGTCTTCTTATCTGTGCGGTATTTCGGCCCACAGTATGTCTAGTGTTCGGAAATCCTGCGCATGCGCAGTAGACGCTGAAACCAAGCCTCGTTTTGGTTTCATTAACCATTTGGACAGCCAATAGGAGGCTATCCACTATCGCCCTTATCTCTCTCCACTACTCCACTAGCATTCCCCTGTGACGTAGCAAGTCACATGGGGTAGTGGAGAATTTTTTTCATGGAGAAGGTCGGAGTCTCGCGGGAGCACGGGGCTGACATCCAGCAGAGGAAATGACGCAGCCCCGGCATAGACCCTGCAATATTCCGGCAGCATCATTAGCTTGCCGGAAAATCAGGGTACACGGAGCATGCGCGGGTGACGTCACTGACCAAAGCGAAGTAAATAGAAAGAGAACGGCTGAAGTGACAGGCAGCAGAAAAGGTTAGTCATGCAATACAGACACAGATGATGTATATGGCTCAAAGTAGCTAATATGAGTATACTACCGCTTTAAATGGAAATCAGAAACCACCTTAGGAAGGAACGACTGATTAGGTTGAAGTACCACCTTATCTCTGTGAACCACCAGATAAGGTGAGCGGCAAGACAACACTGCCAATTCAGATACTCTGCAGGCAGAAGTGATCGCCACTAAGAAGGCAACCTTCTGAGACAAAGCAAGCAGCGAAATCTCCCGAATCTTCTCAAAAGGAGGCCTTTGAAGAACAGACAGCACCAAATTGAGATCCCATGGCGGTAACGGGGATCTCCGCAGAGGCACCAAATGGCACACACCTTGAATAAACATCCAGATAAGGGCGTGCGTGGCTAATGGCCATTGAAATTAGATAGCCAAGGCCGAAACTTGGCCTTTGATAGTACCCAAGGCTAACCGCTATTCAACCCCTTTCTGTAGAAAAGCCAAAACCCTGGCGATAGAAAACAAGTGAGGGTGCACTTTATTATATTATATATTAGTGTATTATAACTGTGTGAAAGTTATAGAGTCTATAACTATGGTATATACTGTATATTTGAAAATTGATCAATCTTGATGTACTGACGGCCTATCTCATTTCTTGAGACCCTAAAATGTCAGGACAGTACAAATTGCTACAGCTAATCGCATTCAGTGAAATTGGCTACAGCTAATCACATGGTTCCGGGTACTGTAAATGGCCCAGATACCATGTGATAGCTGTTGGCTAATCACAGCATCACAATACAGCCATGAATGGAAGCCATTTATGACTGTTTTGTAAACATTGTAACCATGTGATTGCTATGACCAATCATAGCGATCATATGATACCTCAGGCCCCCCCGTAGCAGCCAGGTACCAACCGCCATAATCCACTGTGTCCACCGGACACATCGGTCATGGGATTACACCGGTGTGCACCCCAGGGGGCACGCTAGTGTGCATGTGCTCGGTGGCGTACCAGTACGTCGTCTAGCCTGGCTGTGCCGCCCGTCTGCAGTAAATTTACTGTAGGAGGGCGGCAAGTGGTTAATAAAGGACTTGCCAAAAACCGTGTTCATGTTTTGCACTTTACATTTTTTTGTGAATGAGTAGGGGTACTATATATACACCTTATTCATTCACATAGGAGGGGGCTGGTATCTGGGTTTCCCTCTTATAGTTAAAGGAGCTTCCAGATTCTGATAAGCCCCCTTCCTGGAGTCAACCACAACCACAGGGCCAGGGTTGTGGGGAAGAGGCCCTTTTCTTATCAACATGGGGGCAAGGGGCTTCGCCAGAAACTTACTGGTTCACTTTTCAAAATTTTGTTAGCAGACTCCTTAAAATAATTCGATTTTTTACAATATTACCAAAATAAAGCCTAAAACAAATCTATACAATTGTTACCTTAAATAATGACAAAGTTGCCATCTAAACAGGACCATAAATAAATACATAAAAATTCCTCTGGTCCATAAGGGGCATACAGGTACAAGAGCTGAAGTGATTAATCCTGATGGTTTTATAATGGCTGTAGATTATTAATGAATTGCTCTCCTGTGAGCCCACCGAGATTTGGGCTATAATCAGTTTGTCTTTTCATGCCAGATGACGGCATTATGAGCTTCACAATGCAGATGAGCAGCACATAATACAAGGAGCGTCTGAGAGATGACACATATTGTTTCCAGAATCTTGTGCAGATAATCCATAGCCATCCATCGAATTCTCTCTCCAAGCTAATGGGCCCATGTTCTGTAATTATCTATTATCATTATTATGCCACATGTAATCTCTCCACTGCAGACGTAAACAAAGTATTTATCAGTTCCTAAGTGCAGCTGAAAGGGACTTATTATGTCTCACAGAAAAAAAAAACCTCTACAGTAGAAATGCAGGTGGCATGATAAAGGGGTGCTCTGTTTTTATTCTAGAACAGGGATAGGCAGCCTCGGAGAGGTGGTCTACCTAGACCAGGGCTTCCCAAACTTTTTTGGGCCGAGACCCACTTCTGAATACAGTTATTTTTCGGGACCCACTTGCTTGTAATTGAATATTGTAAAGCGCTACAGAGTTTGTTGGCGCTGTATAAGAGCCGGTTCACACTAGGGCGACTTGTCAGGCGACCTGGTCGCCTGACAAGTCGCCGTGGGTCGCCTGCCATAGAGTAGCACAGGACCCGTTCTAATAGGAGCGACACAAGTCGCTCCGACTTAGAAAAAGGGTCCTGTACTAATTTGGGGCGACCTGGAGGCGACCTGCATTGACTTCAATGATATGAAGTCCGTGCATGCCGCTCCGAGGTCGCGGTGCGCGCTGTGCACCGCGACTTCACAGGTCGCCCCCGGCAAGTCGGGTCGCTCCTATGTGAACCGGCTCTGAATGCAAATAATAATAATAATATTAGTAATAATAATATGGCATATTTTAAAAGGAGGGGGATGTTAAATTAAAAATTTCAATTTACTACTTTTCAATTTATTATTGAATACACTTGCCAGATGTTCTAAGTGAGGGGTCAGAAACCTGTGGCATGTGTGGCATATAAGCAGAGTTGTAAGTAATCAGCGCCCTCATAGACAGTATAAGGCAGGCAGAGGACAGAAATCAACCACCCCAGGACAGTGATCAGCAGGCTATATGCTCCTTCCTCTCCCAGTGGTCCACAGTGAAGGTGAAGCCCCTGATTGCCCTCTCCAGAGCCCAGCACACCTCACCCAGAGTCTCCATGATGAGGAGCCCTATGCTGGTCTTAGTGTCCTGGCTCTTAGCCTTCAGATTTTCTACTGTCGTCACAGGAGCTGCCATGAACTCCTGACACCGCCGGGCCACCTGCTCCTCCTATGACACCGAGGCTGCTATCTCTGCCCGCTATAGCTGAGAGAATCCCGCCGCCAGTCTAGCCACCACCGCTGCCACCAGCAGGACCGAGGAGCTGGCTCTGCACCCCATGAACATATCCTACATAACAGCCAACATACATACTCACTGATGCAAGTATCCTCCTCGCGGGAAATGCAGACCAGCTTCCGTAAACTGCGTGGGCGGGGTCCTGAATCCATCGCTATTTGACTGCTCTGGCTCTCTGTAATTTGCTCGGGCTCCCACAGCACAGCAGGCCCACTCTCAGTGATTTCCACCTCAGTGCGACCCACTCAAACGCAGCTCGCGACCCACCAGTGGGTCCCGACCCACAGTTTAGGAACTCCTGACCTAGACAACATGGAAGAGCTAAAAGATTACCAGGGAGAAGTGTACTTTATAGGTGATAACTTAGCAAGGCCCATTAAATAGGAAGATTTGACGAGTCCTGGGGTCAGTACTAAATAACGAATCAAAGAAAATAAAGGAGGGTGCAAACGCCTGGTGCATTACCTTTAACACCATATTTAAATGCATACTCACAAACATGAGGGAATCAAAAGCATATACAATCACAACTCCAACATAGTGGATCCCAGGTCGCTGTGTTAGGAAATCTGATGCGTTTTGGGAGACATGTTCCCTTCCTCAGAGCTGCGAAGTGAGCTTGTCACCCAAAACGCATCAGATTTCCTAACACAGCGACTTGGGATCCACCATGTTGGAGTTGTGATTTTATATGCTTGTGATTCCCTCATGTTTGTGAGTATGCATTTGGCCTTTTAATAAATTTTATGGTGTTAAAGGTAATGCACTAGGCGTTTGCACCCCCCTTTATTTTCTTATACTGTTTTGGTGTTTCACCGCTCAAGGAGAGCAGCATTGCCTGATACATTACTTTTGTGCAGTTGGATGTGAGACAGAGTGAGCGCTGAGGCCTGACTGTTTTGGAGATTTTACTAAATAATGAACAGTTTAGGGGTCAGTAATAAGCAATGCAGAGTGCAGATGTCTGTAGTAGGCAAGGCACAGTGCAGGGGGCAGCAATGAGTAAAGCAGAGTGCAATGCTCAGGGGTGTGTTACACAGTGTGCAAAGATCAGTAGAATGTAATGCTAAAGCCTAGTACACACGCAACGATTATCGGCCGACCGATCGTCCAACTTTTGTCCAGAGTGGTGTTTTGTTGGTTGGAATGGGTCTAGACTGCACACAAATTTTCTCGCCTGACAAAATTCTACTTCAGAAGTGATGTCATGTGTTGGGTTGCTTTCTTTGTGTTTTTTCTTCTCTGAGCATGCCCAGTCTTGCTCATTAGATTTTTCCCTGTCGAAATCTGTACTGACTGCACGAAAATCGGCCGTGTTTTGACGGCGGACAAAAATTTTATAGCCTGCACACCAGATTTTTTTCGCCCGAAAAGTCGGAGTCGGTTGTCGGAAGCATCATACTAAGAAGCCGAAAATCGACAGATCGGTCGTCGGACGAAAATTCCCTGCCGATTTTCGACGCGTGTGTACGAGGCTTTAGTGCAGGGTTCTCAAGGGTTGGAGGCTAGGTGAGGCTTGCCAGATCTAAATAGAGCGGTTACCATAGGAACCGCATAATAAAACCAGTACTCCTAATTAACAATTGGTGAGCTGGACATAAACTAAACAAGAAAGTCACGTGTTTTGTGACGCAACACTTCGAGAGGAGCCGGGTGACGTCACTTCCGGTCTTTGGCCGAGACCAGAAGCTTACATTCTGATACGCTGTATGATCCGGGGACCCCGCGGTCCGGTGGGCGGATGAAGCCAGGTCAGGCTGTGTCCGGGGTAACAGTAGGATGGACGAGGGCTTCATCACAGAGCCGATCGGGGAGGAGGGGGGGAGGGCTGCTCATGTGACCTCGCTGCTCGCTTCTCTTTTCCTGCCTGTGCTGCGGCCGGCGGGAAAACTTAAATGACAAATGATGGCGGAGGGGCGGGGGCGGAGGCAGAGGCGGGCCGAAGCACTCGTACTCGTCCGACGATAACTCGGGGATCTCCGGAACTGCGCGCCGCACATGCGCAGTTCTGACCTTGCCACCGCCGCCGTAGATTTACTGGCACTTTTCTCCTGCTACGGGCATTTACGGGCAGGAGAAAAGTGCCCTGTATTAACGGGCTGTCCGTAAATCTACGGGCGGTTGGCAACACTGGTCCTACCTGATACCTGCAATCGTGTATTGATCTGTAAGTTACTACTTTTTAATAATAAACCTTGCTTTTACATACTACACCATGGAGATTCTTATTTTTTTTTCATGAGTTGACCTATTACTTCTAGGCAAGAATTCTTAAAACTGGATTGTTATGAATGCGCATATTATCCTCTATTAAGGTGAATGGCCATTGCACTCATTGGTTGGAAAAGTGCTTGTTTTCTCTGGGATTCTGCACGGATGACACCTTTATCACTGAATATCACCACTTATTATTTGTGGAATTCTATACATTTTTGATACATTTTTTCACAAACTTTTATGGACTCCTATTATATTACACATTTTTTGAGAATATTTATATATTTTTTCCTTTCACTTATTGCACGACCTCCATGTTGGTTTAATTATTTACTTGTGTTTTCATTTAAGCATGTTTTGCACTATATTGTCTATGCACATTCTATATACTTTAAGGGCTCTTTCACACGGCTTTCCGTGTGAAAGCTCCGCTGAGGTCCTTTTTTTTTTCACGGAGCGGATGACATTTCTGTCATCCGCTCCGTAGGTCCGCATATCATCCCATCCGTTTGCGGATGATATGCGGACCTAATGTAAGTCTATGGGGATTGCGGATGTCAGCGGATGACACCGCTGACATCCGATTTTCCTTCCTTTCCGTTTTTTGAACCGAGGAAAAATAGGGTTCTGTTCCGTTCGAAAAAACGGAACAGAACTGAAAGGAAGGAAATCGGATGTCAGCGGATGGTATTCCGCTGACATCCGCAATGCCATAGACTTACATTATGTCCGCAAATCATCCGCAAAAAAATAGGATGATTTGCGGACATACGGAAAGCCCGTGTGAAAGAGCCCTAACACTATTTATCTGATGGTCCTTATATGTAATGTCTATGTTGCTTTTTGCTTTAGCGCTGATTTGATCCTTTTTTTATTATTGATACCTCATCATTGGTGTCTGTGGAAAGAAGAGTACTTGTCAGTGGGAGGAATGGTACCCCATCATTGGTGTCTGTGGGAGGCATGGAGCACCATAGTTGATGTCAGTGGGAAGTGGGAAGAATGGTGCCCCATCAGTGGTGTCAGTGGGAAAAATTGTGCCCCATCATTGGTGTCTGTGGAAGCAATGCAGCCCCATAGTTGATGTCAGTGGGAGGAATAGTGCTCCAACATTGGTGTCTATTGAAGGAATGATGACAGTTGGACCAATGATGCCCCATCATTGATGTGAATGGGAGGAATGGTACCCCCTTTTATTTGTTAGTGGGAATGGTGCTCCATCATTGGTGTCTTTGGAAGGTATGGAGCCCCATAGATGGTGTCAGTGGGAGGAGAGGAGCCCCATAATTGGTGTCTGTGGGGGGAATGGAGCCCCATCATTGATGTTTATGGGAGGAATGGTGCCCCATTAATGCTGTCTGTGGAAAGAACAGCGCCCCATCATTTGTGTCAGTGCGAGGAATGATGCCCCATCATTGATGGCTGTGGGAGAAATAGTGCCTCATCATTGGTGTCTGTGGGGGGAATGGTGCCCCATCACTGGTGTTGGTTGAAGGAATGGTGCCCCATCATTGATGTTTGTAGGAGGAATGGTGCCCCATCATTAGTGCCTGTGGGAGGAACGGTGCCCTATCATTAGTGCCTGTGGAAGGAATGATGCCCCATCATTGGTGTCTGTGGAAGGAATGGAGCCCCATCACTGGTGTTGGTTGAAGGAATGGTGCCCCATCATTGGTGTCTGAGGGAGGAATGATGCCCCATCATTGGTGCCAGTGGGAGGAATCGAGCCCCATTGTTCGTTTCAGTGGAAGGAATAGCGCCCAATTGTTGTTGTCAGTGGAAGGCATAGTGCTTCTTTGTTGGTGTCTGTGGGAGGAATGATGCCCCATCATGGGTGTCTGTGAGAGGAACAGTGCCCCATCATTGGTGTCTGTGGCAGGAAAAGTGCCCCATCATTGGTGTCTGTGGGAGGAATAGTGCCCCATCATTGGTGTTTGTGGGAGGAATGGTGCCCCATCATTGGTGTTTGTGGAAGGAATGGAGCCCCATTGTTGGTGTCAGTGGGAGGAATAGTGCCCTTTTGTTGGTGTCAATAGAAGGAATAATGCCCAATTGTTGGTGTCAGTAGAAGGAATAGTACTCCTTCGTTGGTGTTTGTGGAAGGAATGGAGCCCCATCATTGGTGTCTGCGGAAGGAATAAAGCCCAATAGTTGATGTCAGTGGGAGGAATAGTGCCCCATCATCAGGGGTCATCGTGGTCAGCTCCCAGCCTATGTCGCTCCGTGTCTGAAGTTGCTGCGGCAGTGGCGACTGTCGGCTGAAGATCTCAGATCCGCTCCGAGGAAAGTCCTTATGAGCCGAGTCTTGAGTGAAGTCTTTCATGACCCACTGGCCTTAAGGGATTGCCCAGGCCCAATTTTGAGGGAAGGGTTAAGATTGATTAATTTGGCTAGAGTCCCCCTTAAATTCAGGGATCTGGCCTGGTTGTGCTTCCACGGGAGGCTCTATGTTCGGGGCAATTTGAAATTCCGCAGTGGGATGGATCGTGGTTGTCCTCGGGAGGAATGTGCAGGTGAGGAGGAGACTATGGACCATTTTCTGCTTCGTTGCCCTTTTAACATAGAGGTATACAAACAGGTTGGGCGGGCCCTCGGTGTTCCTTTCCTCTCCAGGCTGGGTTATGCTGAGTGGGTGTACGGAGCATTCAATACTGGTGGGGGCTTTTGTTTGGATACACTTTTTTTAGTTAGTTTAGTAGTCCGTTATTACACATGGAACGCACGGTGTCAGGTCACCCTTCGGCGTAAAATCCTTCCTGTTCAGGTGGTGGTGTGTGACATTCTGCATGAGGTGGGGAAGATTCGGGCGCTTGAGAGAGACAAGTGGGGTCAGAGGGCTTGGCTGAAGGCGTGGAGGGGTTTCAAGCCTCCCTGACTGCCAGGAGTCTCTTTCCCGGGTGTGGCTTTCTGTCTCTTATCACCCTAGATTTTTTCTTAATGCTCAGTTTTTGATAAATGGCTGCATACATAGGTGATGGGTTGTGCCTCTTAGGCCCTCTCTGCTGCTTTATGTAAATAGTTTTCTAAGAATGTTGGAAGTGGATTATGTATATATTGTATATATTCTGCACATGGATGTGAATTCCTTTGTTTTTTTTTGTTGGAATATTGTACTATAGTTCTGTTTTTTACTTTTGTATAAAATATGTTGCTTGATTCTTTTCAATAAAAGATCAATAGTGCCCCATCATTAGTCTCTGTGGGAGCAATGTTGCCCAAAGAGCCACATCTGGCCCACGGTTGCAGTTTGGAGACCTGTTTTAGATATATGACTTAAATACACATAATCTTATTGGTGACTATCAGTGATTATTAGAGAAAATCAGTATTTTGTGAATCTATTGCAAAGTTATTTACCTAGAGATCCTGCCAGTAACAGCATTTCCTGTTGCAGGCAGACAACATTAATCCGCTGCCTCTCAATTAGCAGCAGTATTGTCAGCCTGCCATAAGAGCTTCTTTAGTTGGCCATTGGTCTTCCTATCTGATAGACCCGATAGGCAGTCCAACAGTCAGATTGTATGTCTTGTCAGGCAGCTATCACTTTAAAGCTATACAGAGCAAAGAAAATTCTGATGCCTGTTCATACATCATACTATTAACTTAGTGCTTTTTTCTTGGCATATTAAAGAAACACTTTGAATGCCCAAACAGCTCAAAATCCTTCATCCGGTCATGTTTCAACCCCACAGTCACTAAAAACATATTAAGTATTTCCATTGTTAAACAGCCAGTGTCCTAAAAATCAGAACACACTGAGGTGTTTTAAGTGACTGTGGTGTCAGAAACATAACAGGCACATTCATTTTGCTTTAACACATCTTGAGAAAATGCTAATATTTAATAACTTTAAAAAGTAAAGTCATGTCGAGCCATATGTCTCAAGTCAAAGTCAAGTCTCAAGTCATGAATACCAAGTCAAAATCAAGTCGAGTCTTTTATTAATTTTAGTCAAGCAAGTCTCAAGTCCTCAAATTGGTGACTTAAAGCGGAGTTCCACCAAAAATGGAACTTCCGCTTTAGGTATTCTAACCCCCTGACATGTCACATTTGGCATGTCATTTTTTTGGGGGGGGGGCGGGTACCTAGTTTTGACAGGTACCCGCTCCCACTTCCGCTCGGAGCGCCGCGGCGCCCTGAACGGAAGTTCTCTTCTCCCCCTCCCTCCCTGCAATCTTCTGGGACATGTCAGAGGTCCCAGAAGATTGCC
Source organism: Pelophylax lessonae (assembly GCF_965119305.1). NCBI lineage: Eukaryota > Metazoa > Chordata > Amphibia > Anura > Ranidae > Pelophylax > Pelophylax lessonae. Next base: position 842,611,705 of record NC_138768.1, on the reverse strand, counting down.
GGCCAATCAAGACGCGCAGCGCGACTCGCGCATGCGCAGTGGGTACCCGGATGTGAAGCCGCAAACTGTCACAGCCGGGTGCCCACAGCAGTGATGCCGACGCCGAGGGAGAGGATCGAGGCTTCGGGCGGCCGCATCGCTGGACCGTTGGACAGGTGAGTGAAATGGCTGGAACTCCGCTTTAAGTCTGACTCAAGTCAAGTCATGTGACTTGAGTCCCCCACCTCTGGCAACTGGTTGATTTTAAATATATAACAGCCTGATTTGCCACTGATGATTACTTGGCAAAGTCAGAAGGACTTTTATAAACCAAAGTCATTTTTCAAATTTCAGTTTGCCCTACCACAATGCGATCTTGCGTCACATACAACCAACTGACTTTAACCATGCAGGAAATAACATCTCTGTGTTTTCTGTATTAGTTCATGATGGTGTACAATGGAGGAATTTCACACAATCCGATGAAGGTTGCCTCTCTGAATGCCAATTCTGCCTAATATTGCATTCTGGCCTTGAACGACACTGCTGATGCTCATTCACAGTATACTGTCTTATGGGGAGTACACAAGGCCGCTGTGTTGCTTGTGTTTTTCTTTGCAAGCTCAATACAAGGAACTGTTTGTAATAAAGTGAGGAACGCAAAGACCTGTACAAATCAACTTCACAACTAGGGATGAGCTCTGTGCTCAGCCCCAACCCATGTTTGTGCTGAATTTTTCTTGTTCAGAGGTTTGTCAAAAAGCAGAATTAAACTGGTTGGAATGTTAAAAAAAAAAAAAAGGGTGCCCCCCCCACCAAAAAAAAAAAAAAATCATAGCAGAACCTACAGTTCTGGCATAGATTTTAAGGGGGGGGGGGGGCTTGCAAACAACAAGAAAAAAGCATAGGGTCCCCCTCAACATCCAGATAAAATAGGAGACAAGCATGGCCCTCTTCCGGGAATCTAACCAGGCCTCATGCCCTTATCATGGAGAAGATTCCTTGGCACTAGAAAAGAACCTTGTCCCCATGTTGATGAAGACCTGCAGCTGCAGCACAAGTTTGGTCAGGACACACTCCGTAGCCTACTAATTGGACAACAAGGCAGAGCAAAGTGATGAGACATTACTCTGCCCTCTTCATCTGTTAACATGTGAAGCGTTAACCAGAAGGAACCGCTTTGTAGATTGCACGGAGTCCTTTTCCTAATAGTCGCCCCGCAGCCAGGCACATGGCCAGTTAAGCTGGATACAAACTATACAACTTTTGTTGTTAGATTTCCTTTAGATTTACCTTTTCTATGTAGTGCAAGGGCCTGCCTGATTGCATACTAATTGAAAGTGTTTAGATTTGACCTTATATTATATGGTTTTGGTAAATCTAAAGGAAAAAATCTAAAGACAATTGTATAGTGTGTACGGCCCATTACTCTTTGGTTCAATGAACAGTACGGGAGTTTTCTTTTTTGTGTATTTATTTTTTGGGTAACTTGGACAGGGATGGGAATTGAGTGGGATACTCCAAAATTACACTCACTGGCCACTTTATTAGGTACACCGTGCTAGTACTGGGTTGGACCCCCTTTTGCCTTCAGAACTTCCTTAATTCTTCATGGCATAGATTTAACAAGGTGACTGTGGAGGCCAATTGGTGTACAGTGACCTCATTGCCATGTTCTAGAAAGTGGTGAGATGATTTGAGCTTTGTGACATGGTGCATTATCCTGCTGGAAGGAGCCATCAGAAGATGGGTGCACTGTAGTCATAAAGGGATGGACATGGTCAGCAACAATACTCAGGTAGGCCGTGGCATTTAAAGGATACTCAGTTGGTACGAAGAGGCCCAAAGTGTGCCAAGAAAATACTCCCCACACCATTACACCACCCCCACCAGCCTGAACCATTGATACAAGGCAGGATGGATCCATGCTTTTGCATTGTTTACGCCAAATTCTGACCCTACCATCTGAATGTCACAGCTGAAATCGAGACTCATCAGACCAGAAAACATTTTCCCAATCTTCTATTATCCAATTTTGGTGAGCCTGGTTCGTAA